>NC_137137.1:18799721-19272221 GCF_949319135.1 Squalius cephalus | reverse complement strand
TTATTTTATTCGTACCAAACTTTTTCAACATGATGAAACTACATTAAATATGCTAAATTGTGAATGGATAATAAATATCTTAAACGGTTTTGCTATGGCGAGGGATTAAAGTAATGTCCAAAAAGGAAACACTAAAAATCTTCTAAAAATGTAATTATATACCATTTATTTCTATATAAAAGTATACAAATATCGAACTAAACCCATTTTATTCTGTTTTTGCAATTCAAGAAGAATGAAAAAGTTAAAACAGGCTATTTAGTGCTATTTGGTTCAACAAAAAAGCAAACATAGGGCTATACTGCCCTCTTGTGTCCAAAAGGACATCAAAATAGTATATAAAACTTTTTACCAGGTAGGCCAATATTGTATTTAAATATACATTTATTAGGTATGTGTCTGAGGATATTTTCCCACCGGTTAATCGACGTGTGACACGAGTGGGTGCTTTTAAATCGCTAATATAATAGTGAAAGAAAAATAATGATAATGTTGCACACACAAATCACACACATGTGGGAAAGAATAAACAACACTAAACCGCCATTAGGTGTCGCCAGGCATCCATCTTAATAAGCGAGTCATTGATTCATTCGTTCAAACGATTCGTTCGAATGAGTCGATCATGATTAAGACAGATGTTTATGGATTGATCATTCAATCTTTGAGTCAACCGATTCGTTAAAAATGCTGAATCGTTCAGTTATGAGAAAACACGTGATAAGTGATGGTTCTGCCGTGATCTTTGTTTAACTATTTTCGCTGCTGAAACAGAACAAAAACAGTCAACATTGCATCTAAAATGTAAGTGACTTAATTGTAACTGTTTATTTGTATGAAATCTAGGGGTGGGAGAAAAAAATTATTCTTAGATGCATCGCGATGCGGACGTGGACGATTCTGAATCGATTCACAAATGTCAAAAAATCGATTCTCTAAAAAAATTTTTTTCTAATAACGTAATATTGACGGAAGGCAAAAGGCGGAACTCTAAGCGGACGTGCGTGCAGTCTGTGGCGCGCACATAACAGAGAAGTTTCTTCTGCTCACCAAGGCTGCATATATTTGATTAAAAATACAAACAAAAACAGTAATATTGTAAAATATTATTCCAATTTAAAACAGCTGCTTTCTATTTTAATATATTTTAAACTGTTATTTATTCCTGTGATCAAAGCTGAGTTTTCAGCATCATTACTCCAGTCGTCACTGTCACATGATCCTTCAGAAATTATTCTAATATGATGATTGATACTCAAGAAACATTCATTATTATTTTAAATGTCGAAAACAGTTGTGTACAGTCTTTGATGAATAGAAAGTTCAAAAGAACAGCATTTATCTGAAATCTAAAGCTTTTGTAACGTTAAACACTACCGCTCAAAAGTTTTGGGTTAGTAATAATTAAAATTTTATTTTTGGGGTAAATAAATAAAATAAATCAGTACTTTTATTTATGAAGGATGAGTTAAACTGATCAACAGTTACAGTAAAGACATTTATAATGTTAAAAATATATATATTTGAAATATATGCTGTTCTTTTGAACTAACATTCATCAAAGCATTTTGAAAAAAAAAATCTGTACACAACTGTTTTCAACATTGAAAATAATAATGAATATTTATTGAGCATCAATCATCATATTAGTATGATTTCTGAAGGATCATGTGACACTGAAACTGGAGTAATGATGCTGAAAACCCAACTTTGATCACAGAAATGAATTACTATGTAAAATATTTAAAAATTGAAAACAGCTGTTTTAAATTGGAATAATATTTCACAATATTACTGTTTTTGTTTGTATTTTTAATCAATAAATGCAGCCTTGGTGAGCAGAAGAGACTTCTCCTAAAAACATTAAAAATCTTACTGACCCCAAACTTTTGAACAATAATATATATATATATATATATATATATATATATATATATATATATATATATATATATACATATATATGTATGTGTGTGTATGTATGTATATATATATATATATATATATATATATATATATATACAGTGCCCTCCACAATTATTGAACCCCCTGGTAAATATGATCAAAATTGGCTGTAAAAAATAAATCTGCATCGATTATCCTTGTGATCTTTCATTCAAAAAATGTGCAAAATTCTAACCTTTCATTGAAGTAAAAGAATTGAAAGTGGGGGGAAATCACATTATGAAATAAATGTTTTTCTCCAAAACATGTTGGCCACAATTATTGAAACCCCTAGAATTTTTTACGAGTAAAATATCTCTGAAGTATATTCCCATTAATATTTACCTTTTTTAGTACACCAG
Source organism: Squalius cephalus (assembly GCF_949319135.1). Taxonomy (NCBI): domain Eukaryota; kingdom Metazoa; phylum Chordata; class Actinopteri; order Cypriniformes; family Leuciscidae; genus Squalius; species Squalius cephalus. The sequence goes on along the minus strand of NC_137137.1, from coordinate 19,269,915 downwards.
GGTGACTAGGAACATGAAATTGTCCAGCTATGACTTCGTGTTTCACAGGAGTTTAAATATGAGGAAACACAAAGGCCAAATCCCCTTAATCATCCATCACAATGAGTAAAACCACAGAATATAGTTCTGATGCGTAGCAAAAGATTGTTGAGCATCACAAACTAGAAAGTGGCTGTAAGACAATAGCTAAAGAATTGAAAATCCCCATTTTGACCATCAGGACAATAATTAAGAAGTTATAACCAACTAAAGATGTTATGAATCTGCCAGGAAAAGGACGTGTGTCTATATTGTCTTAATGCACGGTGAGGAGGAAAGTTTGAGTGGCCAAAGACTCTTCAAGGATCACAGATGGAGAATTGCAGAGATTAGTTGAGTCTTAGGGTCAGAAAGCCTAAAAAAAAAATTATCAAACAACCCCTACATCCCCACATGTTGTTTGGGAGGGTTTAAAAAAAAACCTCCTCGCTCCTCCAAAAACAAATTCCAGCAAATTTAATTGTCAGACATGACTGGATCTTCAAACAACACAGGGTTCTGTGATCAGATGAGACTAAAACAGAGCTTTTTGGCAGCAAACACACTAGATGGGTTTGGTGAACACAAGGATAAAAAGTACCCCATGTGTACAATTTAATATACCATTGGATCTTTAATGTTGTGGGCATATTTTTCTGCTGGAGGTCCTGGACTTCTTGTTCAGATACATGGCATTGTGGATTCTATCAAATATCAACAGATAAAAAATCAAAACCTGACGCCTTCTGCTAGAAATCTTATAATGGGCCGTGGTTGGATCTTCCATCAGGACAACGATCCAAAACAAACATCAAAATCAAAACAAAAATTTGTTGTGGAGCACAAAATGAAGCTTCTGCCATGACCGTCTCAGTCCCCTAACCTGATGAGTGGGCTGAACTGAAGAGGAGAAGCACCAACATGGATCTGGGAATCTGAAGGATCTGGAGAGATTCTGTGTGGAGGAATGGTCTCTGATCTCTTGTCAGTTATTCTCCAAACTCATCAGGCATTATAGGAGAAAACTCAGAGCTGTTATCTTGGCAAAAGGAGATTGCAAAAAGTATTTAATGAAAGGGTTTCAATAATTGTGGCCAACGTGTTTTGGAGAAAAACATTTATTTCATAATGTGATTTTCCCCCCACTTTCAATTCTTTTACTTCAATGAAAGGTTAGAATTTTGCACATTTTTTGAATGAAAGATCACAAGGATAATCGATGCAGATTTATTTTTTACAGCCAATTTTGATCATATTTACCAGGGGGTTCAATAATTGTGGAGGGCACTGTATATATATAAATATAGCTGCGAGCAGCGATGGAGGGCCCAAGCCGGCGGTACCGCCACCCCGGTGCCTTTAGGTAACTAAAGGCACCGGGGTTGCGGTGCCACCGGCTTGGGCCCGTAATCGCTGCTCGCAGCTATATTTTTTATTTTATTTTATTTTTTTGTGCTACTACTGTATCCCCTGTGCTTTTTGTTCAATTAAAACAAATGTAGTTCCGCCATCCACAACGCGTTTTTGTCCAGAGCCAGCCAGTCACGTGACATGACTGAAACCAGCAGAAACGGAGGAGCAGAGCAGTGAGAGGCACTTGTCACTGCCCCCGCAAGTTTAAAAGGCTGCACTGTACGGTTATTTATAATGGAGGACCATACATATGCTGAGTCACAGGATAAGGAGTCCTCGTCGTCGAAAAAGTCCAAAATAGACTGTAAAAACGAAACGTGACCGGAGATTACAAAAAATGTCGTTAATGTTGGGATAGCTTTTTCCAGGTGGAAAGAGCTAATGCAGGAGAAAGCTTTCAAAAGAGACGCTAAAGTTGCTTGCTTTCTTCTCGACAGGTAAGTCAATGTTACGGTCTTAATTACAAGCTTTTTTTCATTGCTTGGTTGTGTACTTTATTATATAGACAGACAGTAGAACTCGATGAAGTGCTATTTGTGCGTGTCACATGACGTCACTGTAGCTTTGCACCGCCATCTTTACGACCGACGGTCTCAGTAACAGCCGAAAGAGGAACCCCGAACTGGTATTTTATTCTATACCAAAAGAAAAGGATAGAAGAGAGAATCGTTTATTTAAAAGACTTGAAGTTAATTATATATTTCCATTATACTCTCAATGCCCAACATTATACAGACAGATATCGACAGATAATGTTTTTTCTTCATTTTATTTGTTGGATCTGTTTAAATGTTAAAGCACTTTATCATGGTAAGTTAGTAAGATTTGGGGTTGTTTTGAATATAACTGTCTGTCTGTCTGTCTGTTACCTACCTAAATCTAATAAATAATTTTCTGAAGTTCACAAAGGTTTTGTCTTCGTCACATGCGCTTTAGATGTTATTTTGCGTAAGTAACGTTAGCTCTGCAGACGATGCATAATCTCAGCCTTGAAATGCATATTAAAGGACTAATTCTTCCAAAAATGGTAATTCTGCCGTCATTTACTCACCTTCATGTGCAAATCCTTAAGGTTACTTTCCGTGGAAGACAAAGGGACATTTTTGAATATATAATGGAGACTCTTCTTGTCGATGCAATGAAAGTGAAAGACAAAACATCATAAAAGTGATCTAATACGACTCGTCCGTTATAATAATATCGTTATTTATTCATATGATAGCTTTATGTGACGAACAAACTGCAATTTAAGTCGTTATATTATAATCACTGATGAGCTTTACCTCTTGATAGCTCTTAATCGCAGCCGAATCGTGAGTGAATCATTCAAAAAGATTTGACTCGGAATATTCATTCATTTCGATATTTGTGTGTATTAAACCTTCTCTATAATTGAACATCTGTTCTTTCGGACAGATATCACTATTCTAAGAGTAGTTTTCCTGTTTTTCCTGCTCCTTTGCAAAGAAGAAACGCTTCGTTTTTTCCACAATGAAGTACACTTTTTAATAAAATGAGGAACTGCTGTGTTGATAACCAGATGAGATTTTTAGTTATTATTAAACTAAAACATTAGTTATTAATGTGAGTTTTGCGGTTCTCTGAGTGTTCAAGATTTCAGACACCTTGTTGAGTGGGTGGGGATGACTGCAGAAAAACAAAAGAGGAAGTGGGGCCTGCAGCTCCCCTCCTGAAAGAGGAAGTTGACACTTCTGAGAGAGGTCAGAATGGACAGTTCAACTGAATGACAATCCACACGGAGAGACAATCCAATGTATCTTCCGTGTGGGCTAGGTGCTGCACTTTCAATGATCACTACAGAGACTGCTTCAAATTTGATTATTATTTAACTTGATTATTTTTTTGATTAGGTTACAGCAATGCTTCATATTTCTTCAACTAACTCTTTGAATCTGTTTTCAATATGGTATAACATTAACAGCCCTACTGCAAGAAGTTCAATAGCAGAAGTGAGAGCATGACTCTCCAATCTGGATATGGCAGTGAGGTTTATGTAAAAGCATGTATTGATGCAGAATTCTCTGGAAAAGACATTATGGATAAAAGCAACAATATTGGTCACTCCATTTCATTTAAAGGTAATTTTCTAAATTCTATAGAAACAATGGATCTAATTCTAGACTTTTGAAATCACATGCTGTCATCACCAGGGGTACAAGATGGAAATGTTTTTTTTTTAGTTTTTTGTTTGTCCATGGATCGAAAATTGTGTGAAGATTTCCAAATCTTCTGTTAAATAGCTTATGAGCAACAATAAAAAGTTTGAAAAATTGAAATTCTGCAATGAATGACAAATTGCATTTGAGAAATTAAAACCGACTCTCTCAACTGCAACTGAAGGTCTATACGGTTATTATTTAAAGTGTTAAATCTATTTGATTTTGAAAAGGTTTACGTTCACTGTGTTAAACTTAAACACATTGCATCGGACAAATTGAAAATAAATATCCTAACGTTTAGACACTGTCGCAAGGGGAATGCCACAGTGTGTGTCTACGTTCAGTAGCTTCGCCGGAAAAGTTGTTACCGTTCGGATTTGGTGGTATTCCACTCCTAATAATATATATCTTCCCCATTCAGTTCATAAACTGCTAAAGCAGACAAAATATATAATTCTCTGGCCAGAGAGGGGTGTGCAGAGAGGGGTGTATGAAAGTGTGTGAAAGATGGTGAAAGATGGTGTTCTGAGAAACACAGAGACAAATAAATTGTCAATCAAAACAAGTCAAGTCAAGTCAAGCCAAGTTTATTTGTATAGCGCCTTTCACAATACAGATTGTATCAAAGCAGCTTCACAGTATTAAATTAAAATAATACAACAAGGTTTGTTTCTAGAGGAATTTATTGATTGATAAAATAAAATTAAATATCCCCAAAATATCCCCAACTGAGCAAGCCAAAGGCAACAGTGGCAAGGAACCGAAAAACTCCATCAAGTGACCTAATGGTGTCCTAAAACTCCATCAGGTGACCTAATGGAGAAAAAAAAAAACCTTGGGAGAACCCAGGCTCAGTCGGGGGCCAGTTCTCCTCTGGCGTTTATGAACTAGAGGCCGGATTGTTTAAACTGTAAGATTAAGAATATTATATGAATGCCTGGCTGAAGAGATGCGTCTTTAATCTAGTTTTAAACTGGGAGAGCGAGTCTGAGCAACGAACAGTATCAGGAAGGCTATTCCAGAGTTTTGGAGCTAAATGTGAAAATGATCTCCCTCCTTTGGTTGATCTGGGTATGACCAAAAGCCTCGAATTTATTGATCTTAAAGAGCGCGATGGATTATAGGGCGATAGAAGATCCGTTAAATAGACTGGAGCTAAGCCGTTTAGGGCTTTATAAGTCAGTAGCAATACCTTGTAAATAATACGGAACTTTATAGGTAACCAATGCAGTGATGATAAAATCGGTGTTATATGATCATATTTTCTTGATCTAGTAAGAACTCTAGCGGCTGCATTTTGGACTAACTGTAGCTTGTTTATTGAGGATGCAGGACAACCAGCTAATAAAGCATTACAGTAATCTAGTCTCGAGGTCATAAATGCATGAACTAGCTTTTCTGCATCAGAAACTGATAGGATATTACGTAGCTTGTAAAACAGCTGTATCTAAATTTATAAAGTGGGCCCACAGGTTTAAATATGACACACATGTTAAAATATGACCCCGCAGGGAAGAAAATATGCCCAATAAAATAACGGCCATGGATGATTACTTTAATCACATTAACTTTTTCCTTTTTACAGGATGTCATGATGGACCTCATCGAACAGAACTGGTTCTGTTCCAAATGTATAAAATATTGTCTTGTTACTGTTTAACATGAAATTTCACAGGTCTCATCAAAAAAGGACGACTGGCCAGACAAGCAGATGACATAATACATGTTGTCACTAACAAAAAATACTTGAGGTCTCCATTCACAGGTTGTTCTTGTGGTTCACTCCACAAACAAGGACCCATTTGGGGTGCGGTGACACCTCCGTCCAAGCATCTCGACTTAAACTACACCAACCAGCCCTCAGCAACCCCAAACGCCGACGCCAACGACAACGCACAGCGTCAAGTGGGGGATCAAGGACGTGCTAGTAACGTACCTCCCTTGCCAGCGAGGGAAAGCCCATTGCAATGGTTTGCAAAGAGTCACCCTGGTGAAGATGGAATGTCAATGGGGCAACGAGATGATCAACACACCTGGGAGAAAGATGTGGACCAACAAATGGTTTAAGCTTATTTGTGTGATTTTTATTGATGTTTTATTTGGTTCAATCAAACTGTACGACTGAGAATTGATATAAATCTCATGATTTGAACAATTACTGATTAATTTGAAAATATTTCAGGTACATGTAAATTTGAAAGAGGAAAATCTCTTAATTCTGTAGAGTATAGGGACTCTAACTAGGTACATGTCAGGTATGTGAGAGAGAGGACCCAAATCTTCAGAATATGAAATGTACAACAGAAACTGCCAGCAGTCTGGACTTGTAGTAAAGCAACGTAAATCCTCCTCTTGGACAGCGTAATGCAGAAAGCGGCCGGAGGTCCCGGGGAGAGAACAGCAGGCTTCGGTTCTCACGGGAGATCAGAGGATTGAGAGTGGCTGGATACTGGCGCTGGTCAGGATCTCTGCAACAGGTGTAACTGGATAGAGTTCAGAGAGCGAGTAACAGCATTCACAGAGAAATACCTGCAGCTGATTATCATCCCGCAAAAGCACTGACAAGACAGGACAGGACAGGACAGGACAGGACAAGACAGGACAGGGACAGGACAGGACAGTACAGGAAAAAGAGGTAAGAGCTCTGTGATCTTTCATGTAGATAACATTGAATAATCTGGCGACAAGACAGGGGAAAAGAGGACTAGAAGAAGCAAACACAATTAGAAGTAATGGGTGATAAGTTACTTTGCCGGACTAGGTCCGAATGGATAATTGGGTAGGTTTCTATAGCGATAAATTAATGACTACATTAAATATATTTTAGGTGTTTCCATTTGCTAAAATAGCAAAAGAAAAACTTTCAAAAGGAGATTGATTTTGGGTAACATATTTAATTTCTGGATTATTATTAGTTAAAGAAGTTACCAGTGTGATTATTGTAATGTTCCTTTCATGTATTGTCTAATGTCTGTATTTAATATGTGAGAGGTGACTGCGTGTCTAGTCTATCTAGGAATACATTAACAGTGCTTGCTTATTTAGCCCGGCTTCCAGAAATGAAATATCAACTCGTTTTGTTGAGAAAGGTCTTCAACGTGTTAAAAAAAATTATGTAGGGGGCACAAAGTTAAAACCAAGACCAAGAGAAATGTGACACAAACATGTTAAATTTAAACTAAAATGAATCTAAACAGTTAAGACATTTCAGTGAAATAGAATATTTGCTCATAAAGCAAAATTCTAAAAAGCTTTCTTAATTCAGAATGAAGTTACAGATTTAATGATCTGGATCAATGGATCCATTATGAACTATTCCGCATTGCCAACAAATAGAGGCAGGACATGTTATGTCCATCAGTTAATTCTGGAAAAATAGGATTTTAGGATCGGGAATTAATGATTAAATGGCATATCAGCAGCTAAAGCTATTATCATGGCAACAGCTGGGTGAGTTCATTTTAAAATAATGACATTGTTTGAAACAAAATAATAAAATTATTGATATTTGTGTTAAGGATGAAAATTAAAGATTATAGAATTTTTTTGGTTAGGTCAAGGTCAAGGTCACTTTTTATTTATATAGCACCTTAAAACAGCATTTCTGTTGACCAAGGTGCTTCACAGAAACACAATAAAAACACAAAAAAAACACAATAAAAACAAAAGTCATATAAATTTCATAGTAAATTTTTTTTTTTAACTCACTACATATCCACAATTATGAATAGGCCTGAGAGAAAAGATGCGTTTTCAGTGCAGACTTAAATACATATAAAGAAGACGACAACCTGACAGATTGAGGTTAACGAATTCCACAGTCTAGGACCAAGAATGGAGAACGCTCTGTCACCTTTAGATTTCAAGCGATAGTGCGGGATAGTTAATAATCTCTCAGATGATGATGTAAAGGCAATTTTAAGAGTTAATAACAATAGCATCAAAGGTGTAAGAAACTTTCAAGAGGCAAATTGTAATAAAGAGAAAAGGTTTATTCTTTGAGGATTCTTTTCACAACCGCAGCCACCCAGCTATGAAACAGAATGCCTCCCGACTCAATAAAACATAGACATTTTATACAGGTTTCTGACATTCTTGACCCCTCCTTCCCAGTTGCTGAAGATATCCTATATCTTTAGCTGGTTTGGACTGGTTTCTACCCCCTGGGCAGGTAAAACTGTTCTTTTATCCCTGAGAAGCCAAAAAGGCCTTCATTTACGACCTAAATTATCTCCTGCTTTTCCCTCAGGAGGGGGCATGGGACCCCACTTTATTATTAAACGACACCCTGTATTCCTTGACTAACTCTTTCTCGTGCTCAGGTGCTTCACTATCTTCCTGGCCATCTGTTTTATTGGCCTGCTCTCTCCTGCCCCCCTCTCAGCTGTTAGAAAACCTCACAGAAACACATGGTTAAATGGGATTAGTTTGAAACAGAATTGAATATAAGAAATACTGAATTTTTCCACAACAATGATCTAAAAGATCTTCGAGGAGAGTACGGACAAATAAGGTCTGAAATAAACTGGAGCAAGACCATGCAAGGCTTTAAATACAAAAGTCAAAACCTTGTACTCAATTCTGTGTTTGACCGGTAGCCAATGTAAATGCAATAGAATCGGGGTGATATGCTCAAACTTTTTCTTCCCCATTAAGAAGCGGGCTGCAGCATTTTGTACCAGTTGCAAACGCATTAATGAAAACTGGTTGATACCAGCATACAAGGCTAGATGGTTAGATTTTATTACACAGATCCTTAAATAGATCTGACTAAGTAAAACAATCGCCTGCTTGAATTAAAAGCTAGTAAAATATGGTTTTACCAAGGTTTCTCTTTGAAAGTAATATGTCACATTATGGGCAATTTGGGCATTTGTATAAGGATGCACATTTTTCTTCTTAGACATGTGACAATATCAGATGCCTTGAAGTTGCGAGTGAGAAGAGGTTGGATAAAACACAAATCTCCTTTTGACCAGCAAGAAAAGAAAACTAATAAAGTAATATAATTATATAATATTATTCTTTAAAAATATTTCATAACTGTTAAACAGTCGCGTTACCTGTTTTACATTACTTTGTGGTTTCATCGTTTAAAGGGGTCATATAATGGTACATGCACTTTTACAAGTTGATTGTACTGAAATGTGTGTTGGCAGTGCCTGTACACAACCATCATAAAATGATAAAAATCCATCCAGTGTTTTTTTTTAAATCATCTTATATGTTTCCCCCTCTCCTAAATCAAGCCGTTCGACCGTGTGACGTGTGACGTGTGACCCCTCCCACAATGGTGATTGACAGACCCGTTTCAACACAGACCCGCCCTCGCGCCCTCGTGAGCGAGCTGTCAATCATAGCCCGCGCCAACCGGCGCGTTCATTGCTGATAGCTGGAGCACTGTCTATGGGCAGAATGACGTCTAAGCAATTGTGGTGTTCTTGGGTGTAATAAGGAACACAGCAGTCATTTTGATGTTCCTAAATCCGAACCGCTGAAGAGGCAGTGGCTGAGTTTGTTTTCGAAGGGAATATTCCCCACAACGTCAATGCTTTCATGTTTGCGCGAATCATTTCACCAGACTGCTTTACAAACGATGGTCAGTATAAAGCTGGTTCTCTTACGAGAGTTCTCTCGTACTGCGTTTTATCAAAACGCTACGGGAAAAGTCTCTTTTCACGAAACACTGAAGCAAAAAATTATCCTTTAATTTTCATATATGTAAAACGCGTTGCGGCAGCAGCAGTCAGCTATGGCGAGACGGCTTGCTCGCTCATTGGCTGCTCTGCGGCAACTGCATAAGCCTATCGAGCGAGGCCTGAGATGACGTCAGGCCAATGAGGGCGCTTCGCGCCCTCCTCGCCACTTCCCGCCGAAACGGGCGTGGCTTACCTCTATAAAAGGAGCTCGAGAAGGCTGATTCACTTGATTTTAATCTCTTCAGCGAAGCGCACGCATCGCTGGATCACGGAAGCAAGCGTCGTTCGAAGCAAGCACTTCAGCGGGACGAGCCCTCGAAGCCGCTGGCCAACGCCGCCTTCTACAGCCGTACCTGCTGCGCTTTCCGACGCCTATATCCTTTAGAATGGAGTGTTTTCAGCCCCGCTGAAACCGGGCGATATCCACTCTTCTCACATTCTGGCATATTTCAGGCGTCTGAAAATGTTAGTATTGTAGTAATGTAAGCATGTCGTGCTTACTCGCATGCCTGCAAGCAAACGCCAGTGTGGATAATACTCGCGCTGACTTTGGTAGATTATTTGACTCTCGCGCGGGGGATCCGAGTTCGAATCCCGGGTCTGCCGGCAAAAAATATTATGCCGCCGAATGCAAATCACTCTGTTTGTTCCCCGAGAGGCAACTGCAGACGTGTTTGTTTTCGCAGCCCACAAGCACGTGGTACATGCCTGCAAGCAAACGCCAGTTTGGATAATGCTCGCGCTGATGTGCCCATCCCTACACATTAGCACAGCCCTTCACACAGGGCCCGCGCTCATATATTCGACTCGGATCGATCACGCACACAACATAGTGAACGTGCCCACTGCCTAGTGCCCACAAACACTATGTTCTGCATGCCTTGTGGTTTCTGTAAAGACGAAACCTGTGTGCATTCACACTGGACAGTGCACTCATTGCAGTAATTGTGCCCGCTCTCCCGCGCCCACACTTACTAACGGCCATTATATGTCCTACGGGACTCGCCCAGCCCTCCCTTGCTCGGTTAAACACCGCAGCGGGGTCGAGCGCAGGCATTCTGCCCGGCCACGGCCGATGGTGCTATAAATGTAGTGTCGATGCCCACTCCTCAGTGCCCATCACTACACACAAGCACAGCCCTACACTTAGGGCTCGCGCACATAAAATCGATTCAGGTCGATTGCGCTTCCAACATAGTGAAAGTGCCCACGAACACTATGTCTAACAGATCACAGGCTCTCTGTAAAAACGAGACCTGTGAGCGCGCGCTCTGCTCAGGCAGACAGCGCGCCCAAAGCAGTAAATGTGCCCGCTCCCAGCCCACATCTACTCGCTCACATGAGTCCTATGAGACTTTCTCTTACAGGGTACTCCTCCCTCACTCAGCTAAGCACTGTAGTAAGGTCGAGGACGAGCGTTCCGCCCGCTGTATTAAGCGCGCGCCCCGCCTCAAATGCCACAGGCATAACGCCTATGTTTTTATCCCCCGAAGCGCCTCTGTCGCACTGCGAACAGAGCGCGCTCCGTATCCAGCCCCTAGCCAGCCATGCAGAAGCATGGGCAGCGCTTCCAGGGGTTTCGGACTGGGTGCTAGGCATTATAAAGAGAGGCTTCTCGCTACAGTTTTGTCGACGCCCTCCCCGCTTCATAGCGCGCGTCGAAACTACGGTTTCGTTGGAAGTAGCACACCTACTTCGAGCCGAAATATCAAAACTGATAAGCAAAGGGGCGATAGAGCGCGTTCCCCCAGCTCTAAGCGAAGGGGGGCTATACAGCAGATACTTTCTAGTCCCCAAAAAGGACGGCGGTATCAGACCCATACTGGATCTAAGACGGCTGAACAGAGTATTAGTGAAACGCAGTTTCAAAATGCTCACAACCAGCAAAATTCTCGCGCATGTTCGCCGAGAAGACTGGTTCATGTCGATAGATCTGAAGGACGCGTATTTTCAAATACAGATAGCGTCACGTCACAGGCGATACTTGAGATTCGCCTTCGAAGGTCAGACATACCAGTATACAGTCCTGCCATTCGGCTTGTCCCTGGCACCTCGTACATTTACGAAATGCATGGACGCAGCGCTCGCTCCTCTCAGACTCAGAGGCATGCGAGTGCTGAACTATTTGGACGACTGGCTGATCCTAGCTCAATCACGATCACAGCTCGTGGAGCACAGAACCATTTTACTCGATCACCTCGAGAATCTTGGTATCACGGTCAACTGGACAAAGAGTTCATTGAACCCCAGTCAAACGATTTTGTTTCTGGGCGTCGTTCTGGACTCACAGTCTATGACAGCGCGGCTGTCACCACAGCGCGTGTTGCTCATTCAGCGCGCGGCGAGATCTTCCGCCGCGGCGCTTTCACCCCGCTCAGGAAGTTTCAAAGGATGCTGGGTCTCATGGCCTCAGCATCGTCAGTTCTCCGGCTGGGCTTGCTCCGCATGCGCCCGCTGCAGTTCTGGTTGAAAGCGCGGGTACCACGCGGAGCGTGGGCGACCGGTCGATTACGCCTCAAGGTCGATCAGAGCTGTGTTTCAGCCCTGGCGCCTTGGATGGCGGACGACTGGTACCGATCAGGTGTAAGCCTGGGGACTTCCTCGAGAGTGAGGATGGTGTCGACAGACGCATCCACCTCAGGATGGGGAGCGCTGCTCGAAGGCAGACCGTTCTTCGGCCTGTGGTCGGAACGAGAAAAGCTCCAACACATAAACTGCCTAGAAATGCTGGCAGTGCACAACGCGATGACGCGTTTTTGTCCCCACATCAAGGACGAGCACGTCATAGTCCGTTCGGACAACATGGCTGTGGTGTCCTACATAAATCGCCAGGGCGGTCTGAAATCCATATCCCTGTACAGGCTGGCGAAACGCCTCCTATTATGGGCTCAGCACAACTTACGCTCGCTGAGAGCAGTGCATGTACCTGGGCTTCAGAATGTGGGCCCAGACAGACTGTCCAGGAACAATGTTCCCCCGGGCAAATGGTCTCTACACCCACAAACAGTACGGCTGTTGTGGGAGAGATTCGGCAGAGCGGAGGTGGACCTATTCGCGTCCCACGAAAACGCGCACTGCCCCGCGTTCTTTTCAAAGACCGACAGCGTGCTGTCCCGAAGGTGGCCGCGCTGCCCGTTATACACTTTCCCCCCCGTCTCCCTCCTGCCACAGGTGTTGGAACGGGTCAGGAAAACAAAATGCCCAGTGCTGCTTGTAGCTCCGTTCTGGGAGAACCAGACATGGTTCCCAGTTCTGATGCAGTTGGCAGATATCGCTCCATGGCCACTGCCGTTGAGGAGAGATCTCCTCTCGCAGGCCGGGGGCTCGATTTGGCACCCACACCCGGAACTGTGGTCCCTTCATGTGTGGGCGCTCAACGGATACCCGTTGGTCTCGCAGAGGGAGTCGTGAATACCATCACTCAGGCTAGAGCGCCGTCGACTCGGCGGCTTTATGCTTCGAAGTGGTCGGTTTTCTCCGGCTGGTGTACAGCTCGGAGCCTTTCACCCCTCGAATGTGAGGTAACGGAGGTTCTCTCCTTCCTACAAGAGCTGTTGGATAAGGGCAGATCCCCTTCCACGCTCAGTGTATGTGGCGGCTATTTCAGCGTTCTCCGGTTCAACGCTGGGTCAGTCACTGGGAAGAAATGATTTAGTCATCCGCTTCCTCAGGGGAGCTAGGAGACTGAATCCACCCAGACCTCCTTCAGTTCCTATGTGGGACCTTTCTACGGTCCTGGCAGCCATGAAAGGTGCCCCTTTCGAGCCTATCCAGTCTATTAGCCTCAAACATTTGTCTTTCAAAACAGTGTTTTTGATGGCTCTCGCTTCAGTGAAGCGCATAGGCGATCTGCACGCGCTCTCTGTGAGCCCGGCGTGCTTGGAGTTTGGTCCTAATGACTCTAAAGTCTTACTCAAACCTAAGCACGGCTATGTGCCGAAATCCCTCAACACGCCTTTTCGGGCTCAGGTTATTTCCCTGGCTGCCCTGCCGGCATCGAGTGAGGAAGGGGACTCGAGTTTTCTTTGCCCTGTTAGGGCTTTTAAGAGCTTATATGTCCCGCTCTGCTGTCTTCAGACAGACAGCAGCTCTTTGTCTCGTTCAGCGGACGTTCCAAAGGAATGGCTGTTTCGAAACAAAGTCTATCCAGATGGATAGTTGACGCCATAGCGCTGGCTTATACTGCCAAGGGCATTCCATGCCCGTTGGGAGTTAGAGCGCACTCTACGAGAAGCGTTGCTTCTTCGTGGGCTTGGTCCAGCGGGATTTCCCTACAGGATATATGTACGGCGGCAGGCTGGGCCTCTCCGTCTACATTTATCAGGTTTTATAACCTAGAGGTTCCCGCCTTACAGGCTAAGCTTTTGTCGGTGTAATCTGTTCAGCCGTCTAGTCAGACCGCTGAAACCCATGCGCAATGCGCTACCGACTATCTTGGGCAGAACTGTGTAAGACCCACATTTCCCACATTAGTTCAGGTTCCCTACCCTGTCTATGTGATGTTATACTTGCGTCTGTGGACATGTCTATTCTACGACGCTACAGTATAGGGAATTAAGGCTCCCACCCTTATTCCCTGACTCTGTGTGAGTCAATCTGGTGATTATGCACTGTATGCCTGAAATAGCTTCCGGTGATCAGTGTTTTTATCCCAGAACGCACGGCGTTTTGCAAGGGGTTCCCGTAGCGTTTTGATAAAACGCAGTACGAGAGAACTCTCGTAAGAGAACGTACTCGGTTACTAACGTAACCTCGGTTCTCTCTAGAAGAGGGAACGAGTACTGCGTTCTCTGCCGTGCGTACGGTTCACTCTGGTTCGCTTCGGCGATCAAAATCAAGTGAATCAGCCTTCTCGAGCTCCTTTTATAGAGGTAAGCCACGCCCGTTTCGGCGGGAAGTGGCGAGGAGGGCGCGAAGCGCCCTCATTGGCCTGACGTCATCTCAGGCCTCGCTCGATAGGCTTATGCAGTTGCCGCAGAGCAGCCAATGAGCGAGCAAGCCGTCTCGCCATAGCTGACTGCTGCTGCCGCAACGCGTTTTACATATATGAAAATTAAAGGATAATTTTTTGCTTCAGTGTTTCGTGAAAAGAGACTTTTCCTGTAGCGTTTTGATAAAACGCAGTACTCGTTCCCTCTTCTAGAGAGAACCGAGGTTACGTTAGTAACCGAGTACGTTTTACTAAGAAGCTGCTCCTGAAAAAAGGATCAGTACCAACTATTCGTGTTCCTGCTGCACCTCCAGAAGAAGTGAGTGAGTGTAACGTTTTATTAACCTTTATATTAATCTTTATATTAATCTTTGCAAATCGCTTGCTGCACGCTTCACGATGAATGCGGCTGTTTACACTCAGGGTACATTACGGCATGTTTTCTATGTATGATGTTCTCAATATAATTCATAATCCTATGTTTATAATAAACAACGCGTTATGGTTATTGTGTTATTGTGTTACAAACGGTGTACGCACAGAACAGAGGGGCGGTGTGAGCAAAGCTCATTATCATTTAAAGACACATGCACTCAAATGGCGTGCTGAAAACAGAGCTGTTTTTGACCAGGTAAAATGAGTGTTTTCTTACAATACTAATGAGAATTTTTAATTAAAGTATATTACAAACTTTTAATTTAGACCCTAAAGAATCATATTAGCTTGTACAAAAATGACATTATATGACCCCTTTAATGGTCATTTTCATAACAATCCAAATTACATCCACCAAGCAAATGCTATTTTTTTAATGCTTTATTATCAACAAACAGCATGAGTAACTTACATATTACATATAGAAGTACATACATGTTTCACAATACAATATAAATGACAAAAAAAAAAAAAAGAGAAAAGGAAAAGAAAAAAAGAAAGAAAACAACTTAACTGAAATTAAGATAAAGACCTGAGGCTTTGGGAAAGTTCTAATGCAATAGCTACTCGAGAGACATCCTTCAGAAACAAGGCAGTGTCATTGGCTAAGTGACTTATCACTTCGGTATTGATTCCTTTTAATTCCTTTTAAAGGGCTAAGGACTCGAAAGCTTTATAATAGTCCAAAAAGAGGATAAAACAATCATTAGAGATCTATGTAAAATATCCAAAACCAAACGTATATTATTGAAGATGTGCCTTTTTCTTTTTTAAACAAATCAGATTGTTTAAAACACATTTCAGTCTTTTCGATAAAACCAAAGCAATTATTTTATAATCATTATTTAGCAACATAATTGGCTGCCAACTATCAATTAAAATGGGATCTTTATTTGGTTTTGAGGGTGATAAGTCCTTGACACATGGGTTGGAGGAAGCAAACCTCTTTCAAGGCTCTCCATAAAAACTTTGAACAAAAAAAGAGCTACGGTCTTTCTAAATGCTTTATAAAAATTCATACCATCCATTCCTGGAGACTTATTTTTCAAATAATTTATGGCATCAATAATTTCTTCTAATCTGAGAGGGGCTTCGCATAGTATACTCTATGCTAAGATGCTTTATGTTGAGCAAGGACTCGGAAAACTATAAACTATGTAAAGATAACTATAAAACTCAACAAAAATTTGCAATGATTTGGGGGTCCTCAACAATATCACCATTAATATTCAATTGCTAGTCTAAAAAAATTGGCAGAGCTCTTCTCGCCCTCTTCAAGCCATTTTGTTTGAGATCTTATAAAGATCTTCAGCCATTCTTTTGTAAATTTTCTCTAATTTAAGTTTCTGCTCAGTAAGTTATGTTTTGTCCATTTCAGAAATTTCCTCTACTTTTTTAGAAGATGGAAATTTTACCTAAAATTTTATCCTCACTAATTTTCCTAATTTTTGCCAGTTCACTACAATACTTTCAACAACAAAAAATTCCAATTTCAAATTAAATTTTTTATTATTTTTTATCACAGAAAAGTTCTGAGATCTGTGGAAGGATGACCGTTGTGTGTCTGTCCAGGGGCTGGAGACTTGCTCCAACTCAACTTGCATGGAGTTTCAAGGAGAGATGGAAATTCTTCCTCCACCAGTATAAATTCATCCAGATCAGTCTTGTTTAAGATAATCATGCAAGTTGTCAGTAATCAGATCACTGGAAGGGATCTTCATAAAAGTTTCGGCCACATGCGTGCTGCTGCTAGTTTTGCAGTGTTAGCATTTACGCTTTGGTTGGACTTTCCAGCATTCTTTCCACTTTTCCTTTTTTCAGATCCACCCATTGTTGTGTCCGACAAATCACTGTGTTATTAGAGTTAGCCATCTTTCAAAGTCTTCTTTGCAACAATGTTACAAGTCAATTTAAGTATTTGGGAATGCAGAGCTGATCAAAACACGAGCAATCAAGGAATCATCTTGGAAACTCCCCAAAATGCTAATTTTCCCATGTGTTATCTTGATTTTTTAATTTAATGCATAGACTCAATTTTCATCATGTGGAGGCTGAAATCAATAAAACATTCATTTGGTTCCATTTCTAGACATTTTCAAAATTAAACTTAAAATTAAGACTTCATTTAAAACATAGTATACTCACATGGAGGGGAGTATTTATTCTGTGACGTCTCAGAGCCTTGTCCTGAATAAGATGAAATAAACCAGAATAAAAAGTCACAATCACAAAACTGTAAACGGTAAACATTGAAAGAGCCTCTTCTAAAGGAACATGATGTTTGGTTTCATTTTCTAATTGAGCATCAAACATAATGAACTGGACCGTAGAACATTTACCAGCAGCACGTCTCTTCCTCCATATGATGAGTGCAGTTACGATGAGAACAGCCACACACATTAACACCAGCACACTGATAACTACAGGCAGACTGACGGATCCTCCTGATTTATCTGTATCTGAAATTGTGGTGAATAAAAAAAAAAATACAGGAAAATAAATACAAAAGCTAAAGATATGCACTGAAATAGTTTTTATTTTTATTAAATCTGTGTAGTTGATATCAAAAAGGGCATTTAGTTTGTTTGCTTACTGGTTTGGGCAATTTTATTTACCAAATATAATGTTCAGTTTGTTGTCCAGATTGAGGTGCTTCATTGTACAGTTGTATTTATGTCCTTCACGTAATTCTTCATCGCTGATCACTAAACTCTTCCTCATCTGGTAAGTTCCGTCTCCGTTGGGCAGAATCTGTCCTCCTGTGATCTGATCATCATCCACAGGCTGATCGTCTCTGAACAGGGTCAGGTTAATGTGACGGGGGTAAAAGCCAGTGGCCAGACAGCTGATCTGAAGCCCTTGAGAGTCTGGGAGTTTCTTCCTCATGAGTCTCACTCTGGGTTTCACTACAGAGAATAATGAGGAGTGTTACTGTTGTTAAACTGTTGCATCGGTTATTTATTTATGGTTCTCATATTACGCATTCAGAGGCACTCATTTTCTGTCAGTACTGCTGTCTGGGTCATATTTGTTGATTATACCTTTTTTTCTATCTTAATTATACTGAAGTTTATCAGGTTGATTCTCTCACCTTTTCTCATCACATGGTTCTTTTCCAAATGCAGGTACCTTCGCAAAAATTTAATACAAATAGGATGATAAACATTTCCATATAAATACTTTATTTGAAGCTGTTTTACTTGGTCCCATGATATAATCCATGGCTTTTTCAAATGGATATCGTTTTGTTCCAGGTAATAGGTGAACTCCTCCAAACATTGTCCATCAAAAGCATCCCAGAAATGAAGTGGACCTGGTTTATCATCATTCAACAGTTCACATCCAGCAAGTGTCTGATGAACATGTACACCTTCAAATAAAATATATATATATTTTTAATTAGTCCTCACTCTGACACAATATAAAATGTAGTAAACTGAAAATGAATATTTTGCACTTTTTGGATTACTCTTGTACAGTCTTACATCAAAATAATTAAATAATTAAAACTATGTGTTTTAATATTAAATAATTAAAACTCATAGAAGATACAGTCAGAGGTGTAAAGTCCAGGTTCAGAAAGTAAAAGTCCTCCTCGGTATTTTGTTCCAATCACCTGGATTTGCTAATTAGCAGTTTTTCAGCCAGGAGATAGGCTAGAACTAATTAGTGAATTCAGCTGGCTGAGTTCATGGGTGGAATAAACATATGGCAGGACTTTTACTTTCTGACCCCTGGACTTTACACCTCTGGCTACAGAACATCTGTTATTAAATTAAGTATGTGTTAATGCTTATAATGTAGGCTTTAGTTCTCACCATCTGTGAGATTGAGGTGTTTCTTAACAAAAAAATCCATATTTTTCATGCCATCATATATGTCTTGAAATACAACACCAGCATCCTTTTGCTCTTCATTATAGTATTTTGAATCATTGTAAGAGCGATAGACAGGTTTCCATGTGGTTGAGTCATAATATCCTATTTGCATATCATCCAACATCACCACAGCACTGAACTCAGGAAATGGTGTCTGTCCAACTATATATGTTGCCAAAGCCATCAGTGAGTGAGAACCTGTGTACACAAGGACGAGAAATATTACTGCAGATAAGTCAAATTAGACCATAACATATGACTATACATTCCAGTCCAGACTTATCTTCCTCTGGTCTCTGGCATTATAAATGAATATTGTGGAACAAATTTTATCTTTAAGATGTGTGTGACCTCCCCTAACTGTCACTCTGTGTGACTGTATGACTGCTGACCTTTTCTTGCAAGAAAATAAACCTAAAAAGTCAGTTACAACAATATGCATGTGATAAATATTACATTATAAATTGCTAAGTTAATTAGAAAAGTTGTCATCCACAATAAAATAATCAAGAAGTAAGGTTCCTCTGTTAAGAATCTTGTACTGAACCATACTTGATGTGGAACAGTGAAACAGAGAAGCAAAAATAGGCAGGATGAATCAAGAGATTGAGAGAAAAGATTTGGATATTGCAGTATTTTCAACCATGCTGATAACGGATGAAAGAATACAAACAGTATTGACAGGCAATTTTGTCAAAGTCCAGGCCAAGACCAGAGTTGAGTTTATGCAATGATACTTCAACTCTGTGATATATATATATATATATATATATATATACAGTATATATATATATATATATATATATATATATATATATATATATATACACAGTATATAATCTCACACACACACACACACACACACACACACACACACATACATACAAGCAGCAGACGACCATTGTGCAATTTTACAATTAACATATGAATAGATAATTTCACACGTATCAACAATTGTTTACGTAGGCCTATATCACAAAAAGAAAAAGATAGCCTATTCAAAATCTGAAAAATTGGTCACCCAAAACTAAACTGTTTACATTTACTCACCCTCCAAACTTGTATGACTTTCAAAAAAAGACATTTAAAAAAAACAAAAATAATAATAAATTACAATGAAATATCAACAAATGATAAATTGCCATCCTACTGTAAACAACTGTTAGGTGGCTAAACATCACAATTATGATACGCACCCTCATGTTTGTGCTTGTCGTGCTAGTTTATAGGTTTATATAGACACAAACACTCAAAACCATTTATTACCATCGACATCAAGTGTGTTTTCTTTACTTTTTTAATGAAACAAAAAGGATTTACCTTATTTTTAAGATCGGGCGTGGCGGCCATGTATGTGTTGTCATCCACTTTCAGTTATTTTTAGCTGTACAACAGCTCGTTTTGCTGTTTGATATTGCAAACTGGTATTTCTTACCATATGTATTGTCGTAATTATAAACATACTTGTTTGATAGCACAAATAGTTTTACTCTTCTCACACATTAACAGAAAACAGCTTACGTCAGCGTTGCAAAATAAGGTGATAGGAGCATTAAATTAACTTACCTGCATTGACAACTGTCAAGCATGACAGCAGATACGCAAGCTTGAGCATTCTTTAAATTAATCTATGTAAAAAATGATTGCACGCGTTTGTCCCTTCTTAACACGATCCCAAGTCGATGCAAATCGTTCAGACAAACAGGTGTTGTGTAGCCTACTTCTACAATGTTCTTTGACAAACGTCTATTGCATCGTCTACAATTATCGTCTATTGAAGCTGTTAGACAGTGAAATATTCTTCCTCACGACGTGTTCTCTTTCGTTTTCTTTTTGACTTTCACTTGTGTGGGTGTGGTCCGTGTCCGTGTAGGGGAGACCGGGGACAGTTGCAACATGGGGATGGTTGCAACATGTCATTTTTCTCCAGTCAGAAACAAGCTGGAGTGATGACACTCATACTGAACATGCACAGTTAGACCCTCCCCCCACCAAGAAGACAGTAGACATATTCAACCTCTGCTGCATTTATTGAACAAAACTTGTTTTGGAGGTATGAAAGTACATTTTTTCATGAGATATATTTTTGTCATACTGTCCTGAAATTGTGTATGAATTAATCAAAACTTACTTAGTTTGAATTATTGTTTTGTTGACTTCTAAGTGACATGGTCAGCATGTGTCAAAGTCAGTGTGTCTAGCAGGCACATGATGTTCTGTCATGGCTGATAGGGTTGGGGACGGTTGCAACAAGTTATAAATTGCATGTTTAATAAAAGTTTGTTGCATTGCAAATTGTTCAATTCTTCCTGTCTGACACTGAAATATGGAGAGATTGAATAGCATCTGTAACACCTGCACACTGAATCTATGTAGGCCTATGTTCTACACATAAACTAACAAAACTCAATAACCGTTATTTGATAAATATGACTAAATAAATAAATAATAGGCTACAATAATATTATTGAAATAAATAATACTATAATATTATAGCAGGCCTAAAACAGTTAATATTTTCAGAATTCTATGCTCATTGAGACAAAAAGCTTAAGTTAATTAATGAAATTTAAGGTATTTTTAACATGTTGCAACCGTCCCTGGGTTGTGCTGCAACTGTGCCCTGGGTCGGGGTCAGTTGCAACATTTGGCTTCTTTCATTCAAATAAATACTGTGAACGATATGTCATATATAATCATCTTTAAATGGTATGGGTAATTAGCAGACATATGCAAGTTTAATATATACAAATTTGGTTGGTCTAGTCCAAATAGTCTCTGCAACTGAGAGAAATGCAAAAAGTGTTGCAACTGTCCCCGGTCTCCCCCTACACTGACCATTCTTTTCCAAAAAAACGAAAAACAAGAATTCAGCTTGATTTTTCGTTTTTCGTTCTGTGGTAGAAAAATGATTAAACAGCTTGAATATTTGATTTCTACAAATAGGAGGGAATGAAACTAGACTGCGCATTCTCTTTTGAGATGTTGCACTTGAATTGTTTAAAAGCATTTGCACGAAGAAGAATGAGATCATATAACGTAACGCTAGCCAAAGGATGACAGAAAAAAATCGGATGCTGCGTTAATTAGATTCAATATTTTTAGCATTAAACTGAAAAACATGAATCCCATGCGTTACCGTTGACAGCACGGACATGATGACAGATGTGTTTATGTGAATACGTGGCTAGCAAGACGGACGTTGTGACAATATTTTCGTGTGATATGACCGTAAGCACAACAAGCCATGAAAAAGCTTTATGTGTAGGCCTACGCATGTACTGGGAATGAAGCACGCGGGAATGAAATAATGCGCAACCCCCGCAATTCAATGCCGAAAACTTAGATAATGATATAATAAGTGACGCGGACATTGCGGAGAATGCGGACATTGTATCAAGATACTTTTAGGTAATCTTTTACACTGTGGTTTTATTTATTAATGTATTGACTTCCATGAACTAATAATGAGCACCCAGCTAACACAGTACGTTGTCCGTAAGAAGCATCTCAAGGTCCTGGAGTGGCCTAGCCAGTCTCCAGACCTGAACCCAATAGAAAATCTTTGGAGGGAGCTGAAAGTCCGTATTGCCCAGCGACAGCCCAGAAACCTGAAGGGTCTGGAGAAGGTCTGTATGGAGGAGTGGGCCAAAATCCCTCCTGCAGTGTGTGCAAACCTGGTCAAGAACTACAGGAAACGTATGATCTCTGTAATTGCAAACAAAGGTTTCTGTACCAAGTATTAAGTTCTGCTTTTCTGATGTATCAAATACTTATGTCATGCAATACAATGCAAATGAATTACTTAAAAATCATACAATGTGATTTTCTGGATTTTTGTTTTAGATTCCGTCACTCACAGTTGAAGAGTACCTATGATAAAAATGACAGACTTCTACATGCTTTGTACTGTATGTGGGAAATCCTGCAAAATCGGCAGTGTATCAAATACTTGTTCTCCCCACTGTATGTGGCCAGTCCAGTTTGCGCAGTCATGTTAGATCCTGTTACCATTTTCCCCACGGCTCTGACATGTGGTGCAAGTCGACCAACAGATCTTGGCTTTTTGGAAGACACAGTAAGGGACCTGGGTCATCTGATGAATGACAGGATTTCCTTCATGGGAAGAAAAATAAAAGTCAATCTGAGGTGCTTTGTGTGTGATGCTCCAGCTCGTGCATTAGTGAAAAATATCAAACAGTATTCCGGGTACTTTGGCTGTGACCGATGTGAGCAAAAAGGTGTGTGGTTAAACAGAATCACATACCAAGAGACTGCTGACCTCATACTCCGGACAGATGAAGCATTCAGAAATCAAACACAATTTCAGCATCACCATGGGAACACACCTGTGTCTCACCTCCCCATAGACATGGTGAGGTGCTTTCCCATTGATTACATGCACCAGGCTTGTCTCGGTGTAATGAAATGGCTCCTGCTCATCTGGACCAGAGGAGACAGAGCTGTGAGGGTTTCGGCCAGTCAAAACAAAGAGATTAGTGCAAGACTGCTGTCTCTTCGGGACTGCATACCATCTGCATTTGTGCAAAAGCCTAGAATGTCAGTTCCATTTAGCATGTTTTGAGTACAATTCTCAATTATTAACATTTACATCTAACTTTTTACTTGAGTTAGATTTTCAGTTACTCTTGCTTTCATATTTCAGTTTGAATTTATTTTCTACTTCTACAATATTTATTTCATAATTTAATTGTACTATTTTAATGCAGGTACAATACTGTTACTGGCCACCAATTAATGTGACCAAAAAAATTAAAACACTTGAACTTCCTGATAAAACAAATTGGACCAGGCACAGGGTCAGAGTGTTTGCAAAAACAGGTATTTCATTTTACTTTAAAGGATCATTCAAACAAAATGTTAGTGCAACTACTGTTACTGAATGCTAAATTATACTCACTGTATTTATACTTCAGGTGACTATGAAACTGCTAAAAAGTGGTCCAAAAGAGCAGCTGTGCAGTCTTCTGTGGAGAGCTCTGATGACATTCCCAAGAGGAAAAAACGTCCAGTGTGTCTCAGCAGCTCTGATGAAGGTATGAACCTGAGAATGTGAAATAAGTTTACAAGTAAACAATTAAAGTAATTCTAAAATCATTTTTATTCATTTTTTTTTTTTTTACAGATACTTCAGTACCTCACCCCAAAAAGAAGAGCCGGGTGAACTGTACAAAAACTGGTAGGCCTTTCTTAGTTTTAATTCTTTTACTTTATCACTTGTGCACATTTTCATATTAAAAGTGTTTGGGGGTTTTCAGAATACCACAATTTCATTAGTTGATTGATACCAATAACGGTACATTTTATAGCTATTCGTTTATTCCTATTTTTTAGTAATTAACTTCTAATTTACAGTGGAATCTCAGCTGGCATTTCCCCCAGCATTTAAACCGAACAAACCAACCACACTAACGCCTTCAAGACCTGAAGATTCAACATCCATTCTTGATGCAACATTAAGACCAGCGCCTCCTAGAGAATGAAGAAGAAGAATGGTAAATGCAAAACATAATTTGAAACTTAGTTTTTACCTTTATTTGAACGAATCAATATTGATTCTCCCAGATCACCTCCTGAGCCTACTCATTCAGAGAATCATCAGCATAGAGAGTGAGATGAAGGCGATGAGGAGCTCAACAGCAGCCCTGTATGAACTCTATGCTCGTGCCCTGGGTGATGGGACTAGTCAGCGAGTGGAGGAGATGAACCTTGATGTGTGTGGCACTATGGAGGAACTCCTCTTTCTTGAAGAAAAAATTAAAGAGGAGACATTTCGGAATAGAGTGGTATGTTAATAGTGAACTATCCGTGAAATGCCAAAAAAAAAGTGTTAGAATTAAATTAAATAACAAAAGTTATTACCATTTTGAAAATGTTTTCCATCTTGTAGACGCACCATTTAAGTCTTGTTGGAGGTCCAAACCCTGGGGAAAACACCCGGCGGGTGATGCGGGCACTGGCCTCCTACAGTGTTTGGAAGGAGATTAATCTGAAAGGGAAGAAAGGGAAGAGACCACTACTAAACTTGAACATTATGAAGGTCATAAAAAGTAAGTCCAATATGTTAGTGACTCAAAAAACCTGTATTGCCAGTACTTTTTAAACCATTGCTGTATATTTATAGAATTTAATTTTACAGAGGCAGTGATGATGTCCAATCCTAAAATCCGGCAAGCAACAGTGGAGGATATTGTGGCAGACACACTTAAGCATGCTCCAGCAAGGTGTCAGAATGTAAGCTCCTTTGGTGCAGTTTTCTGTAAAATAGTTATTATTAGGGATGTCAATTTTCACAAATGATCGATCGTTGTTTAAATTAACGATCAATTAATCGATTAATCGTTATAGCCTTAATACTGCGATATGCGTCTACTGCAGTGGCATAATATGGCCAACAGCATGACAGTCAGCAAATGCTGCTCAAAACACTATGTAACTTACATCATATCTTGGCCACAACATATCACGTTCCCACAAATTAATATGTAGTGCCCACGATACGTGAACTGAACATACCCTCCTGTTCAACGTAGTGATCAACGCTTACAAGTGATGAAGTCTAATAAAGTCAAATCATTTAAGTAATTGACAGCCTGTTTGCTAATATTCAACATGTTTTACACTAAACAATACTTTTGTTGGGAACAATATGTAGATTTTACTATGATAAAAAGATTATTTTATAAGAGAAGGCAGAGTAGGGAATGTCGCGACAGGTAAGACTAATTTGCGGCATGCATTACCATATTTAATAGTAATATTGAGTGATATTGTATATTGAAAGTAAAAAGTACAGATACTTTCTTTCTTTGGCTTTCAGGTTTTAGTTATGATGAGACTTGAATTGTAATGACTACTATAACTGCATGTATGCATGTGATATGACACTGATATTATGCATTTTAATGAATAAAGATAAAATGAATAATTTAAGTATAAATATTGTGTTATATTGTATGCTGTTTAATTAAAATAAAACATGACGGTGTTGTGTCAACTGCTGTGTGCCTAATGATGAGGATATAACGCTTTTTAATGAATGATGGTAAAAAAAATACATATAATTTTAATGAATTAAATATATATTAAATTACAATTATGTTTTTAGTGTAATCTTAAATATAGCTTTATGCACCCTGCAGTGACTAGTACTTTGCAGCAAATAGAGATATTCACGCCTTTTTACGCAGTAAAGCACATTCCACAAACAATGTAGTCCTACAGTACCTTTACTGGCAATATAAAATCCAAATATAGAACATTTATTCAGAAGACTAACACGCTAATAGTCCACAAGAAACTGATTCATATAAGCTGTAACTGACTGTCATAAAACTTTGAACTGCGGGTACTGACATCAATGCCATTACACGATAGGCTGAGGTGCCTCACATGATCCAAGTTAAGATATCACACAGACCCTCTCATCTCCCTATAAAATAAGACAAACAGCGAGAAACAATATTCTCTGGTCTGATGAACAAGCGTCAGTTCCAAGCGTCATGTCTGGAGGAAACCAGGCAGTGCTCATCACAATACCATCCTAACGATGAAGCATCATGCTGTGGGGGAGTTTTTCAGCAGAAGGGACTGGAGGAATCGTCAAAAGTAGAAGGAAAGCTCAACGCAGAAAACTAAAGAGATAGTCTTAATGAAAACCTAGTCTGAATTATTCAGAACCTCAGCCCAGTAGCACCTCACTGCAGTACACGAGATCCAGGGGGCGGAGTTGGATCCAGATCTAAGGGGTGGAGATGGGTAGGTTTAGGGCTGGGTTTAGGGATCAGGGGGTGGAGATGGGTAGGTTTAAGTATAGCCTATATAAGGTCTTGGATAATCTAATAATCTTGGATCCAACTCCTCCCCCTGAATTTCGTGTTCTGCAGTGAGGACCATCTCGGCCCAGCAGGACAATAAGACAGCTAAGACAATGCAACAGTGGCTTAGGTTTAACATAAGGCAGCAACATAACAAAATGTGAAAAAAAATTAATAGGTTTTTAATACTTTTGCAAGCATCACTTAAAAAGCATGGATTTAACCACATATTTCAGTGGCTATGGTGGTTTATTGTTCCACTTTATTTATTTTTTAGCTTTAATTATGGCACTTATATGACTGGATTCTTCATCTCATGTCATTTACATGACTTTTCAAAATGATCATTTATTTGTTTAAATATCAACATTTTAATGAGAACAAAATTGCTGAGTTCACATTTGAAAACAAACCTGTTTGTTCCTCAATATCTTCATGTTTCACTCTGAATGGTTCTGAAATTCTCTTGTCTTCAATCTCATCTTTAATAAATGCCATCTTGATAACAGTATGTCACGTGAATCTCAGTTGTTTCACCAGGAGCTTCTTGTTTTGTTGTTTTTCCATGTTTAATATGAGGAAAGCCGTTAAAAGAAATAAATAAAAATCCAAAACCTAATTTGTTACATATAAATGCACTTTAGTCACATACAGATATCATAAAAGACATTTAAGAGACAAACTATCAGTTCATGTAATGCTTTATATTCAGTTTTCTGACACAAAAATATAATTCATTAATCATTTTCTGAAGTCACGATTTAGAAATTGAATGAGAGAAAACGGCACCTAGGCTATCCATAACTGAAAATTGAACTGTAAAGCGTCACATGGCACCTCACATAATACCATTCATTTCACATTACTTGTAAAAACTATATAGACTGAACGATTTGTATCGATTTAAACACCTCAAATAGTTAAGCATTCAAAAACTCAAACCTCTGTTGAGCCAGGGGAGGGCGCTGCAGCCTTTTGATGTCATAACACCAGACCAAAATAAAAGTCCCGTCCACAGAAAGTTCAGTGACAATGAAAATTTATTGGAATATCAATAATGTAGTACTTTAAAGGGTTAACAAAAGGCATTTGCATCTGAAAACCAACAAATTTAAAATTATGCATCTGTCAGAAAGTAAGTACATTTAATACACACACAATATAATATAATATAATATATATTGTTTTTTTGATCTGATAATTTATCAACTGCGTTGAAAGGGACAAAGTGGCAAACATTGTACAATAACGTACACAATGTGTCTAAATTAGAATCTTCACTATTTTAAACTGTTGTTCTTTTGCCCCTAACATGGTGATCTTCCCTTTTTTTTTAAATAAGTGGTTCAATTTATTTACCCGAGCTTGACCAAAATCATTATTCAAATGTTTTACATCGCCCTGGTACTTAAAAAATAATTTATACAAATAATAATAATAAAAAAAAATGTTAAAGAAAATTCATAGTGAATAAAGAAAGAAAATTCAGTGATTAGTGAATACATTAGTTTTTTTTCTGTCCCTTTATTTAAAGTATTTTCACCCAAAACTCTGACGGTCTCAGATTTCATTCAAAATATTTCATTTGTGTTTCAAATATGAACGAAAATCTTATGGATTTGGAACGACATGAGAGTGAGTAATTGATGAGAGAATTTTCATTTCCAAAAATTTTAATTCTGTTATCATTTACTCACCCTCATGTTGTTCCGAACCTGTATGAGTTTCTTCCTTCTGTTAAACAAAAGAATATATTTTGAAAAATAAAAAAGCTTCTCTCTTCTGTGAATATTTATATGCCTTTTAAGTTGTTGTTTTTTGTCCGTAAAACTCTTTCCACAGTTGACATTTTAAATCGTTCTCTCTTTTTATAAATTCTCATGTGACAATTAAGGTGTCCGTTATGCATGAACCACTTTCCACATGGTGAAAAAAGGTGAAAGGCTTCTCCCCTGTGTGAGATCTCATGTGATTCTTAAGGTGTCCTTTAAGATTGTATCTCCTTCCACACTGAGGACAGGGGAAAGGCTTCTCGTTGGAGTGAGTACTTCTATGCATTTTAAGGAGATTCTTGTCTGTAAAAGTCTCCCCACATCGCCCGCATTTAAAATGTTTGCCTCTTGTGTGAACTCTCATGTGAACATTAAGCTGTCCTTTATGTATGAAACTCTTTCCACACTGATTGCAGCTAAAAGGCTTCTCTCCAGTGTGAATTTTCATGTGGTAAGCAAGGGATTCTTCATGCTTTAAACCCTTTCCACATTGATGGCACTTGAAAGGCTTCTCTTCGGTGTGAATTATTACATGCCTGTTAAGGTGTTCTATGTCTTTGAAACTCTTTCCACACTGACGGCATATAAAATGGTTCTCTCTTGAGTGAATTTTCATGTGTAAATTAAGGTTGTCTTTTCTTATGAAACACTTTACACACTGATCACATGTGTAAGGCCTTTCTCCAGTGTGAATCCTCATGTGAACCATTAAGGTATTGCTTCGTGTGTAACTCTTTCCACACTGATCACATGTGTAAGGCTTCTCCCCAGTATGACTTCTCATATGGATTTTAAGGTTTCCTGCAGAGAAAAAGTTTCCACACTGTTTGCAGGCAAAAGATCGTTTAGATCCCATCTCCTCACCTCTTTTTTGTGAGGAAGACTTTTCAGTCTGTGAGCAAAGTATATCTTCAGTTATGAAATCATGTTTCTCATACTGTACTTTGTCCTCCATTTCATACAGTTCTGGACTCTCCTCTTTAAGCGGCATCAGGTCTGAAAAGTGAAAAAAAAAAAGTTATTCCCAGTTTAATGGTACAAAGCAAAAGACATCATTCAGCTACAGTCATGTGAAAAGAAAGGACACCCTATTAAATTCTGTTAATTATGTATCGGGACAATAATAAAAAAATGATCTGATCCTTGGCAGATCTTAAAATTAGGTAAATACATATAGATACCTCAGATGAACAAAAATACTGTGTCATTTATTTAACATAAACTAGGCCAAAATGGAAAAGCCATGGCTGAAAACCTAAGTACACCCTTACTGCTTCCATAGGAATTATAAGGGTAAGTGGCAGTCAGGCACTGCTAATAAAATGCCTTTGATTAACTGATCATCAGCAAGTGTGATCACCTCTATAAAAGCAGAAGTTTTGGTGTCAGTTTGCTGGTCTGGAGCATTCAGGTGTGTGTGTTAACACAATTTCAAGAAGGAAAGACACCAACAATAGAGAATTAGAAAAGAAATTGTTGCTGCTATCAGTCTGGGAAGGGTTAAAATGCCATTTCCAAATTACTTGAAGTCCATCATTCTACAGTAAGGAAGATTATTCAAAAGTGGAAAACATTCAAGAGTTACCAATCTTCCCAGGAGTGGACGTCCCGGTAAATTCACCCAAAGGTCAGACTGTGTAATGCTCAGAGAAATGGCAAAACACCCAAGAGAACTACATCTCAGACTCTACTGGCCTCATTTAACATGTTCGACTCAACTCCTCGACTGCCTTGGAGAGGACTCAGATGAGCTCGGAGTCTAGCCCGGGCTGGGAATCATCTTGCTTGTTCTGTCCAGGGTAGTGGAATCCTTAGTGGGGTTTCGACCACTCCTCTATATCTGAAGCAGCCAGGGACATCTTCTTGCTGTCATCTTCCTCGGACCCTCCAAATGAGAACAAGCCACTTGCACCGGAAGAGGGACACTGATCTTTGCTGGTGAACACCACAGGGGAATCCTCTCACTGTGGAGAGAGTGAGGCATGCAGGATCTGGGCCGACGTGAGCTCACAGAGTCCCGTTTGCTCACTCAGCGGCTGCTTATGGCAAATGGACTCGCCCACTTGGGCACACGAGACGCCATTGGTCTGTGCAGTTGCACAGACGTAATTCAATCTGGCTTCAGCATTTTCTGAGAAAATTATTTCAACTTTTGGAAGTAAAACTAAGACTAAAAAAAAATTAAAAACAAACAAAATTAAAAACAAACAAACAAACAAAAAATAAATAAATTATATATATATATATATATATATATATATATATATATATATATATATAATGAATTAAGTACATTTTTACAGTATAAGCTCAATGTTACGCCTTTCTGATGGCAGTGCATGTAAACTTTTTCTGGCCTTCATTGTTTCAACAGTGTTTAATATCAGGGTCAAATGTGTACTTCTAAAATTTTCTGTGATCTATATCATCCATTGTTGGGATACTAAGCAGCCCCTCAAAGTTCATTTGGCGCATTCTCAGCAGGGAAGACAGTGTTCTTTCTCTTAGATACAAGATGTTATTGCCTGTTTTATCTGTTCTTTCGTCTGTTACTTTTTACTTTCACTTTTGAAGACTGCGGCTGTCATTGGATTGGTTTAGATGCCTGCCAATTCTTGGTGCTAGTGACCCAAAATGGACATTGCAAAACAATGGATATAGTATCTTTTACTATTCTTATTTGCAAAATTGGATAAAACAAAAAACAAAAACAAAACAATGTATATGCCTTGGTTTGAAAACACATTGTAGGCACAGAGACTTTTGATAAAAGTAAATAAAATTGACATTGCTGGTAAGTTTAATAATTGGGTCATTTTTTTATATAGGCCTATATATTTTTAAGTTTAATGCAGAGTAAAATGTTTTATAGAAGCCTGTTTCAATGTCTGTTTAAATGTTTCATTTATGTTCAAATGTGACACGTGTTAGGTCTATACTTTATAACTACAGACAGGTATTGAATTCACTTGCAGCATTCATTGTGCTGTTTAGCAGCGATTTTAGACAGTTTGAGTGTTTTGCTCACAACTTGACCAGGGCACAGCAGTGTGCACCACAAGAATCCGCAAGAAGAGAGAAACAAAAGGAAAGAGAATTAGGCATCAAACAAAAAGGATTTTTTAAAAGAAAGGTGATTGCCGATAATACCAAAATTTAGGTTTGGACTTACCTGTGCGATTTTAAAATAAAATGTTAAGTTTTTCATGAATGTATCACCAGCATCATTGTCATCATTTGAATTATTTTGACTGCATGCGGTGGACAGCTTTCCATGATATTGTCGTAGAAATTTTAAACTGTATATTAAACTAACCATGTTTCTAACATCTAACCTTATTTAACATCTAACATTTGAACAGGATGTACTGTACGAAACCAATGGAAAACTTGTGACTTTGAGTGTGTGCGTGTGTGTGTGTATAAATAACATAGTTTGGGAAATGAAATTAAGTCATCATTAAAACAAAGTTTGCTAGTAACAGAGGGGTTTGCATATGAAGAACCAATCAAATAGTGGGGAAATTATTTAATGCAGCCTGACATTTATGCCATACGTCTATACTATAAAAACTGTTGTATTCTTGTGCACTGTGGGAGTCTCAATGGAATTTGTCTGAGATCCTCCGGCCTTGCTTCTTGGGAGAGATTCCCTGAGAACTGCTCGGGAAGATCCCCTGGCCGTGATTAAAGCATTTAAAGGACATTTGCAGGTCTGTTTGTCGATTTATTCCTGCGCAGGATGCTAGTTTAGGAAGTGAGCTAGTTTAGGGAATCAAGTTAGAGTAAGAAACTCGGCCAGTTGTTGACTGAAGACGCAAGAGCTAGAGTATAAAGGTTATTAAGTGTCGATTGGAAGATGCTTGATAGTCAGATTTAGGGAAAAAATCCACTACAATATTCAGTCATAATACATCATCTAACATCAGCACAACAGTGAACTCATGAAACTGTGTCTGTTCAGCATTTACAGTCAAACCAAAATGTATTCAGACACCTTCAACATTTCTCACATTATCACAGTTTATTCATCATGCTTTAAATGGTAAATAAAATATGACAATAACTCAGTTGATATTTCACTGGTTTTGGCCATCCTTCTGTTAGACTGTCTCACAAATTAATTAGTTTGAATAGCTGCCAGCTGTTAAATTTAAATATTAGATAATGCCAATAGGTCAACCAATTACCAATTAAATTTTGTTCAGTCTGTGGTGTAAAAAGGTCGCATTAGCAATTAAAGAAAAAACGCTTAAGCAAAACATGGTCATGTCAAAGTGTCTGAATAAATTTTACTGGTGGTCCACTATATGAGAATTTTTGGGTATAATATGTCAGTTTACTTTATTTTGCTATCCTCACATGGATATAAATATACATAAATGAACTATAGTGTCCTGCACCCAGTATTTTTTGGATTGACTGTATGTGGCGAAAACCATCAGTGAGTGAGAACCTGATATTCTGCTTTTCTGGCACTGGAATAACAACAACTGCTTTAAAACATGGGACTCTCTTATCGACCAGTTGAAATTTGTTCAAGCGTGAAATGTTTTACTATTACTGTTTCTGCAATGCCTTAAGCATATAATGCTTGTAGGCTATTCTGAATTCAACCATTCAAAAGATAAATCTGAACTTTGGCATGTCACACATTAGATTATAACGCTTCTTCAGGCAACATTTTTTTTTTGAACGCATGAGTGGGAATTTCAGTTTTAAGCTTACACAGTCAAACTGAAAATCTTACTCCAAAATATGTCATATGATAAAATGATCTTCCCTTAGTTTCTGGCACAAAATTCCATGCCCTTTGCATCAGTCTATTGAAGAAAAATGTGCATCCTTATACAAATGCCCAAAGTGCCCATAATGTGACATATTACTTTCAAAGAGAAACCTCTTTGAAAGTAATATGTCACATTATGGGCATTTGTATAAGGATGCACATTTTTCTTCTTGAACATGTGACAATATCAGATGCCTTGAAGTTGCGAGTGAGAAGAGCTTGGATAAAACACAAATCTCCTTTTGACCAGCAAGAAAAGAAAACTAATAAAGTGATATTATTCTTTAAAAATATTTCATAACTGTTAAACATTCGTTACCTGTGTTACATTCCTTTGTGGTTTCATCGTTTAATGGTCATTTTCATAACAACCCAAATTATATACACCAAGCAAATGCTATTTTTTTTAATGCTTTATTATCAGCAAATAGCATGAGTAACTTCCATATTACATAAGAAGAACATACATGTTTCACAATACAATAGAAATTACAAAAAAAGAGAAAAGGGAAAGAAAAAAAAAAAGAAAACAACAGAGAGCATATCTATATATTGTTGAGTATAAGCATAAATGAATACTTAATTGAGACTCCAAGCAGCAAGTGCTTGATGATAGAATTTAGAGAGTTTAATTAGAAGTTTTTCAATTTTATAATTGCACATTAAAAGAAATTCTTTGCCACCTAAATGAGAGTAAATATACAGTGGGATTATATTCCAAACAGACCATGTTTTGAAAATACTGTCAGTTTATTTTAAAAGCATTGTTCAGAGAGCTAAAGTCTATAAAATGTACCTTTATCATGAATTTAATATTACTGATTTCTTAGTAGTGAACTTTGTTTTTTCATTCAAATTCACATATTCTGTCAATTAATTTACATGTGTGTTTGTCAACATAAAGTGACTGAGCAGTAAATGATAAGCGACAAATGCCTTCTGGTTTAGTGAGAAGAACTCTTCCTTGAGTGACAGATCTCTCAGAAACAAATGATTCAACTTTGCATGTCTTTTGAGGCAAAAAATGGAGGGGCACATCTTATTATCAAATTATTTAACCACCAAAAAGGTGATGCTTTCTCTTACATAAATGTTACAAATTGAGGACTCCAAGCAGTCGCCAACTGGACGCAGCTCACATTAATTGATATAAAGATAATGACCTGAGGCTTTGGAAAAGGGCTTAAGAGTTTCTAATGCAATATCTACTCGAGAGACATCCTTCAGAAACAAGGCAGTGTCATCGGCTAACTGACTTATCACTTTGGTATTGATTCCTTTTAATTCCCTTTAAAGGGCTTTCCTAAAGATTCGAAAGCTTTATAATAGTACAAAACAATCATTAGAGATCTATGTAAAATGTCCAAAACCAAACGTTATTATAACGTTATATATTATTGAAGATGCGCCTTTTTTCTTTTTTAAACAAATCAGATTGTTTAAAACACATTTCAGTCTTTATGATAAAAGCAAATATTTTATAATCATTATTTAGCAACGTATTTGGCTGCCAACTATCAATTAAAATGGGGTCTTTATTTGGTTTTGAGGGTGATAAGTCCTTGACACATCAGGGTTGGAGGAAGCAAAGCTCTTTCAAGGCTCTCCATAAAAACTTTGAACAAAAAAGGAGCAACGGTCTTTCTAAATGCTTTATAAAATTCGGCAGTTTTACCATCCATTCCTGGAGACTTATTTTTCAAATAATTTATGGCATCAATAATTTCTTCTAATCTGAGAGAGGCTTTGTATATTAGAATCCTCTATGCTAAGATGCTTTATGTTGGGCAAGGACTCGGAAAACTATAAAACTCAACAAAAATGTGCAATGATTTTGGGGTCCTCAGCAATATCACCATTAATATTCAATTGCTCAATATAATTATTTTTGGCTTGCATGCCTCTTAAGTCTAAAATATTGGCAGAGCTCTTCTCGCACTCTTCAAGCCATTTTGCTTGAGATCTTATAAAGATCTTCAAGCCATTCTTTTGTAAATTTCCTCTAATTTAAGTTTCTGCTCAGTAAGTTATGTTTTGTCCATTTCAGAAATTTCCTCTACTTTTTTACAAGATGGAAATTTTACCTAAAATTTTATCCTCACCAATTTTCCTAATTTTT
Source organism: Squalius cephalus (assembly GCF_949319135.1). NCBI lineage: Eukaryota > Metazoa > Chordata > Actinopteri > Cypriniformes > Leuciscidae > Squalius > Squalius cephalus. The sequence goes on along the minus strand of NC_137137.1, from coordinate 19,234,844 downwards.
GCCAGTTCACTACAATACTTTAAACAACAAAAAATTCCAATTTCAAATTAAATTTTTATCATTTTTTATCACAGAAAAGTTCTGAGACCTGTGCGAGGATGACCGTTGTGTGTCTGTCTACTACAGTGTTGTTTGGGGATGGAGACTTTCTTCCTCCACCAGTATAAATTCATCCAGATCAGTGTCTTGTTTAAGATAATCATGCAAGTTGTCAGTAATCAGATCACTGGAAGGGATCTTCATAAAAGTTTCGGCCACTGAGTGCTGCTGCTAGTTCCCTTTCAAGGGAACTCGCGTTGCGTCGAGTTTGACGCTATGGGAACGCTTTGCGTGATGATGTCTTGAAGCACATGTAAAATCAGTCCAATGGCGTGGCGGAGCGTCAGATGCGGGTGACGTCACGTACCAGGAAACTATAAAGCCTGCTTCTGTGTCTTCAGTAGCGCTTTATGTGAAATCTGTCTCTGTCTATTTATTGTTGTCTGTCACATTATGCAATCCAGCGATCAGTTCAGAATGTGTGTGCATCCCTGCCCGCGTTTTTATTACGGGTAGGGACACTCACGTTCTGTGTATTGTTTGTTTGGGAGAGGAGCATGCCCAGTCAGCACTCGAGGGTGCTGGCTTGTGTGCATTATGAGGCGCTGTCCATGCGCTCGCTCCGATCCCGGCTGAGTTTCTTCCGGGAAGCTCGCGCTCCCCAGGGCTCGGGTCCCGCTGCTGCCGAGGCACAGCGGCGATCTCAGTCCTGGGGTTCGCAAATGGATCTATCAGCGGGGTCTGAGACGGACTCTGCCTTATCTCAGCCCTTGCCTGATAGACCCGGTGTTTCTCATCAGGGTGCGGAAGCACGCGCGGCGGTTTCTTCCCCCCTGATGGTTACACAAACACTGCAATTGTCCAGTTCTGAGGAACTGGATGTTGTTAATGTTGAAGAATTGCTGGATGTAGTGACAAGAGCAGTCGATAGACTATGTATTGTGTGGCAATCTTATAAACAGGACGTTCGTTCAAATAAATAAATAAATAATAAACTTGACGAACGCTTCCTGCCCTCACGTGCACAATCACAACGCCGAAATCTGCCGTTTTTCCCCGATCTCCATACTGAGGTGTCGAGATCGTGGGAGAAACCAGTGTCATATAGAGTGTTTAATTCCACAAATATCTGATTATTCCTCTATTTTCTGGTTAAAGAGACATGGTTATGAGGAGATGCCAAAGGTGGGAGAGACGCTCGCGAGCTATCTCTCTCTAGCAACAGCATCGTCCCTAAGTGTTTCGGCATTGCCTAAATAAGCCCCTCAGAGTGACATAAAAAATAAAAAATATATCTCTGGTGGGCAAGGCTTATTCCGCGTGTGTTTATACACGATGTCTTTGCCATTTATGCTAACCCTGCCACTTTGTGTGTTTCGGGGCGCAGTGGTCTCCGGCGAGCACATATCTCAGGGTCCACCCGGAAACGTAGTGGTCCTGGGATGCTTGCCCCCTCCGAGGAGGGTCCTAGAGCAGTCAGTTCAGTCGTTCCCTGCCGGTTCGCCATACAGGGCACTGAATTGGTCGCTCGAGTAACATCTACACCAGTCTTGAGAGGCTGGTTCTCTTAGTAAATTTTTTGGAGAAAAATTTTTTGTCCTGATGCTCGAGGGCTCAGGACAATGAGGGTAGTCCCCCCCCCGAAGTGCAGCGGTCAACACCTCTTTTCACGGTGCCCGTCTCTCTTCGGTACCCTCAGGGGACCGTTCTGCCAACCCTGCCACCTCTGGTGTTTCAGGGCGCAGCGGTCTCCGGCGAGCACATATCTCAAGGACCACCCGGAAACGTAGTGGCCTCGGGATGCCCGCCCCCTCTGAGGAGGGTGTTAGAGCGGTCCGTTCAGTCGTTTCCTGCCGGTGCGCTGTTACAGGGCGACGAACCGACTACGCAAAAAAAAAAAAAAAAAGGGGAAACCGTTCTGCCAACCCTGCCACCTCCGGTGTTTCAGGGCGCAGCGGTCTCCGGCGAGCACTTATCTCAAGGACCACCCGGAAACGTAGTGGCCTCGGGATGCCCGCCCCCTCTGAGGAGGGTGTTAGAGCAGTCCGTTCAGTCGTTCCCTGCCGGTGCGCCGTTACAGGGCGATGAACCAACTACTCAACAACAACAGAACCCAGAAGTCAGTCTCGAGAGACTGGTACCTCTAGTAGAATCTTTGACAGCGTGGAAGCTACTGTCAAATGTTTCTCGTTGGGTCCTGCAGACCGTGGAAAAAGGGTATCAGATACGATTCAAGAAACGCCCACCTCGGTTTATGGGGGTCCTGCCCACAGTGGTGGGCCCCGAGCAGGTTCTGGTTATGGAACAGGAAGTGAACACTCTGTTAGAGAAAGGGGCCATAGAATATGTACCTCCCTCCGACAGGAAAACCAGGTTTTACAGCCGGTACTTCATAGTTCCGAAAAAGGACGGGGGATTGCGTCCCATTTTAGATCTTCGAGTTCTGAATGAGTCAGTCATGCAGCTCAAGTTCAAAATGTTAACATTGAGACAGATCGTGCCTCAGATCAGGTCCGAGGACTGGTTTGTCACGATAGATCTCAAGGACGCATATTTCCATATTTCCATCCGTCCGTGTCTTTGGAAGTTCCTGAGGTTTGCTTTCGGGGGCAAAGCATACCAATATCGAGTTCTTCCATTCGGCCTAGCTTTATCACCCCGCACTTTCACGAAATGTGTGGATGCAGCTCTGGCGCCTCTGCGCCTCCAGGGCATTCGCATTATGAACTACATCGACGATTGGTTGATTTTAGCTCAGTCACATCAGGTGGCGGTTCGACATCGAGATGTCGTTCTCGCACATATGAAAGAGTTGGGGTTACGGCTGAACGCCAAGAAGAGTGTGCTTTCTCCACTTCAGAGGACCACTTTCTTAGGCGTGGTTTGGGATTCTGTGTCAATGCAGGCGCGCCTGTCACCGCCACGTATAGAATCTATCCTTGCAGCTGTGAAAAGTGTAAAGCTAGGCCAGCTACTCACTGTCAAACAGTTCCAGAGACTGTTGGGTCTCATGGCAGCAGTTTCCAACGTGATACCTTTTGGACTGCTACACATGAGGCCCCTGCAGTGGTGGCTCAGGACCAGGGGGTTTTCCCCGAGGGGCAACCCATTTCGCACAATCAAGGTCACGCGGCGATGCCTACGTGCCTTGGTTATGTGGAGGAAACCTTGGTTCCTGTCCCCGGGCCCAGTGTTGGGAGCTCCTTGTCGTCGCAAACTGCTAACGACGGATGCTTCCCTCACGGGCTGGGGAGCGATTCTAGAGGGTCGCTCATCTCAAGGTCTGTGGGAAGACCATCATCGCTTATGGCATATCATTCGCCTAGAGATGTTAGCTGTCTTCCGGGCTCTGAGGAGCTTTTTCACAGATCTCAGGGGACACCATGTGCTAGTTCACACGGACAACACGTCGGTAGTCGCCTATATCGACCACCAAGGGGGTTTGCGCTCGCGCCCGTTATGCAACTTGGCACGCCATATCCTCTTGTGGTCCCAGGGAAAGCTGCTGTCTCTCAGGGCAGCGTACATCCCCGGGGTCCAGAATATAGGAGCAGACACTCTGTCGAGACAGGGGCTGAGGCCCGGGGAATGGAGGCTCCACCCCGAGGTGGTGGAGCTGATATGGAGGGAGTTTGGCAAGCACAAGTGGATCTGTTTGCGTCTCGAGAGACGTCTCACTGTCCACTTTGGTTCTCCCTCACGCATCCAGCTCCTCTGGGACTGGATGCTATGGTGCAGACGTGGCCGAGGCTACGTCTGTACGCTTTTCCCCCAGTTGCTCTGCTCCCGGGAGTTCTGGAAAGAGTTCGCAGGGACCGGGTTTGCCTGCTTCTTATAGCCCCGCACTGGCCGGGCAGAGTATGGTTTCCCGACCTCGTGTCTCTCCTCGCCGGGCCTCCCCTGGAGCTACCCGTCAGGAGGGATCTTCTGTCCCAAGCGGAGGGCTCGATATTTCACCCCCGACCAGAACTGTGGAACCTGTGGGCTTGGCCTCTGAGGGGGCCCAGCGCATAGTGTCAGGTCTCTCAACTGAGGTTGTTGAGACCATTCTACAGTCCAGAGCTCCCTCCACGAGGAAACTTTATGCCCTGAAGTGGAGAGTATTCACTTCTTGGTGTAGTGACTGTCGGTTGGACCCAGTTAACTGCCCACTTGGTACAGTGCTGGAGTTCCTGCAAGAACGGTTCACTGCAGGTCTGACCCCGTCCACGTTAAAGGTTTATGTGGCGGCCATAGGTGCTTACCACATGCTTTTGGGTGGAATCTCTGTGGGGAAAGACCCCTTGGTATCTCGTTTCCTTCGTGGCACTTGAGGCTGAGGCCTGCAGTTCGCTCTAGGGTCCCTCCATGGGGTTTGTCCTTTGCGCTGCAAGGCCTTTCCCTGGCCCCTTTTGAGCCTATTGAGGAGGCTCCAGAGAAGTTCTTGACACTGAAAGCTCTGTTCCTTCTAACTATTTTCTGCAGGCCTTCTGTCCTCTTCCTTTTCACGGACCAGGAAAGAACTATTTGCTTTGCCCAGTTCGGGCGTTAGACGCTATGTCCACAGAGCTGCCCTGTGGCTTAAAACTACCAATTATTTGGGTGTTTCGGGTCCCCTAACAAGGGATATCCAGTGTCTAAGCAAAGGATGAGCAAGTGGGTGGTTGAGGCCATTTCGCTTGCTTATGAAGCAGCCGGACAGCCTTCTCCTATGGCTGTCCGGTCGCACTCTACTAGGAGTATGGCGGCCTCCAAGGCCCTTATATCAGGAGTTTCCTTACAGGACGTTTGTGATGCGGCAGGCTGGTCCTCACCGCACACATTCGTCAGGTTCTACTCTCTGGATTTGGACTCTACTCCAGGGTCTCATGTTCTGTCTTCCTAGTGCTGCTCACTTGATTTCACACAGGACAGACATTCGTAGCTATGGTGGCGTTGGTATAGACGTTCCCATAGCGTCAAACTCGACGCAACGCGAGTTCCCTTGAAAGGGAACGCCTCGGTTACGACTGTAACCTCGGTTCCCTGAAGAGGGAACGAGCGTTGCGTCACCTTGCCATATCTCCTTCATGCCTGTCAGCGGCTACTTCAGACTTTTTACGAAGCTGTCGCTCTCTGTTTTCAAGCAGGCTTTATAGTTTCCTGGTACGTGACGTCACCCGCATCTGACGCTCCGCCACGCCATTGGACTGATTTTACATGTGCTTCAAGACATCATCACGCAAAGCGTTCCCATAGCGTCAAACTCGACGCAACGCTCGTTCCCTCTTCAGGGAACCGAGGTTACAGTCGTAACCGAGGCGTTTTGCTAACAGTGTTAGCATTTACGCTTTGGTTGGACTTTCCAGTCTTCTTTCCAGCACTTTTCCTTTTTTTAGATCCACCCATTGTTGTGTCCAAAGAATCACTGTGTTATTAGAGTTAGCTATCTTTCAAAGTCTTCTTTGCAACAATATTACAAGTCAATTTAAGTATTTGGGAATGCAGAGCTGATCAAAACACGTGCAATCAAGTAATCATCTTGGAAACTCCCCGAAATGCTAATTTTTCCATGTGTTGTCTTGATTTTTTAATTTAATGCATTACATAGACTCAATTTTCATCATGCGTGGTGGCTGAAATAAATAAAACATTCATTTGGTTCAATTTCTAGATATTTTCCAAAATTAAACTTAAAATGAACATTTTGCTGACATAGTATACTCACATGGAGTAGGGGAGTATTTATTCAGTGACGTCTCAGAGCCTTGTCCTGAATAAGATGAAATAAACCAGAATAAAAAGTCACAATCACAAAACTGTAAACGGTAAACATTGAAAGAGACTCTTCTAAAGGAACATGATGTTTAGTTTCATTTTCTAATTGAGCATCAAATGTAATGAACTGGACCGTAGAACATTTACCAGCAGCACGTCTCTTCCTCCATATGATGAGTGTAGTTATGAGAACAGCCACACACATTAACACCAGCACACTGATAACTACAAACAGACTGACGGATCCTCCTGGGTAATATTTATCTGTATCTGAAATTGTGGTGAATAAAAAAAAAAAAAAAAACTGGAAAATAAATACAAAAGCTAAAGATATGTACTGAAATAGTTTTTATTATTATTTAATCTATGTTGTTGATATCAAAAAGGGCATTTTGTTTGTTTGCTTGCTGCAGGCATTTTTATGTACCAAATATAATGTCCAGTTTGTTGTCCAGATTGAGGTGCTTCATTGTACAGTTGTATTTATGTCCTTCACGTAGTTCTTCATCGCTGATCACTAAACTCTTCCTCATCTGGTAAGTTCCGTCTCCGTTGGGAAGAATCTGTCCTCCTGTGATCTGATCATCATCCACAGGCTGATCGTCTCTGAACAGGGTCAGGTTAATGTGACGGGGGTAAAAGCCAGTGGCCAGACAGCTGATCTGAAGCCCTTGAGAGTCTGGGAGTTTCTTCCTCATGAGTCTGACTCTGGGTTTCACTACAGAGAATAATGAGAAGTGTTACTGTTGTTAAACTGTTGCATCAGTTATTTATTTATGGTTCTCATGTTTCATAACGCATTCAGAGGCACGCATTTTCTGTCAGTACTGCTGTCTGGGTCATATTTGTTGATTATATAAAATATATGATCATATATAATATGATATATAATATAATATATAAAGTTTTTTTTCCTATCTTAATTATACTGAAGTTAATCAGGTTGATTCTCTCACCTTTTCTCATCACATTGTTCTTTTCCAAATGCAGGTACCTTTGCAAAACTTTAATGCAAATAGGATGATAAACATTTCCATATAAATACTTTATATGAAGCTGCTTTAATTGGTACCATGATATCATCCATTGCTTTTTCACATGGATATCGTTTTGTTCCAGGTCATAGGTGAACTCCTCCATAGATTGTCCATCAAAAGCACTCCAGAAATGAGCTAGACCTGGTTTATCATCATTCAACAGTTCACATCCAACAAGTCTCTGATGAACATGTACACCTTCAAATAAAAGAAAAATGTTTTTTTTAATTAGTCCTCACTCTGACACAATATAAAATGTAGTAAACTGAAAATGAATATTTTGCACATTATGATTACCCTTTTACGGTCTTACATCAAAAGTTTTAATAAAATAATTAAAACACATAGAAGCTACAGTCAGAGGTGTAAAGTCCAGGTTCAGAAAGTAAAAGTCCTCCTCTGTATTTTGTTCCAATCACCTGGATTTGCTAATTAGCAGTTTTTCAGCCAGGAGATAGGCTAGAACTAATTAGTGAAATCAGCTGGCTGAGTTCATGGGTGGAATAAACATATGGCAGGACTTTTACTTTCTGACCCCTGGACTTTACACCTCTGGCTACAGTTATTAAAGTATGTGTTAATGCTGATAATGTTGGCTTTAGTTCTCACCATCTGTGAGATTGAGGTGTTTCTTAACATACAAATCCCGAGTTTTCATGCCATTATACATGTACTGAAATATAACACCAGCATCACTTTTCTCCTCATCATGGTATTTTGAATCACTGTAAGTGCGATAGACAGGTATCCATGCGGTTGAGTCATAATATGCTATTTGCATATCATCCAACATCACCACAACACTGAACTCAGGAAATGGTGTCTGTCCAACTATATATGTTAACAAAGCCATCAGTGAGTGAGAACCTGTGTACACAAGGATGAGAAATATTAGTACAGATTAGTCAAATTAGACCATAACATATGACTATACATTCCAGTCCAGACTTATCTTCCTCTGGGCTCTGCATTATAAATGAATATTGTGGAACAAATTTTATCTTTAAGATGTGTGTGACCATCATATGAAAAGAAGAGTGTTGGAGGGCCTCCTGTCACGAATATGGTTGAAAATAACATCATTGGCTTAGACTAGAGAGACAAAATTCTGAGAGTTGAGGCTATAAAAGAGGAAGGATGACCTCCCCTCACTGTCACTCGTGACTGTATGACTGCTGACCTTTTCTTGCAAGAAAATAAACCTCAAAGTAAATTAGTATTGTCTCTTATTCAGGATTGTTTGTTTATTTGTTACCCACAACAATATACGTGTGATAAATATTACATTATAAATTGCTAAGTTAATTAGAAAAGTTGTCATCCACAATAAAATAATCAAGAAGTAATGTTCCTCTGTTAAGAACCTTGTACTGAACCTTGTACTTGATGCAGAACAGTGAAACAGAGAAGCAAAAATAGGCAGGATGAATCAAGAGATTGAGAGAAAAGATTTGGATGGTTATTGCAGCATTTTCAACCATACTAACGGAAGAAAGAATCATCAGCTAATTTGAGTCAAAGTCCAAGCCAACAGACCAGAGTTGAGTTTATGCAAGACCATGATACTTCAACTCTGTTAATAATATATATCAATATATATATATATATATAGATAGATAGATAGATAGATAGATAGATAGATATAGAAAGCAGCAGGCGGCCATTGTGCAATTTTACAATTCACATATGAATACATATTTCACACGTATTAACAATTGTTTACGTAGGCCTATGCCACACAAAAAAAAGATATTCAAATCTGAAAAACTGTCCAACATTCCCAGACAAAATATGAAAATTGCAACATTAAAGGGATTGGTCACCCAAAATTAAACTCTGTTTACATTTATTCACCCTCCAAACTTGTATGACTAATACCTACAAATGATAAATTGCCATCCTACTGTAAACAACTGTTACGTCACAATTAATATACAACCACTTGCACCTTCATGCTTGTGCATGTCATGCTAGTTTATAGGTTTATAGACACAAACATCGACATCAAGTATGTTTTCTTTCCTTTTTAATGAAATAAAAAGTAGTAGGCTATTTAGGCCTACCTTTTTTTTAAGATCGGGCGCGGCCATTTATATGTGTGGAGTCCACTTTCAGTTCTTTTTAGCTGTACAACAGCTCGTTTTGCTGTTTGATATTGCAAACTGGTACCCAGCAAACAGAGAACGTTGGCGCAACGTACCCAACCTTCTAACAACGTTTTAAAGGGGGGGTACAATGGTGTTTCATGTATTCAGAGCTGTTTACAGTGTTAAAGAGATGGATTCTCATGCTTAACATGGTCAAAGTTTTTTAAAAATATTTTGGACGAATAACGGAGAATTTCTGTCCCGAAAATCTTACTTCCGGGTTGGTACAAGTTTCGGCTGGTTTTTTTTCGACCGTGGATCTAATGAGTAGACCAGAGTGGAACTCCTTATATGAGCATTTCTCCCGGAAAAGCTCGCCCGCGCACACGTCGACCAGAGGAGAGCGAGACCGCGCACATCAACGCGCTTCAACAGGAAATCATCGGCAGCGCTGCATAGTGTCTCCAAAGTGTGTTTTTGGATGTGAGGGAAAGCTTACCATGTTCAGCTTCCCAAAGAACCCAGCGTTAGGAACAGTGGATGCAGATTGTTTTTCCGGGGCAAAAACGAGTTGTGTAGACTGTTTGTTCCCTGCATTTCGACGATGAATGTTTTATAAACAAAGCCCAGATCGACGGATTCTCTCTATGGCTCTGGCTTCGCCCACACGGCCCGCCTCCAGACGCTCGGTTTTTTTCCGGAAAGACTCGGTACACCCTATCTTTCTTTTATAAATATAATAAAACTAAAGACTTTTTGGAGATATGAAGGATGCAATACTACTCTATAGGTACTCAAGATTAACAGGAGTGAAATTGAGTGAAAATGAGCACGTTGTGTGGTGAAGGTTACAGCGTTGAGCGTTGTCACAATGTTGACATTGAACCACCGTTCAGTGCCATTGCTTAAGGTTGTGCCTAGGGTGTCTGGACAACCACTGGACTGCATATGTACTCGTCACTGCCCCGAAGCGCGAAAATCAGACTTTTAAATTTCAACTGACCATTGGGCCGTCTCATTCTTCATCGAGCAATCCATACGTGAGAATTGCGTTTACCTAAGCTAAATAAGATACGTAATTATTCAAACACAACCTACAACTTCCTTGTCTAATGTGACATTTTATTTGAACATCTTCTGGTCAGGTATGACAAATATTTAATAACTTTATGCCAAAAGTATGAAGCCAAAATGACTTTAATGATGAGTAATTGATTTCAGCACGTAGCCTAACTTACTTGTTGCACGTTAATGCTTTTTCCTTTTTTTTTTTTTTTTGGAAACGCACAGAGAAAATTTTTTTTTTGTAACTGCTCGCACAACTGATTATTTTTTCCTTTCATTTGTCATCTCATTCGTTTTTTTGCTAAATTTTATCATGTCTGCTCATAGTTAACGTTAATCCACTCCCTGTTTTGTTTTCTCACAAATGTATGACCTTTGGAAGTGCAATTTGATTACCATATGCAGTTTTAATAAAGTTGAATTAGGTAACCTTCTATGTCATTTTTTACTCTTCAAAGTGTACACTTGCAGATGTTGATTATAATGAATTTACTGTTAGGTCCATATATAATAATAGGGATAAACAATATTTTAAAAGTATATAATTTTTTAACATATGACTAATTAAAAATTAACCACAAAACATGCTAAATGGGGGATATCTATATCAGCATTTTTTTTTTTTTTTTTAATGTCCAGAACGTCGTCTCTCAGTTGCTGAATGTCGCGCAGCAACGTTTCTATAACCCTGGCGCGTCTTACAATTCTACGTTGTTACAATGTTGCGAGCACGTAGACAGCGACGTTGCCATAGCAGAAATGCAACGTGCCAAAGACGTTGCCACAACGCAAATGTGTTTGCTGGGTACCTATTTCTTACCATGTAGCCTATTGCCGTAATTATAAACACACTTGTTTGTAGCACAAATAGTTTTACTCTTCTCACACATCTAACAGAAAACAGCTTACTTCCGCGTTGCAAAATAAGGTGGATAGGAAAGCATTAAATAAACTTACCTGCATTGACAACTGTCAAACATGACAGCAGATACGCAAGCTTGAGCATTCTTAAAGTTAATGAATCCAATTATTGCTCGCGCTTGTCCCTTCTTAACACGATCCCAAGTCGATGCAAAATCTGTCTTCAGACAAACAGGTGTTGTGTAGCCTACTTCTATGTTCATTGATAATGATCGTCTATAACTTAGCTACTTAAAGTAAAAGACAGTGACGTTTTCTTCCTCAAGACGTTCCTCTTTCGTTTTATTTTGAATTTCACTTCTGTGTGTGTGGTAGGCTAGCCTACCTAAGGCGCATGATTTTGCTGTAATAAAGTTGTGAATATGATTTATGAACCTAGTGTCATATCTCGCGTGGGTTGTGCTTGGGTCGGAGTGTTGGCGAATGGCGATAAAGCGCAACGCGGACATTCTTTGAATCCTATACAAGAGACTGGTTAGGCTAATACTTTACACTGAGGTTTCATTTATTAATGTATTGACTAACATGAACTAACCATGAGCAATTTTTTTTTTACTGTAGGCTATAATCTAACGTTGTTGTTAATAAAAATAGCCTAGCTATTCATTGTTTGTTCATCTTAGTTCACAGTGCATTAACAAATAGCCTACAACTATTTTTTTTAATAATGTAGCCTATTAAATGTTGAAATTAACATTAACAAAGATTAATAAATGCTGTAGATATGTGCTGTTCATTATTAGTTAATGTTAACAAATGTAGTGTAGTTAACTAATGTTAACTAATGAAACCTCATTGTAGCCTAAAACATAAATATCTAAAACAAGATCTAGATAAACTTAATTCTGTTAATTAGGATTTTTATGGAGTAGGACTATAGGAGAATGGAACATTGCGTGAATGCTACTCTTTATCAATGTTGCCAAAATGAAGATAAATATAGGCTTGTGTAACCCAGGTCAGAATTGAGCTGATCAGAAAAATAAATATAATTAGCAATAATTATATTTTCACTCAAAATACTGAAAGAAGGTATATAATGTGTTATCAAAGTCGTTCTGCTGCATTATGAGCATCAAAATAATTAAAATAATCAAAGCGTGACATTTGCCAAAAGATGGGCGCTGTCTAAAGTAATTAAAAAGTGACATCAACCTAAAATAAAATTTAAGTGAAGCTAATTAAAAATACAAATACTTATATAAAGATTAGTTATACTTATTTAGAATACTGAGAATTACTACAGCTTTTAAAGCAATAACAACATTTTTGGAGAAAGCAAGATTCCTCAGTTTTAAATGATTGGTTAGATTTAGTCAACATATGAAGTGGATCAAAAAAGTTAATCAAAGTTGTCCTAAGAACAGGTACTGTTCAAAATTCATGTATAACTTTGATTAAAGGTTTTGATCCACTTGTTGACTAGTTTCTAAAGTACACTATGCAGGATAACATGAAATTAAGAGCAAAAGTATACATTTTGATATGGGCACCTCTTAAATCAAAGACTGTTCTAAATAAATGAATACATATTACATGAATTACCTTTTTTATTTAGGCCTAACCCTTATTTAGGCCTAACCCTTTACTTATTTATTATTTTATTTATTATTATTATTATTATTATTTGTTGTTTAAATAATATTACTTGAATTCCTTATTAGGAATTATGTGTAATTATAAGAGTTTGATATAAATATGTGAATGTTAATTTTTTTTCCTTCTTTTTTTTTTTTTTTTTTTTTTTTTCATTTTTTCATATGTAAAAGTGTCTAACTATGTACTTATGGAAGCCCGTTTCCACCATAGTTGAGTAAAAAAAAAAAAAAAACGATTCAAGTCATAATAATGAGAAACTTTCTCATAATAATGACTTACATCTCATAATAATGAGAAACTTTCTCATAATAATGACTTAACATCTCAAAATAATGAGAAGCTTTCTCGTAATAATGAGAAACTTTCTCATAATTATGACTTAACATCTCATAATGGGTTGCTCATAATAATAAGAAACTTTTGTGTAATAATGACTTATTTTCTCGCACTTCTATGCCAGGATTCGTACAGATTCTGTCAAATGAAATTCCAGAACTTTCAAGGACTTTTCAAGCACTACTTTTTTGGATTTCAAGGACTTCAATCAGCACTTATCAAACAAAATCTTTATTATTATTATTTTATTTATTTTTTACTCAAATTACATACAGTATATATGGTATCTGATGTTTCACTTCATAGAGATCAATCCATTGACCAGTGCTGTCAGGCATGGGATATCCCCTTAACCATTGAAAGGATATTGAAACTGATTTTTTTTTTCCCATGTATATGATTGACCTGAAGAATGAAAGTTGTATTATATACTAATCATATACTTAATAACATGCTCATAGCCATGCGAAATAGACGGGCTGCAGCATTAATTTAGCGTGAAACGATTGTATTTTTTCAACAACAACAAAATCGAAATAGTTTTAATTAGGGATGCACCGATACCACTTTTTGGTACTCACCGATACCAATACAGAACCCGATCCCTGAATTTTCACTGCATTTGTAATTTTTAAATGTATTAGTAGATAAACCAAAAGAATATAAATCATAGTTGGCTTAATTTGTTCATCAAATATATATTTCCTTCAGTTATTTCATGCTTAATTAAGCCTGCTAAAATGCATTGTATGAGCTCCTGTTACTGTCACTATTCATTCTAATATATGATATATAATATATATCATATTTTATCTTTAATTTAATAGCACAGCACATATTTAGACTAGAGCAGCTCCAGCAGGGCTCAATGCTGAGGATTGGGTCAGTGGTACAAATGTTTAGACACCAGTGAAATACCAATTATTTAATCCAATTTTGATACTACAACAAAAACTACCAGCCTAATTAATGTGAATTTAAAACATTATTAAAGATAAGCAGTCAGTAACAAAATAAGAACAAATAATCAACTTACAAATAAATACAATAGAACAAAGAATTTTTTCGGGTAGATCTAACAGGTAGGGGTGATATCAGCTAAATTGGGCCACTTTTTGGTAAATCGTTTGGGACAATAATACAATACCATATATGCCTTTTCCATGTGTTTTTATGATTAATAATGACTGTTTTTGATAATTTTGTGTTGAAATTATGTAATAAAATATAATTATTTAGGCCCTACAGTTCTTGAAACATCAGCTGTGCCAGCTTTTTTTTGCATGAGCTGTTTCAGGTACAATGGGCCAGTCAAACTGCGAAGGGAAATAGTAATTTAACATCAATTTTAATTTTAAAACACAATTGCTTATACAGCCAGATAACATTTACACTGCATTAAACAAACATATTCATATGTGCCATTAGAAAAAAAAACATTTTGCCTTGGCCTTTGGAATTAAAATAGCCCCACATCATCACATAGCCTTCACCATACCTAGAGACTGGCATGGGGTACTTTCCATAAGATCATCTCTCAATGCAAATCAAACCAGCTATTAGGCTAACTGAAATAAAACCATGCCAATCTCTAGGTATGGTGAAGGCTATGTGATGATGTGGGGCTATTTTAATTCCAAAGGCCAAGGGAACTTTATCAGGATGCATAGTATCCTAAAAAAAAAACTAAAAAAAAAAACTTACAAATAAAAATCTGCCTGCCTCTATGGGAATTTAACATAGGGGTGTCCAGACTTATGCACCCTGTATTTTAAGGACGAACATTTATTTATTTACGATACATTATTCATTCACAAAGAAAATTGGTGTCCTTAAAGGTTGGATTTTTCCTAATTTTTTAAATTAAGGCATTAAGTTCAGTTTCCAAAAGATGATTTTTTATTCCTCTTTTTAGTCAACTTTAGTATGGGTGTCTAAACTTATGCATAGCACTGTATATATATATATATATATATATATATATATATATATATATATATATAATTTCTTAAATGCTTGCATACTTGTGATAAATATCAAATAAATGTATTTGTATTTGTATGATCACATAGGCAAGCAGTGAAAATGATTAAAATACAACAATTACAATTTATAACAGGCAAACACTATCACAGTAATTTAAACTTTGTAAACCGAGGCTTAACAAGACTCTGTAACATGCTTCTGTGTGCATCAATAATCAAAACATGCATTATAAACATATAAGCTGTGAGTTGATTAAAATAATGAATCACGATTAATCGTGATTCCAAGCCACAGCAGGCTACAGCATACATTACCCTAGTTACCTGTGGTTGGCCTGGCTGTGCGTCACTCAGAAAACAACAGGCCAATCAGAAGAGAGGCTCATGAATATTAATTAGACATGCCAAAATCGACCTGGGGTGCGTTTCCCGAAAGCATCGTTAGCCAACTATGGTCGCAAGTTCCCTCGTTACCAATAGAGTTCAATGGACATTGCGATGAACTTGCGACCATAGTTGGCCAACGATGCTTTCGGGAAACGCACCCCTGTTCTTAGCAGAGCTCCTGAGAAAGGAGCTGTAAAAATGTATTGGGATGGTTTTTATTACTTATACCGCAAATATATATTCTTATGGACATCAAAACCTAAAATAAAACTTCAGAAAGGTGTTCAATATGGGACCTTTAACATTCCTGATTGTTTAAATGATTAGCCCTCGGGGGCCCCCTTAAAATGCGGGGCCCCAGGCAATTGCCTGGCTTGCCTGCCCTATTGCGATGCTTCTGGGCATTAGTGTCGCCAAAACTATGGTACTTCACCCTAAATACAATAATAACCATCTAATTCTCCAAAATGTTGTCTCTGTGTTTTATTGTAGGATTCTCAGTATTTAGACGTCAGTCCCGTTTTCTCAGAATCAGCTGCTGGTGAAGAGTGAAGCCACTACAGAGACACAATCACCAGAGACTGAAAACAGTCATCACACACTAATGGGTGTGTGACTTTACAGAATTTTCTTGTTTTAATCTTTTTATGGGTCTGTTCTTTTGAATTACAGATTTTCACAATGATCCAATACATTTGCTAAAATAACAGTGAAACAAGAGAGAGTGACTATAACTCTTTTACTTTGTGCATTGGATTGTTGCAAAATTTGTTGATAATTATTCATTTTCCCATTACATTTTTTTTTCACAATTTATTAGCCTTAATTATAAATTTAGGCTAAGGTGAAAAGTTTTATTTTAGAGAAAATAAAGAGCTAAATCTGAGATATACTGTATAAATGCCGTGCTGGTGTCCCCAGCAGAGGGCAACATAGATCATGTGAATGAATTTCACAAAACATTTGTTTCAGTAAAACATTTTTATGGTAAAAAAAACATTTTTTACCATTCACTCGATTGGACAGTGGGAAAAAACCGCAGCAGGCACATAAACAGCGCGCAGAACGCTCGTTGCCATAGGAAACCAATTGAAATTAAAGCTGCAAGCAGCGATGAAAAGGGCCCTCGCACTCCTGCCACCGCCACCGGGCGCCTTTAGGAAAGGCCTCACTAAATTTGAAGAGGATCAGATCAAAACTGTAGGAGGAGTTCGCTAAGGTACAACGTCTGGAAATGGCAAAAACTGCACAAAATCTGAGAGGAAGTTCAAAATAGCTGACTTCCTGTTGTGTTTAGGGCTATGCTCCAAGAGACTTTTTTGTAGGTATTGGGTCATTACATGTATGTACCAAATTTCATACCTGTACGTGAAACGTAGAGCCGGGGCAAAATGTAGGGGCAATAATTAAGCCATTTTGCCCCACCCAATTTTGAAAACCATATCACACGTAAATTTTCACCACTTCTGAAGCGTATGCAAAGTTTCATGATTTTTCGAGCACGTTTTGTATTTGCCACACTTCCTGCTACCAGCAGGTGGCGCTATTGCTATAACCAAATATGAGCATGGTCATGTGTTCAGGACAGGACTCTTATCAAACATGTGAAGTTTGGGGCAGATTGGACATTGTATTCCTGAGTTACTGCAGGCTGTCTGTGGTTGCCTAGCAACATCGGAACTGCAAGCAATATTGACAGAGAACTTAATCTGATCATGCATAAATCACCAAAAGGCCGAAATTTGGTGTAAGTTTGTCAGGCCGCCGAGGGCACACCCTTCGACGAAAATTCAAGATCTTCGCAATTTAACGTCGCAAAGGCCTTAAGATTACACTCACCAAATTTGAAGAGGATCAGATCAAAACTGTAGGAGGAGTTCGTTAAAGTACAACATCAGGAAATGGCGAAAAATGCCCAAAATCTGAGAGGAAGTTCAAAATAGCTGACTTCCTGTTGTGTTTAGGGCTATGCTCCAAGAGACTTTTTTTGTAGGTATTGGGTCATTACATGTATGTACCAAATTTCATACCTGTACGTGAAACCAGGAGCCGGGGGAAAATGTGGGGGCAATAATTTACCGAATTTGCCCCACCCAATTTTGAAAACCATATCACACGTAAATTTTCACCACTTCTGAAACGTGTGCAAAGTTTCATGAGTTTTCGAGCATGTTTAGGCCCTCTAAAAAGCGATTCACTTTGGAGAAGAAGAAGAATAATAAACGGAGCAAAAACAATAGGGTCCTCTCACCATCGGTGGTCGGGCCCTAAATAGGCGCCTCTCACTGCAAAAAATGCGTCAGGTGTGATCGGCCCCGAAATGAGATGTCGAGCATATAGGACTGCTGCAGGTTAGTGGATAAATATATTTAGCCTATTTATTATTCAGAATGCACAGTTGGAAAGAAAATATATTTATAGGAACATTTCAGCAGGCTCAAGATGATTAATACAGTTATTAGCGTGAGAGCGATAACACCAAACTTAGCACACCTGCTCCCCATCAGGATTTGCACCTGCCCACACTGCCAAAAGAACCAAAACCTGGTTCAATGACCATGGTATCACTGTGTAATTACTTTGTGATTTCATGTAATATTCTAATTTTTTTGAAATCCTGTTTTCGTGGGTTTTATGAGCTGGAAGCCCAAATTCTGTACAAATAAACAACTAAATACTTGAAATCGTTTATGTTGTGGGCCCTGAATCTATAATCTATGGAAGTTTAACGTTTTGAATGGAATTATGGAAATAAATAAACTTTTCCATGATATTCTAATTTTTTGGAAAGGGTCTGTATATATATATATATACATATACATATATATATATATATATATATATATATATATATATATATATATATATATATATATATATATACATATATACTCATATTTTGAGAGAAAAGACACTTTATTTTTACACTTTGTTTCTTTTATTTTATTTCATTTCATTGTGACATTGAAATGACTGGTCTGTATATGTTTTTGGGGTGAGAGAAGAGTGCACAATTTTCATGTTTGACCATTATTGTGTATTGTTTGTGTGATATTGTAATTAACTTTCTTTTATTTTGTTTATTATTTTCACTTTATATCAAATTACATTCCAGTTCAAATCTAACTCTTGTCTGTCTGTTGTTTCTCACCACAACCCGCTACCTCCTTTACAAGCTTTAAATCTTCTGCTAAATCTATTTGCACCAACAGCAATTAATTTAATAATTAATTACCAGATTCTGTAGACACCTGTTACGTAGCTCTTATATTTGCTAAAAGACTAAAATCGGAAATGAGTTCTGTAATAGATGAGACGCAATCTGGTTTTATGAATAAAAGACATACTGTTAATAATATAAGATTGATTCTTGACTTATTAGATTATTCAGAATTGATACAGGAGTACAGCTTCATTCTTTTTTTAGATTTCTATAAGGCGTTTGATTCTTTAGAGCACCAATTTATTATTAAGTCATTACATAGATTTGGTTTTGCAAAGTAAGTAACCCTTTACAATAATAGAAGCTGTTGGATTAAATTAAAGAATGGCACTTCCCCAAGGTTTAGAGGAGTCAGACAAGGGTGTCCCATTTCTCCCTATTTATTTCTACTTTGTGTGCAACTACTCTCAACGTTTATCTGTGAAAGCGGTATTCAGGGTACCCGTAGCAGATCGAGAAGTTATTATTAGCCAATTGGCAGATGACACTATCTTATTTTTAAGAGATGCTTCCTAAATCCCTATAGTAATTGATTATATAAAACTGTTCTCTAAAGCTTCAGGACTTAATTTAAACATAAATAATGTGAGTTAATGTCTATTAAAGATTGCACCGCATCCTCTTTTTATAATATTCCAGTTAGATCTAAAGTTACATATTTAGGCATTGTGATCTCTAAAAATCAAGATAATAGATAATAGTACCTTGAACTTTGACCCTGTTATAATAAAAGCCCAAAGAAGATGTAATGCATGGTTGCAGAGAGACTTGACCTTGAGAGGCAGAGCACTGCTTGCTAAGGCTGCGGGAATCTCCAGGCTGACAGATGCTGCACTCTCTCTGGATGTGGACAACAAAATGTGTAGGACAGTCTATAAAACCCTCTTCAATTTTATTTGGAAAAACAAAATACATTATGTTAAGAAGTACATTATGTTAAAATCAATTTTCTTGATTTCTCATCTCTGAACAACACTTTCAAAATGAATTGGATTAGACAGTTTTTGTGTAATCCAAATTCAATTAGGGATTTTATCCCTAATTACTTCTTTTACAAATTAGGTGGTCTCCCTGTCCTATTGATCTGCAATTATAATACTGCTAGAATCCCTTTACAACTTATCTACAGTAAGTTCCATTGCGTGGTCTTTCATTTTTAAGCACAACTTTCCCCCTCACCGGTACTTTATTTGGAACAACCGGGAAATTGAGAGTCTGTTAGATCATCTAACACTTTACCTATTTCTTTAGACCCATTTGAACTCCCAGTAGGAAAACTGTGCTTTTTGTCACATCCTTCATCACCTATTATTATAGAATTAGATCTCTCTTTCAAAAGGAGAACAATTCCATATGTGGCGTCATATTGGATGAATTTGGTTGACCATGGACCAAGTATGGACTCTGCCTTTGAAATACATAACTAACAAGGTTAGAGAAATTTCATTCAAATTATTACACAAATCTTACCCTGCTAAAGCTTTTTTGAAAAGGTTTAAGTCAGATATAGACACAAGAGGTTCTTTCTGTGGCGCCCCTGATGAAACTGCTCCTCATATCTTCTGGGATTGTCCTCACACACAACTATTTTGGGATGAATTTTCTCATTTTATCAACTGCAATGTGCTTCCGGGTTTCTCTTTTGTTTTTTAAGGATGTCATGTTTTGCTTCTTTAATATACAAAAAGCTAAAACTAATGAATACTTTATATTATTATTAATCTATTATTGCTCCTTGCAAATGAGCTATAAATTGCTATATGAAACCTGTACGTAAAGGCCAATGCATATATGTATAAATTATGGATTTTATTATCATTTAATTGTATGTAACTTTTACATTTTTGCTATGTACTTGTGTTTTTGATACATTGGCATTAAAAAATAAAAAATACAAAATAAGGTGGTTAGAGGACCTGCCCCTCCTGAAGAATACAGAATTGTTTCCATATAAAGATAAAAGTGTTTGGAAAATGCTGAGGTGCAATAGGCGATTGTCTAAAAAAAAAAGAAAAAAAAAGTGTTATGCTGGTTGAAAGTCTCCTCATATCCTGATAGCAATCACAATGTTAAGCGGTCTAACACACATACCATTTTCTCAAAATCAGGTACTCCAATATTGTTTATATAAAATATGATTTATTTTATTACAATAAAATTAATATAAAATTTATGTACAACAACAGTTAATGAACAATAACTGCCATTCTTCAAAAATATACAAAGATGGTGTTCTCTGGAGATCCTTTAGAGAGGGCCGTGGCAGAAGCAGCTTTCACAGGAACTTCTGGGGTGGCTAAGAGAGGAATTCTGACATTGCTCTTCACGTCTTATTCTGTGACCTGAAACAAACAAACAAAAAAGGTTACAGTCATAGATTACAAGTAGAAGAAAACATTTTTACAATCTTTCAAATGAAAAGTGAATATAATCTTCAAAATCATTTGTAGCTGATCTTAGGCTCATTACCTTAAACCATTCATGTCGAAGGATTTTCCTCAAATAAATCCGTTGTCTTGGGCTTTCCTTCAGGAGGGATCGAATCAGGAGGCAGCATTCTGTGCAGAACGATAGAAGTGAGTCAGATTATTACTTTAAACTTTACAAACCTGCTGTCTTTGTATTAAGCTGTAAGATTCGACTATCCTATAAAGTACGGTCAGAAAAAAAATCTGAAAAAAATGCTTGTATTATCCAATACAGTATCTATCTTTATACAGGCACTTGGCTCAGGTGTTACTTTTTCGTAATTTCTTTGTTTTGTGATTTAAATTACAGTTGGTCTTCTTTGTTGTGATGAATGCCATCTTACCGTTTGACAAGCCAGGATCAGACCAGGTGTCTTCATCAATCATTTGCCTGTCTCTTGGCTCTGGAAAGCGTCCACACACCAACAGGAATAAGAGCACTCCCAGAGACCACACAGTAGCTGGTCTCCCGTGGTACTTGCCCTCTGTGCAGGACTCAGTCGAGTGCCTGCAGAAAAAAGATTTGTCTGATGGGTAAGTACCATAGCATGAAATACCATAGCATGTGGTCAAAACATCTGGTGTTTTAAATTTTTTTTAAAAACTGCCTCAAATGTGAGATATGGTTTATATGATACCTAGTCACTAGAACTTAAGTCCCAAACTACAGGTTTGATTCATAATTCATACCGTGGAATCTTTCATAGCCAGATTCCTGCAGGAGATCCCCACACCCGAAGTCAATCAGTTTGACCTCAAGCGTTTCTGCGTTGACCATCAGCTATACAGCATATAAGGCTAGAA
The DNA here is from genome assembly GCF_949319135.1 of Squalius cephalus. Lineage (NCBI taxonomy): Eukaryota > Metazoa > Chordata > Actinopteri > Cypriniformes > Leuciscidae > Squalius > Squalius cephalus. Next base: position 19,213,157 of record NC_137137.1, on the reverse strand, counting down.
GTCTTACAGCGGAGTCTCTTCCGGCATCACCGTTCGGCCATCTTGTCACAGGGAAGCTTTCTGGCGGGTTCTGTGGTACCTGATGTAAGGTGAGTGATCAGCACGAACACAAATACTCTTATCTCGCTGAAATCTTGATGGATTTACAAACGGTTTGGTTTCTTACAAACGTTATTAACGTGGCTATAATTCTGGATGCTTGAATATGTTGAAATATATAATATTATCATTATTCATAAGTATGCAGTGTCATAACTACATCTCTGACGTTTATAACAAACCAACCCATTTGAAAATCGGTAGAAAATTGAGCAAGTTATGGTTATTTAAAAAGTACATGCACAATTAAAACACAATGTTACAAGTGAGCGAGCTGACTGTGACAAGATGGCCGCCAGGTGCGGATGTCGACCTCCATTGGCCAGCAGCGTGCACGAGACATCTAGCCTTTATTATATGATATCTATGGGTTTAACCATAGACAGTAAAAGAAAGGGTTGGATAAGGGAAAAGAAAAGGAAATAAAAGAAAAGGAAACCATATGAAAAAAAATATATATTCCATCCATTTATATTATAATTTATATTCCATCCATTATTCCTGTGTTTTTAAAAAAAAAAAAAAATAAATAAACAATTCCTCATATACTTTTGTTTGCATTAACCCATTTCCTAATAGTTCTAATTCTTAAGATAGCTGAAATACTGTTTAAGAAATTCATCAATTCTTTTCATGCCGCAATACATGAGTGGTCTAAACTTTAAGAACATGTTTTTTTTTTTTTTATCATAGTGTTGAATGTGAAGTGACAATGACAAAAAAAAGTTCTTACAGTATTTATTTTAAACCATTGTTTCCAAGCAGGACCAGGTTATGAAAGAAATTATTTTTTTTTAAAGTCTTTTTTATTTCAACCATATAACACCTTTTCCTGATTGGCCAGATTAGTCCATATACAAGTTTTGGTTGTTTTGGTGGTAGGCTATAAAAGAAAAGTTATAAAGAAAATTCAGCACACTGAAAATAAGTCCATTATGAATAGCCTCACACACACACACACCCAATAGTAGGACAGTTTTATGTTTACAGAGATGCAAATAATGAAAAATTGACTTTTTAGGAATTTCAAAATTTTGTTGTATCAAAATTTCATTTAAAATTTATTTAAACATGTATTTACTTTTTTTATTTAAAAAGACAAAGAGCAGCAACTTAAACACAATTAAGGCACCTGTTGTATTACATATTTATTAAATGTTTAATTTAGTTTTTCCACTGCAATAGTATATAAACTGATAAAGTTTATAGACTGATTTATCCAGCAAGAGTCTCCTTTCCTGCCAGACCTGTTTTCTCTATTGTGTTTTAAATAAGTCAGATCACTTGATTCTCACATTTCGGAGCCCAGACGTTGAGTCGTTAGGTTGATTGACTTTCACCTATTGTCTTTAATGGCTCTGGGATAGCTCTTGGAATTGGAGTTCCTGGCCAGTATCAGCATGTGAATAGTTATGCTGATTCAATTGGACTCAGAGTAGGGTGTGTTCCCACTTCATTTGCATGCTTTATTCAGAGTTCCCGCCTCTATGTAATCCCTCCCCCTTGGAATGTATATAGCTACAATGTATAATGTTTTAGTTAGATTATGTTGGATTCCTGCAGCCACGTACAGCGGAGTTCTCAATAAAGAATAACTTCTGATGAACGTGATCCCCAAAGTCTCCTGGTCTCTGCTTCGAAGAAAGAAAACTTTACAACACACCATAACGTGGACGCCGCAAAAGTCACTTGTTACTATGTAAAACATTGTCAGGTTTTTCTCCAGTATAGATTTGCTTTCGTTTCAAGTAGCTTGCTCTGGAATTAGGTTTCACACAGACATGAAATCTCCGATGCGATCTTAAATTGCAGAGCCATTTAAAACTCTTTCCATACCGAGAACACAAATAGGGTCTTTTGTCTGCGTGACTTTTCAGGTGTATCTCTAAGTGTGATGGCAAAATAAATGTTTTATTACACCGATTACAATTAAATGGCCTTAGTCCAGAATGAATGCGCAGATGATTTTTGAAATTGCTCATCTTTGTAAACCTCTTGCCACACTCCGAACACTGCGATTTCTCTTCAGAATGAGATTGTGATTTTCTCATGTGATTTTTAAGCTGTCCTTTTTGTATGAAACTCTTTCCACACTGAGGGCAGGTGAAAGGTCTTTCTCCAGTGTGAATCCTCATGTGATCCTTTAAGGTATTGCTTCGTGTGTAACTCTTTCCACACTGATCACATGTGTATGGCTTCTTTCCAGCATGAATCCTCATATGGATTTTAAGGTTTAAGGTATTATACTTATATTTATTATATTTTATTTATAATAGACTCCTTTTATATATCTATATCTATCTATCTATCTATCTATCTATCTATCTATATACTGTATACAGTATATATATATATAGTTGTAATATGAGTATTACACTATAATAATATATATTTTAATATGAGTTAGAGCTGCACAGTTGATCATTAAAAGATTGCGATCTTGAATGAAACACTGACGCAACCTTATTCCTAAATGACATCAATTCGCCTGTCTATTAAACCTTCGACAAGTAGCCGATGAACATTCAAATCTGTGTTGGTGCTGCAGCTGACCTTGAGAGAGCATGTATGAAACACACACTTTACAAACAGTCTTTTCAACCACAGTGTCATTATTTCTGTGTTATAAACATTATCACAGAAGTATACTGGAAAATAAGTTATAGTTCGGATATAAAGGCTGATGTCTATGGTAGTGATCAAAATAGAGTAAAGCACCTTTTGAAGGTAGTAACTTGACGCTTCAAATAAAAATGGTTTCAGTTATTTCAAGTGACAAATTAATGTTTTATCTGTTAATGAATCATTCACTTGAAATTTAGCTCAGGAGCATTCCAATTTCGTTAATTAACCTGTGGCAAATTCAACTGAATGGGTATGATTTGGAAAGGCACACACCTCTCAATAAAATGTCTAACAGCTGAAAATGCCTATCAGAGCAAAAACCAAGTCATAAGGTCAAAGGAGCAAAGAGCTAAGAGACAGGATTTAACCAAGACACAGATCTGGGGAGCACTACAAAAAAATAATAACTGGTTAGAGTCATATATTGGGATGGGAGAAACTTACAGAAGGATAAACCTAAGCCACTAAATGACAAGCCCGCAACCTTTAGCCAAAAAAGCGTAACGGCAAATGCAAACGCTGGTACGCAGAGAAATAGAGCAGACTGAGGCTGTTTTTTTATGAATGGATGTCAATAAATATGGAATGCCAAAGTTGACTTAATTAGAAATAAATAAATACATAAATAAATATACGAAGAAATGTAAAAAAGCAAAAATACATACATAAATAAATATACAAAGAAATGTAAAAAAGTGCAAATAAATGAGTATTTATACTTTTATTTCCTTATTTATGTATAATTGTATTTTTTCACACATTTATTTATTTTTTTATTTATACATGTATTTATTTCCATTTTTATTTATTTCCACATTTATTTATGTATATATGTTTTTATGTCTACATTTATTTATTTTCACATTTATTTATTTATACATTTATTCATTTCCACATTTATTTAACATTTCTTTGTCCGTATGCTAATGAGGGGGGCGTATTTTACCGCAGACAACAGCAATCGAGCTCAGAGTGGCAGTGCTGAAGCTTTGAGGCCACAGTGACACCTTGTGGTGTGACCAAACGAAACGCAAGAGGTGTGCGGACAATATCACATTTTAAGTCATGTAATATCTATATCACCCTAACTGTATGTAGGGTAGGCTATAACACACATAGCACACATGAACAGAAACTGCACTTCAACAGGTCTGATAGCAGACACTTGGACATGGTAGCGCATGAAAGTATCCACTATTAATAACAATGTAAATGCGGTGGATAGGGCTGATAAGAGCTTGCGTTTGGCTTGCGTTTATTGTCGATGAGACTCGCACACCAGCGCAGAACGCGGAGAGAAACCAAACCAGCGCACATTTCACTGACTCCTACGCAAGCATATTGATCAATGAGTTTGAAACGCGACTCAATACACAGTTTACATTCGCGTTTCCTAATTTCGTATGCATAACAGGTGACAATTCAAATGCTTAAAACACAACACATATTTCATAGATGCTGCTCTTAGTTACTGATTAATCACAAGTCATCAATTTGGAATTATTCTTAAATCAAACAAAAGGGGCTCATGTAAACGCAGCTAGTGAGCCACGCATCTCACGCCATGCATTTCTAGCACAGAAGCATCATCATGCCCATTCAAACAGCACCTGTCGTGCCCATGGTCGGGGTGATATTTCCCCCTATAAATTGATTTCCAGGGGCGTTTTTCCCCCAAACCTTATTAAATAGGTAGGCTATACATCATCATATATGTCAAGTTCTTAATATTGATCGATACTCTACTCAGTTATTATAATAATAAGGCACTGTGGCTGTTATCAGTAAAATAAAATTAACAAAAGTCATTAAGTCATTAAAAGTCAAAATCTTAATACAGAGGAGAATGCTTTTACACTGCAATTACAATTGCATAAAAGTCGTTTTTATTATCGTTTTTTTAGTCGTTTTTAAGAGACATTTAAGAAACAAACTATCAGTTCATGTAACGCTTTATAGTTCAGTTTTCCGACACAAAAATATAATTCATTAATCATTTCTGAAGTCACGATTTAGAAATTGATTGAGAGAAAACGGCAACTAGGCTATCCATAACTGAAAACTGAACTGTAAAGCGTCACACGGCACCTCACATAATACCATTCATTTCACATTACTTGTAAAAACTATATAGACTGAAGACGATTTGTATCGATTTAAACACCTCAAGCGTTCAAAAACTCAAACCTCTGTTGAGCCAGGGGAGGGCGCTGCAGCCTTTTGAAGTCATAACACCAGACCAAAATAAAAGTCCCGTCCACAGAAAGTTCAGTGACAATGAAAATTTATTGGAATATCAATAATGTAGTACTTTAAAAGGTTAACAAAAACGTCTTTAAGGCATTTGCATCTGAAAACCAACAAATTTAAAATTATGCATTTGTCAGAAAGTGAGTACATTTAACACACACACAATATAATATAATATAATATAATATAATATAATATAATATAATATAATATAATATAATATAATATAATATATTCTTTTTTTGATCTGATAATTTATCAACTGGTATGCTTTGAAAGGGACAAAGTGGCAAACATTGTACAATAACTTACACAATGTGTCTAAATTAGAATCTTCACTATTTTAAACTTGTTCATTTGTCCCTAACATGGTGATCTTCCCTTTTTTTTTTAATAAGTGGTTCAATTTATTTACCCGAGCTTGACCAAAATCATTATTCAAATGTTTTACATCGCCCTGGTACTTAAAAAATAATTTATACAAATAATAATAATAAAAAAAAATGTTAAAGAAAATTCTTAGTGAATAAAGAAAGAAAATTCAGTGATTAGTGAATACATTAGGTTTTTTTCTGTCCCTTTATTGAAAGTATTTTCACCCAAAACTCTGACAGTCTCAGATTTCATTCAAAATATTTCATTTGTGTTTCAAATATGAACGAAAATCGTATGGATTTGGAACGACATGAGAGTGAGTAATTGATGAGAGAATTTTCATTTCCAAAAATTTAAATTCTGTTATCATTTACTCACCCTCATGTTGTTCCGAACCTGTATGAGTTTCTTCCTTCTGTTAAACAAAAGAATATATTTTGAAAAATAAAAAAGCTTCTCTCTTCTGTGAATATTTATATGCCTTTTAAGTTGTTGCTGTTTTTTGTCTGTAAAACTCTTTCCACAGTTGACATTTTAAATCGTTCTCTCTTTTTATAAATTCTCATGTGACAATTAAGGTGTCCGTTATGCATGAACCACTTTCCACATGGTGAAAAAAGGTGAAAGGCTTCTCCCCTGTGTGAGATCTCATGTGATTATTAAGGTGTCCTTTAAGATTATATCTCCTTCCACACTGAGGACAGGGGAAAGGCTTCTCGTTGGAGTGAGTACTTCTATGCATTTTAAGGAGATTCTTGTCTGTAAAAGTCTCCCCACATCGCCCGCATTTAAAATGTTTGCCTCTTGTGTGAACTCTCATGTGAACATTAAGCTGTCCTTTATGTATGAAACTCTTTCCACACTGATTACAGCTGAAAGGCTTCTCTCCAGTGTGGATTTTCATGTGGTAAGCAAGGGATTCTTCATGCTTTAAACCCTTTCCACATTGATGGCACTTGAAAGGTCTCTCCTCAGTGTGACTTCTCATGTGTCGTATGAGGTCCTTATTTATAATGAACCCCTTTCCACATTGATGGCACTTGAAAGGCTTCTCTTCACTGTGACTTCTCATGTGTGCCTTAATGTTTTTACTTATTTTGAACCTCTTTCCACATTGGTGACATTTGAAGGGCTTCTCCTCGGTGTGAATTATCACATGCCTGTTAAGGTGCTCTATGTCTTTAAAACTCTTTCCACACTGATGGCATATAAAATGGTTCTCTCTTGAGTGAATTTTCATGTGTAAATTAAGGTTGTCTTTTCGTATGAAACACTTTCCACACTGATCACATGTGTAAGGCCTTTCTCCGGTGTGAATCCTCATGTGAACCATTAAGGTCTTGCTTCGCGTGTAACTCTTTCCACACTGATCACATTCGAAAGGTCTTTCTCCAGTGTGAACCATCATGTGATCCTTTAAGGTATTGCTTCGTGTGTAACTCTTTCCACACTGATCACACGTGTATGGCTTCTCCCCAGTATGACTTCTCATATGGATTTTAAGGTTTCCTGCTGTAGAGAAAAAGTTTCCACACTGTTTGCAGGCAAAAGATCGTTTAGATCCCGTCTCCTCACTTTTTTGTGAGGAAGATTTTTCAGGTTGTGAGCAAAGTATATCTTCAGTTATGAAATCATGTTTCTCATACTGTACTTTGTCCTCCATTTCATACAGTTCTGGACTCTCCTCTTTAAGCGGCATCAGGTCTGAAAAGTGAAAAAAAAGTTAACCCCAGTTTAATGGTGCAAAGCAAAAGACATCATTCAGCTACAGTCATGTGAAAAAGAAAGGACACCCTATTAAATTCTGTTAATTATGTATCGGGACAATAATAAAAAATGATCTGATCCCTGGCAGATCTTAAAATTAGGTAAATACCTACAGATACCTCAGAAAAATACTGTGTCATTTATTTAACATAAACTAGGCAAAAATGGAAAAGCCACGGTTGAAAACCTAAGTACACCCTTACTGCTTTGAATAATTGAAGATTATTCAAAAGTGGAAAACATTCCAGAGTTACCAATCTTCCCAGGAGTGGACGTTCCAGTAAATTCACCCAAAGGTCAGACCGTGCAATGCTCAGAGAAATGGCAAAACACCCAAGAGAACTACATCTCAGACTCTACAGGCCTCATATAACATTTTAAATGTTAAAGTTCATGGCAGTACAATTAGAAAAAGACGAGACAAGTTTGGAAGGGTTGCCAGGAGAAAGCTTCTTCTTTCTAAAAATAACAAGGTAGCACGGCTTAAGTTTGCAAAGTTGCATCTGAACAAACCACAAGACTTCTGGAACAATGTCCTTTGGACCAATGAGACAAAAGTGGAGATGTTTGGCCATAATGCACAACGCCACGTTTGGCGAAAACCAAACACAGCATTTCAGCACAAACACTTCCAACTGTCAAGCACACTAGTGGAGGGTTGATGATTTGGGCTTGTTTGGCAGCCACAGGACCTGGGTACCTTGCAGTCATTGAGTCGACCATGAACTCCTCTGTATACCAAAGTATTCTAGAGTCAAATGTGAGGCATCTGTCCCACAGCTAAAGCTTGGCCGATATTGGGTCATGCAACAGGACAATGATCCAAAGCACACCAGGAAATCTACAACAGAATGGCTGAAAAAGAAAAGAATCAAGGTGTAGCAATGGCCCAGTCAAAGTCCAGACCTCAACCCGACTGAAATGTTGCCGTGGGACCTTAAGAGAGCAGTGCATAATCAAATGCCCACAAACCCCATTGAACTGAAGCAACATTATAAAGAGGAGTGGGCCAAAATCGCGAGAGACTGATACTGTCATACAGAAAATGATTTCTTCAACTTATTGCTGCTAAAAGTGGCTCTAGTCTTCAAGCAGTTGAATCATAGGGTGTTACCATGGTTTTTCCATTTTGGCTTTATTTTTGTTAAAGTCAATTTTATCACTTAAACTCATTTTTGTTTACCAAAATGACTAATTTAAATGTTTTTTTCCTTCATAGTTCGTTAGTTCACCCCAAAATGATAATTACCCTATGATTTATGCCAAGTTTACACTGAACAATTTAAAGCCTGATTTTCGCTCGTCGACAGGTTAAGAGATCGCCGAAAAATGTCCAAAATCAAAGGCAAATCACAAAAAAATGACAATGGGTTTTATTCTGCCTTTATATATATATATATATATATATATATATATATATATATATAATCAGCTATAATTGTGGCACTGATATGACTGGATTATTCAAAGCATGCCTAACATTTTTCAAAATTATCTTTCATTTGTTTAAATGTCAACAATTTAATTTAAAGAACAATTAAACAATTTAAAGAAACAAATAACAGAGTTCACATTTGAGAACCAACCTGTTTGTTTCTCAACATCTTCACGTTTCACTGGTGGTTCTGAAATTCTCATGTCTTCAGCCTCCTCTTTAATAAACGCCATCTTGATATGTCACGTTATCTCAGGAGTTTTTCCTGTATTTTGGACATTTTGTTATGTTAAGTATGAGAAAAACAATGTAGACTATATCAAAACCCAATGTTACTCAAGTATGAATTCACTTTACTTACAGACAAATAACACTCATCATTTATGAACCATTTATGAGCCATTTATGGGACAAACTAACAGGGTCAGTGGAAAAATTTTCAGACCATACCAATACTAATGTATAATATAATTTATGTTCCACAGAAAAAAAGAAAGCCATACATATTTGGAGCGACATGGGGGTGAGTATGACAGTATTTTCATTTTGGGGTCTAAATTTAATAATTGCAATTATTAACAGGAAGAAATCTGGCACTTCGTGTCAAGAATGTTGCCGTTCACTGTGTTTAACTACTCCTAAAAATCCATGCAGTAAATTTAGCCCGTGGCGTGCCTATCATTTCCCCAACCCACACTCTCGTGCTAATGGTACAGCCCACAGTTAACGTTATTCAAATAATAATTTCACTAAGTACACGGGCCATCACTAAACATAAGTAATTGATTAATTTCATGTTACTTAAAATAAATCGCTTTTAACACCTTAAATACATAATCGTTCAGAAACACAAACCTTTGTTGAGACCATAGACTGTAAAAAAGGTTGAGACAGATGAGAGCGGCGCAGCCTTTATGACGTCGATACACCAAAACCAAAATAAAAGTTCATATGTTGCTTCTTAAACGGAAGGCTGCATTTTTATAAATTTATTAATTTAATTCTTTAAACAAAAAATATAAATATAAAGTGCTTATAAAGACGAGATATAAAAATGAAACGGACATTTAAATAGCCATTTACAGAGAATGATAATAGTTCAGTGTTTAAAAATAAAAAACATTTATGATATTGGTAATTCTTATTCCACTCGGTTTTATTCAAACAGGTGGTCGATTTTCTGTTCTTGTGTGTCATTTTAATCACAAAATGTGTCCAGAAACAGGCAGGGAGAACTCGAGAAGAAACACTGACCTGGCATAGCTGATCGTACCTTTACATTATTTTATTTGTGGAGGCACAATCATTACATTGACAGACTTTATAGATTAGGAACAACAATTAAGTAAACAGAATGGAAAGGAATAAAATAAAAAAAAAAGAATAAAATATGTGACAAAGAATAAGTAAAACACCAGAAGTATGACAAAAAAAAAATGATCTGAGAAATGTATATTACTTGCACATTGTGCAAAGGTAAAATAGATTTTAAATTGAAAGAGATAGGTGCTATACTTGCATGACTGAAATAGCTGCATGAGAGGCGTTTCAAAGATGGCCGCCGAGGGAAATGACTTGTCTTAGTTCTCTCTCACACCCAATGGATGCAGGGAAAGACCAGCATCATTCCAGATACCTCAGCAAGCCCGGGCATTAACATCAATAGAGAGAAGAGCAAGGCAAAATAATTGACAGGAAAGGGGGACAGATGCAGATGTGAGAAAGCGAGAGCAGCTTTCCTCCAATTGAAGAACGTCTTGCGATCCTCTGAGATCAGCATCAACACCAAGACCAGGGTCTTCAACATCATTATGAAGCCTGTCTTGCTGTATGGAGCTTAGACCTGGAGAACCACCACCACTACCATGAAGAGAATCCAGGTTTTCATCAACACCTGCCTCAGAAGAGGCTGGCCAGACAAGAAAGTTCTTCAGCAGCGAAGAACTGTGGCAACTAATGAAACAGCAACGAGTGGAAGATGACATCCTCCAAAGATGCTGGAGGTGGATTGGACATACCCTCCGCAGGCCTGCAGACAGCATCACAAGGCAAGCCCTCACCTGGAACCCCCAAGTGAGGAGGATGAGGGGCAGACGAAGAAACACCTGGCGCCGTGATCTGGAGGCAGACCTGAGCAGGATGGGCCACATGTGAGGGCAGCGGGAACGACTGGCTCAGGACAGAGATGTCTGGAGAGAGATTGTTTAGGGGACACGCTACGACTTTGTCAGCTCTTCATGCACCAGTGGGGAAAAAAAGGGGGTCTAACCCCAGCTCCTCGACTGCCTGCATGGAGAGGACTCAGATGAGCTTGGAGTCCACCCCGGGCTGGGAATCATCTTGCTTGTTCTGTCCAGGGTTGTGGAATCCTTAGTGGGGTTTCGACCACTCCTCTAAATCTGATGCAGCCAGGGACTAGGATCATTGCTGTCATCTTCTTCGGACCCTCCAAATGAGACCAAGCCCCTTGCACCGGAAGAGGGACACTGATCTTTGCATCTTCAATTCATTATAATGAATTGATACATTTTTACAGTGTACGCTAAACGTTACTCCTTTTTGATGGCAGTGCATGGAAACCTTTTCTGGCCTTCGTTGTTTCAACAGTGTTTAATATCAGGGTCAAATTGACATTTTAAATTAAATAAAAACGACTGTCAAGAATGACAAATACAGAAGCATGAGAATTCTCTCAATTAATTTAAAACAGGTGTTTTGTACTTCTACAATGTTCTTTGATATCATCCATTGTTAGGATACTAAGCAGCCCCTCAAAGTTCATTTGGCACATTCTCAGCAGGGAAGACAGTGTTCTTTCTCTTAGATACGACATGTTATTGCCTGTTTTATCTGTTCTTTCGTTTGTTACTTTTACTTTCACTTTTGCAGACCGCGGCTGTCATTGGATTGGTTAAGATGCCTGCCAATCCTTGGTGCTAGTGACCCAAAATGGACATTGCAAAACAATGGACATAGTATCTTTTACACAGTTTTATCTCATTTGTAAAATTGGATAAAACAAAAAACAAAAACAAAAGAATGTATGCCTTGGTTTGAAAACACATTGTAGGCACAGAGACTTTTGATAAAAGTAAATAAAATCACCCGCTTCGGATGTTATCACCCGATTGAATGGACATTATCAGTGGTTATCGGTCCATTCTTATGGGCCAGTATGTCCCTACTGTGCCTCCTAGCAGGTGCAGTAGGTTGTTATCATCTATTCACATCGCTGATCAGCATCCTACAGGAAGAGACTCTCGATCCAGTCCCCCAGGAATACAGTCCGCCGCCAGACCTCAAAACTCCCGCGACTTTCAGGTAAAATGACAGAAAATTAAGACATTTTCAACTGTTCTTATTTAGTTTATGAGCTAAAAAAAACACATTTTTTATTCACATCGCTGATCAGCATCCTACAGGAAGAGACTCTCGATCCAGTCCCCCAGGAATACAGTCCGCCGCCAGACCTCAAAACTCCCGCGACTTTCAGGTAAAATGACAGAAAATTAAGACATTTTCAACTGTTCTTATTTAGTTTATGAGCTAAAAAAAAACACATTTTTTATTCACATCGCTGATCAGCATCCTACAGGAAGAGACTCTCGATCCAGTCCCCCAGGAATACAGTCCGCCGCCAGACCTCAAAACTCCCGCGACTTTCAGGTAAAATGACAGAAAATTAAGACATTTTCAACTGTTCTTATTTAGTTTATGAGCTAAAAAAAACACATTTTTTAAAAAAACTGTTATATTAAAACTAAAATAAGGTAACATAAAAGAGTTTAAACGAAATACCAGATATTGTTTTTATCGATTTTTTTTCCATTTGCATTTGCTGTATTTACCGGTCAAGCTAGCATTAGCATTAGCGATAGCATTACTAGTTTACTAGTTATTACAGCTAGTTTACTACAAAAACGTTGTTGTTTTTTATAGAAACAAAACGGTTAGTATTAGGCTACTAACAATTTAGCTTCCACCATGGCTAACTAACGTAATGAGTTAAAAAAAAAGTTAGCCGATGAGGGGAAAAAACGATTTATTACACCGTGAGTTTCCTGTAAATTAACGTTACACCTTTTAGCCTTAAAGGCGGTCTGTGTAATGACTACACTGTACATATATTTTGTATCTGCTTCATACAAACTCTTCATTCAGGCTATATCATGCTCGTATACCTACTGTATAGTGATAGTGATATCAGGTTTGTGGTAGCTCTATTTTGATTTATGTAAGCTAGCAACAACAGGCTAACAAAAATGCATTACTTGAATTAACCTTGAACTTGAAACAAAAAACCTATACACAGGTCTTTCTATCTGTCTGCTTTTCTGCTTATGTTTCTCTGTACTTGACTTTGTCCATCTCATTTTACAACTTTTGATTCCCAGATTAGTAAAAACTGTTCCACGATTGCAGTGGTAAGTTTATTTGATTTATTATCTATCTAGTTATGTATTTATGTCATGATCTCCCGGGTTTTTGGTGTTGTGTTCCTTTTGTGTTAGTTTTGCCTTAGTCTTGTTTCCTGTTTTTTATTTTGTTGGTTCATTCCCTTGTGCATTCTGTCCTGTTACTTCCTGCTCCTTGTCACGCCTGGTTTCTGTCTCATTGTTAGCCGCTCAGTGTACATATACCCCTAGGTTTCTTTATTTCCCTGCCAGATCCATGTTGCTTCCCCTGTGTCTTCCATGTAGTCTGTTACATTTATTTGATTTAAACTGGGTTCCTCCACCTGCCTGCCTCCTGACTTTGTTGCTGCATTTAGGTCCTCACCATCCACAACTCGTGACATCTCGGCCTATGTTTTAATACATCATGCACATTAAGGAACAAAAATCTAGCTTTTGTTGTATCCATTAGTCATGCATGTCTTTATTGCCTTTTTTTCCAGAGATGGGAAAAGCATTGAAAGGCACACGGTTAAGAAACATCAAGATAAAGGTGCTGAGGAGGAATATCAATGGTTGTGTAAAGGTTCATTACCTTACACATAAAGACATCCCCAAGCCCAGCTCCCAAGAAACAGGCCTTTTGGACTCCACACTTGTTCCATCAGAACAAGATGAAGCAGCAGGCTGTAGTTCATCTTCTGAGACTGCATACAGTAAGGCGAAGAAGAGAGAGCTAAACGCCTGGGATGCAGTCAAGGAGGACATGCTCAAAGTTTCATTTGAAACTTCAGCACCAATAACTTCCAAGTGTTCTGTCTGCCAACGGCCTGCTGATTATAGGTGCTTGGAGTGCAGCACCACGGCAGTCCTCTGTGAAGCCTGTCTGAGGAGCACTCACCACAATTCATTGCACGTCCCTGATAAATGGAATGTATGAACAACAGCATTCACTCACACATATACATATAGCAAAATATTTGTAAATCTTGTTTTAGCACAATACTACAATTTGTGTTGTCTTGAATTACTCATTTCCAAAACTATTAGTTAAAGTTATCTTTCTTTCAGAATTCTTATTATGAACCATCCTACCAGGGGCTATTCCTGTATTTACCCGAGGGCCATGAAAACCATGCTGTGTACAGGAAAGATATAAAAGTCATTGTCAACACAGGTTTGTCATTTTATAATGTTAAAAGTCATGTTTAATTTCCTTGACAAAAGAAAAGAGAGGCTGATGAAATGTTGAGCAATGACGTTCTCGTAGGAATTTCTCACTCTTCTGATGTGCAATTTTCCAGTAATAACATATCAGGTTACTGGTGACACAATGTCTGTGTTAATATACATTATAGTAATGATAATGGATTAGATTTATTTAGCGCTTTTCAAGACACAGAAAGAGCTCGACATTGAATCCATTATTCTTTCACTCATTCATACTTGGAGATGGTAAGCTACTTGTGTAGCCACAGCTGTCCTGGGCCAATGAGTGTAAATGGCCACTGCCATGCTGCCGTCTATCAATAAGATTGTCTATCATTATCAATAGACTATTTTATTGTATTCCTTGGTTATGTTTTTATGTATTTTTTTGGCAGGACGTCTCTGCACCATCCCTATAGATATGTGTGAGTGTGAACCTGAAGGCTGCACTCTTCTGCGGTATGGGCTCTGGCCAGCAACAGCTGAAAAGCCTCAAACTGCCTTCTCCATTCCTTTACTGGAACTATTTGTTTGTCTGTCACTGGAGTGTCAGGTTTCTGTTGAGGGTTTTTGCAACACTCTGCGCTGGAGAAACAATCTGACTCTTACAGAGGTGAGTCAGATTGCAGAGTTAATTTTGAAGTCCCATCTGTGACGCCAACATTTCAGATCATGATATATCACAACAAAGAGTAAATCATACGAAAACTAGGATCTTACAGTTATATGAAAGAAGATTGCTGATTTTTAATTTTTTATAAGAAATATATTTATAATTATATTTATAATTTGGTAATGAACCATGCAAAGTATTACTTTGGCTTTTAATGTTAATGATGTTTCAGTAACATTTTTGCTGACGCGGTTAATACCTAGGTTAACGCACTCTACAGAGCCTTGGTGGGAGAATCCATATCCCACTTTAGGCATCACCACTTCCGACAAAGGAGTTTGGTGGATATTTGCCCTCAGTTTGATGATGGGACCACGTGCCCAGCATGTCCAAAGGTGGGTTCTACTCCTAGCTTAGTTCATGTTAGATTAATTGATTGCAGTTCCCATGAAATGATCAGATTGAATCAATGTGAAGTGTTACATTTTTATATAATGGTAACAGTATATGTTCACCAGCCTGGTGTGAGTATGAATGAGAGAACTTGTGCATCTTTTATCTTTTTTGTTGCACCAGATACAAAACCAGAATTACTCAAGTTATTGTTTCCTAGGTGGATGGAGATATGATAGTAACTCTGGATGCCAACTTTGGCCTTGTGAGGAAACAAAGCTCAGGGACAAGCCTAGTTGAGCCCTTACATGGGACCCGCATGTTTGTTGCTGAAAATAATGTACAGGAATATCTGCTTTCACATCCTGATAATTCCAAGCCTCACGAGGTTAGTCACAGTTGTAGAATACTTTATCACAAACTTAAACTAATAGAAAAACACCTGTCTTCTTATAACCATCTGCATTTTTCCTTATCCCAGGACTGCAGTAACTTCAAGGCTGGCAACATGCTGAGATCACAAAAAAAAAGAGAAAAAGCTTGATGTTACAGGAGTGTTTGGAGCCTCCTGTCGTCATGAAATCCCACTGATGTTTGTAAACATGAGCCAAGGAGAACGGCAAGTCTATGACATACTGTAATAGAAGTGTATTAACCTGTGATATGTGTATGGGCGATATTGCAACATACTACTAAATGAGCTCAGCATAGTGTATCAGAATTCCCATGTTTTGTGTTGTTATAGGCTAGCTTATCCCCTGTATGTCATTGATGAGCTTCTTCAAAGATGCACAAAGAAGAACATACACTTGCGGGTGGTCTATGATATTGCATGTGTTGTTGCCTCACATTTGAACGTGAGTTCTTTTTTAAACTTCTGTGTAAAGTTTCAATATTTTCTAAAAGATCTTAAAATTACAAATAAAAGCTCTGCCATACTGTGTTCAAACAGAAATCAGGTGAGGGTATACCTCCCAACATCTCCTTGGCTGTGCCGGCTTTTCACGTTTATGGACACAAACTGCCCTGCCAGGTAATACCATTGGATTTAAACAGATGTCAGGATCTGTGGGAACACTTCATTCCCTCCTTGTTTAGCTTCCATTCTCCTGTCCACTGCACTGCTTAAATAAAGTAGAAAGGCCTGAAAGTAATCTTGAATCTAGCATTTTCCTGACGTTTTCTAAACTTGTTTCACAGCCGTGCTGTTGCGGACAATGTGAGATGTTGCGGACAATGTGAGAGGTTTTGTCAATCTATGTGATATTTTACAACTTTGTTTTAATCACAGATCAAGTACAGCACCAGACGGCTTAGTGGGTTTGGGCTTACTGATGGGGAAGGAATGGAGAGACTGTGGTCTTTCCTCCGAAGATTCGCCAGGGTCACAAAGGAGATGACTCCATCTCACCGGCTTGACCTGCTGACTGATGCACTTCTGCACTATGGACGGAGAAAATCTACTGACCTTGGTTAGTTTACCATTGTATGGCGATGTCATAAATCAGTGCTAGTAGTTTAACGCACTGTGCTTGTTGGTTTAAATTTTACACATTTTATATTTTCTGGAGTTTAGCTTGAACAAATTGTACTACGCAAGTAAATTCAAATATTTCTTTGCAGCGTTGAACCTCCTGCAAAAACTGGACAAAGCAGAGAAACTATCAACTCTAGCTGAAGAAGACATTTCATCTGTCATCAGAGAGGCACCAGGTAAATTGAGCACAAGAAGCAGAAGGAGTAAAAAATAAAATTGTGTTGATTAAGATTTACGATCATATAATTTTCCATTTAATTTACAACCATTTTGCACATAGTGGTATTATGTAGAATTGATCAGTCGGTTGTTTTGTTTGTTTGTTTTTATTTGTTTGTTTTTTTAGTGTTGATCTCTGAGCAACACATTGAGAGATGGAAGAAAAGAGAGATAGAGCTGTCCCAACAGAAACCAAAACCAATACGTAAGCAACTGAAGTGAATGTTTTAACCATTGTTTTAAGCAAATGTAACTACAGTAATTACCAAAAAAATACCTGACAAAAGAAAAGAAAAAGAAATATAGCTGTAACATTTTCATCTGATCTCCAGACACTGTCTCTAAATGGAAAAGGGACTACATTAAGGAGTTGATAAAGTTCTACAATCTCAAGTAAGAATTCAGTGTCTTGTCTACTGATATGTAATAACAAGGCACATTGGTGTAGGAAACTGTTGCAGTGGCCCTGTTCAGACCCAGTATTAACATGTGCTCTCACTGATACAAAGTGCCCTAAGTGTGTCTGACCTGGTATTTAAATGCATTCCAGTGTTTCCCCTACAGTGACTCAACTGTGGCGGCCTGCCACTGCTATATTGTTAGCACCACGCCTTTAAAAAGCACATGGACAAGGACAACGTCAACATTTCTGAATTGAATCCTCTGTCAAATGCTGTTAGAATGCTGTTACGTGTGGCAGGACAACTGACCTGGACAACTTCTGTGTGTGGTTTGGCCAGATCCAACCACATTGCGGTACACACTGATTATGTTTAGACCTGTGTTTAAAGCTGTCCACTGTTCATGTTAATACCAGGTCGGAACTGGGCCAGTGATGTTATGAATTCCACAATTATGTCATCTGTAATATTTGGTAAGGTCTAGCTTAGTAACTCTTTATGGTTGGCTACCACCAAATTGTCTGATATTCTTTTTGTAATACACAGATCTGGGACTTGTGAGGCATACATGGGGGATGAAACAGAGTAAGTTACCCGTCTCCATATGTTGCTGATCTTTGATATAATGTGTAAATGGTGCTTTGATAATATTCATGTACTACCTTTGTAGAACTGAGAACTCCCTGCTTAACATGGAGAAGAAACACCGCATTGAGACCAGATGGAAAGAATCAGATTTGAACTTCCAGTGTACTCTTAAAGACGTTGACCAGGAGCTCAGATCCCAGCTGATCTGCAGAGCTGGAACTGAATCCAGAGAGAGAGCAGTACTCCTCCAACTGAAAAGAAAATATCCAGGTAAAGTGATGTGGACAAGCTGAACAGTTTCATGAATGTATATACTATTAGAGAGACATTGTTTAGCACTTCTGGTTCTGTTAAAGTGACACACAAACATTTGGGCAAATGTGCTCCTTTTCCACCTCCCCTCGAGTTAAACAATTGAGTTTTATCTTTCCCCTGTTCATCCACCCGTTCTCTGAGTCTGGAGACCCCATTTGTGGCTTTAGCTTAGCAGGAATCATTGAATCGGATTAGATTCATGCTAAGCTAAAGCCACAAATGGGGTCTCCAGACTCAGAGAACGGCTGGATGAACAGGGGAAAGGTAAAACTCAATTGTTTAACTCGAGGGGAGGTGCAAAAGGAGCACATTTGCCCAAATTAAGGTTCCTTTAATGTTTACCAATAACCATAATAAATAACAAAAAGACCAACTGTGCTTTCTGTTTTCTGACTTTGCTTCAGATGGGCAGGGCATTGCCATAAGACTGTCCAAACAGGTGGCCAACTCCAATAGAAGACTAAAACAAGCAATCAAAGAATACAACAGCATACAATGGCCACCACAAAGGAGCATCTTCCCTGCAACAATGCATTTTGAGGAAGCATGTGATCCCTCTTGGCCCGTCTACTTCTGTCTTGATGAAGCTGTGAGTATAGTTACGTAACCATAAACCACCCAGGAACCATATTCCATATAGAAACCATCTAAATAATTTTAGAGATCACTTGGTAAATGGCATAGTTCTCTGGGTTGTTAAGTTGTGATTGTTATTGTCTTGCCCTTTCCAGATTGAAGAAGATGAAGTCCCAAGGAGTCTGAAAAGACGAGGGATTGATGCCTTGCACATGAAGACACGGGCAGTTGAGGAAAAACTCCTGGTTTACCATGAAATGAGAAATGTAACTGATCACCTCCATCAGCAGCACACCTTTCTGTGCTCTGCCATCGATGACACAGAGCAGCCTGGTGCAAAAGCTGCTCTCATCCAACGCCTCAGAGAGCTGGAAAGAAAGCTACATGAAACCACTGTGAAGTTTAATCAGCATGTACCAGACATTGTTCCCTCAACTTGTGATTACATCACCACAGACAACTCCTGCCTGTCTCAGGACCACCAGACATTAAGTACACAGACACTGGTGTATAATGACGATGTTGGTGCTAGTGATTGTGATTGTGATGAAGACAATGAAAATGACAATGATGATGATGACAGCAATTAGGCTGACTGTGGTTTCCTTTTTTCTTTTCTTCAGTGCCAATCTAGAAATACATTTCAGATGTAATTGATCCTCTATCGCTGTTCATTATCAAATCAAATCAAATTTTATTCATACTAAGTAATACAAAGTGCCTCACAGAGGTTAAAAACAAATTGTTCATATTGTAATGGCAATAAAAGCTTAATGAAATAAAGTGAGTGAACTATTTTTTCCCCTTTTGTGTTAGCGTAATTTATAACTTGTAATCTAACCTTTATTCTGACCCATATACAGTGTGTACAGAAAGTATTCAGACCCCTTTAAATTTTTCAGTTTCATTTTGCTAAAATCAAAAAAGTTAATTGTATTTCTCATTATACACTCAGCACCCCATCTTGACAGAAAAAAAACTTTGAATTTATTAAAAAAATATCGCCATATTTTGAGTTAATTTCTGCATTAAAAATAAGTTTTGATTACATTTCTAGTGAGAAATATATATTTTATTTTCATAATATTCACTCAATGAATGTACATAATCACTCGCTTGCTCGTTGTTGCGAAGATTTTTTTAGATCTTGCCAGAATAATGTGAAACTGAAACGTTTTGGTTGAGTCACGTGACTTCAAGAAGGATGGGGAGTGGGTAGTTGTTAGAGTATCTGGATCAAGTTCACAGTAGCTGGCGGTAATGCGCTATCTATCTATCTATCTATCTATCTATCTATCTATCTATCTATCTATCTATCTATCTATCTATCTATGTGTGAAGGAGAGAGATGAGCTGTCAAGCTTTTACAAACACAGCATGTGTTCTCTGGTTTGCTACAAAGTGGGATTTAATATAATGTATAACAACATAAACAGCTTATGGTACAAAACAATGGGATTTAACATTTCCTTAATTCTTGGTGTTCTCCTCCGTCACCCACTGTGTCAGCCAAGTTTTCCCACTGTAATTAAAAGAGATTGTTATTAATTTAGGTCATTACATCAGCCATGAATTAAATTGACAAGGTTAAGGGCAATGAGGAACAGCAAGCAAAACCTTCATTCAGTAGGTTTATAAACTTACAGTAACCTGATAACAGTCAATTGCCTGCCTATGGTAATATTTTGGTTAAGGTTTGAATATGCATTACCTATGGTGTAGCCATTTATTTGAAATCATATACCTCTGCTCTGAAGGTATCCACTGTAAAAGACCTCTGCAATTTGCTGCACAATAATAGTCTTGAAAATGTAGTCATGAAAGACCTCTCAAGTCTTTGGACTTTTGTAAATGCCTTTAACCAATGTGTGTTACTTTAGTATCCCAATGTCAACATCTAATCAAAATGCAATGTAAAGAAAAAGGAAATCCTTGCTCAGAATAAATTGGTGATTATGCCCAACATATGTCTCTCCATTATGGCAGTCAGGTTTATCTGCCTTAAGCACCACATAACTGATAAAATACACAAACACTGTAAAACTTTAACTAAAAGCTCATTGCCAAAAATTGTCCGCCCTCTTATGGGCCTGATGTGATAGCACATTTTGAAAAGTGAAACTCAGTCTCAGTTAGTTTTTTTTTCATAGTAGATCTCCGTTCCCTTGCGCTGTTTAGAGTGTATGTTTAACCTTTAGGCAGCATGCAACATATAATTATTTAGTATCATTATTCATATCATAATCCATCCAGTTAATCTCATGGTACCCACATGCACCAAATTATAATTCATTTAGATTTGAGCAAGAGCTTTGCACAAAATAAATTAAAGGCAAGCCACATATAGATGGCTATCCCAAATACAACCCGTTCAGTTAAGTGGCTGAAGCAATTATGGATGTTAAATGGACTTGCACTTATATAGTGCTTTTATAATTTTTTGGGACCACTCAAAGTACTTTTACAATGTTCATCACTACCACCCTTTTACACACACATTCATACAACACTGTTTGCAGACAGGCTTTGGAGATTGGATTCCCACGTATTCACACACCCAATGACACACTGGGGGAAAGTGTGGGTTCAGTGTCTTGCCCAAGGACACTTCGACACACTGAGCCACAGCCGCCCACAAATACAAGCCAAGGCTATTACTTTAAGTTTTGAAGTACTAAGAATGAGGCTACTCCAATCAAAACTATGATAAATTGTACATACCAGAGTGAACAGGGCTCTTCACTGGGTAGTAAGGTTCCCCTTCTAGGATGGATCCCATGGTTACATTCTGAAAGAGCAAAAAAAGTACATGAGTTTGACCTCATACATCCTCATCAATGTATTAAAAAATGATTTTCACAGGCAACACATGATATATTTATGACTTAAGTATATGACTTAAGTATATCTGGCTAAGGCAAAAGAATCACTGTATTTGAAATCTGATTTGAAATGGTGAAATGTTAATCTAGGAAAGCTTAATAACCTAATTCACTTGCCAAAAGTTTTTGCTTCAACATCTGTCAATCATCCTGTCAGAATTTTGAAACGTTATATTTCCCTTTAAGTAATATTTGAAAGGCAAGTTATCCAGACCTACATATTACAGGACCGGAGGACCGGTGGTGGGCTGGATGAGGGACTGGATGGGAGGAGGACTGGTGGTGGGCTGGATGAGGGACTGGATGGGAGGAGGACTGGTGGTGGGCTGGATGAGGGACTGGATGGGAGGAGGACTGGTGGTGGGCTGGATGAGGGACTGGATGGGAGGAGGACCGGTGGTGGGCTGGATGAGGGACTGGATGGGAGGAGGACTGGTGGTGGGCTGGATGAGGGACTGGATGGGAGGAGGACTGGTGGTGGGCTGGATGAGGGACTGGATGGGAGGAGGACTGGTGGTGGGCTGGATGAGGGACTGGATGGGAGGAGGACTGGTGGTGGGCTGGATGAGGGACTGGATGGGAGGAGGACTGGTGGTGGGCTGGATGAGGGACTGGATGGGAGGAGGACTGGTGGTGGGCTGGATGGGAGGAGGACTGGTGGTGGGCTGGATGAGGGACTGGATGGGAGGAGGACTGGTGGTGGGCTGGATGAGGGACTGGATGGGAGGAGGACTGGTGGTGGGCTGGATGAGGGACTGGATGGGAGGAGGACTGGTGGTGGGCTGGATGAGGGACTGGATGGGAGGAGGACTGGTGGTGGGCTGGATGGGAGGAGGACTGGTGGTGGGCTGGATGAGGGACTGGATGGGAGGAGGACTGGTGGTGGGCTGGATGGGAGGAGGACTGGTGGTGGGCTGGATGAGGGACTGGATGGGAGGAGGACTGGTGGTGGGCTGGATGAGGGACTGGATGGGAGGAGGACTGGTGGTGGGCTGGATGAGGGACTGGATGGGAGGAGGACTGGTGGTGGGCTGGATGGGAGGAGGACTGGTGGTGGGCTGGATGAGGGACTGGATGGGAGGAGGACTGGTGGTGGGCTGGATGAGGGACTGGATGGGAGGAGGACTGGTGGTGGGCTGGATGGGAGGAGGACCGGTGGTGGGCTGGATGAGGGACTGGATGGGAGGAGGACTGGTGGTGGGCTGGATGGGAGGAGGACTGGTGGTGGGCTGGATGAGGGACTGGATGGGAGGAGGACTGGTGGTGGGCTGGATGGGAGGAGGACTGGTGGTGGGCTGGATGAGGGACTGGATGGGAGGAGGACTGGTGGTGGACTGCTGGTTAGCACAACCTGTACAAATGGTACAAAAAGAGGAAATTATTCACCTCCTGTAATAAGAACAAATGTACCCTTTTTTTTCTAGCAGTGACTGTGCTCCATAAGGAAACATCCAGTACATTTGTCTTTTGTATTCTTCTGTCTATAAATGCTGCCCTATGGACTCTATGCTCTCTATAGAACTGAGGCGAGGCTGATTTTGTACTCTGGTGCAAATTGTAGGATCTCATTACCCCATGTGAAGTGGAGATATGTGTTTATAGTTTTTTGAAGTTGAATTGAGCAATGCATCTTGCTGTTGACTATTTTGCTATGTATGGCAGACAATCAGTGAGCTATGTGGCTCACTGACTAGTAAAAGAAACTAAGTCTGCAAACAACGGTTATTTTCATAATCTAAAAGATGATGTATGAATATATATATATATATATATATATATATATATATATATATATATATATATATACAAATGTAAGACTGAAAGCAGAGCATTTTTTATTAAAAAATTATCAAAATCGTTGGTGATTAATTGTATAATTGATTAATAATCTCAAATATCAATTAATTGTCGCAGCTCTAAAAGAAAAACACTTTATAATAATGGTCTGTCATTAATAAGTAACTATGCAGGAAGTAATGCAGGACTAATGAGTATTACTACATTAACACTTCAGCTACTACAATTAATTAATATAGAAACAAGCTTAACTAATCAGTAAGTAATATCAAATTTAGGAGATAGTTCATTATTAGATAATCAATAATTACTTAATGAGATTTGCATAATTAAGAACTAATAGGTAATTATGACAAATTATAAAGAATTACTAATTAAATTAATTACTAATCACAACATTAACGTGTCTGAGACGTTAGCAATTGTCTTTTTTTACTCTCAACGTGGTCATAAAATGCATCGCTAAATACTCAAGGGTTACCTAGTCAGTCTTCAAGGACTACTAGTGATCTGGACTATTATTTTAAAGTAAAAAAAGATGCTTTTCACTTTAAAATAATGGTCCAGATCACTAGTAGTTCCTGCATAGTTAATTATTAATGACGGACCATTATTCTAAAGTTTTACCGAAAAACCTATTGGATAAAGCAAAGATCAAATTTGATGAACAGGTGAATAGCTATTTTTGGTCCACTGTGGTTTGCCCTGTGGCAGCGCTACCAAGACAATTCCCAACTGTAATTGCTGTGTCTGTGCCACATTTGTTTTTATGTTGACTGGAGTAAGATTTTAAATAATCGCACACACTTACTATTAATTAACACTTCATAGAGAGCCTTCATCCTGTCAAGGCATTTTTCAGAATGGTCGGACAGCTGCCATTTTTGGCTGGAGGACTTGTGCGGACCAGGTTTTCTGCTTCTTTGTTTTCTTTCCAATGAAGACTATGGCCTTGTACCCCAATCTGTTTAACTTTTCGACCTGAAAATAAAGATATATATTATATAATTTATACAGAAATATAAGCAATTATAAATGTCTGAAGCATTGTGGGCTGTAATTATGTAAATAATAATAACTACAGACGTTAAACACATACCAAGACAGATGCCTCATCAATAACATGAGAGGTGGTTTGGTTTTTGTTTTTGTTTTTCAACCACGTCTCCTTTCTGGCCTCAAATTTCTGGAGTTTTTTTCCCAGTCTTTGCTTTCTTGGCTGTACTGACTGGCAATATTTGCAGGTCTTGGTGGCCACACCAATAGCTGCTTTGCAACTCACGCAGGTTGTTATTGTTGACCCTCTTGGCATCTTAAAACTAGAATATAAAACAATCAACATTTAATGACAACGTTTAATGACAACCAAAGTGACAAAGGCACTGCATTATTTAAGTGTTACATTGCAAATGTTTGTAATTTGGCCTACTTCAGTATTATCAGTAATGTCAGACAACACTCCATGTGTGTTTCATATTTTTTATGCAACAATAACCCATACTCCATAGTTGATTTCTGTTTTCATCTAGGTATTGGCGTCAATAAAGTTTTCAACTTATATAATTCTGACCTCGGTTAGCACATTGCTGCCA
Source organism: Squalius cephalus (assembly GCF_949319135.1). Taxonomy (NCBI): domain Eukaryota; kingdom Metazoa; phylum Chordata; class Actinopteri; order Cypriniformes; family Leuciscidae; genus Squalius; species Squalius cephalus. The sequence continues at coordinate 19,188,090 of NC_137137.1, read as the reverse complement.
ACTGCAGCTAACGTTAAATGCGGTGGCTAATAATAATGCTGGATAAACCCCTATGTCATTAGATACATTCCTATAAATTAATGGTGATAAATAATTAATGAATGATGGCTTAGACAGCGCTAACTAACTTTATTATTCAGGTTCCGTAAGCATATGTTCATATCAGTACGTGTATTCATTACCTACCTTTGAGGTTGTACAGTATGATGGTGGCGGAGAGAGCGGACACCCCACCCCTCACTCAGTTGTCAATCTGCTGACCTCTGTGCCTCTGTGATAGGGCAACCCACTTGTCAATCAGCGACCTCTCGCAGCTACGTTACCCACACGTAAAAACGTGATGCCACTTTTGTGACACTGTTTATATCAAAATAAAAATTATACGATTAATTATTTTTTCAACCTCAGACTCATTGGTCTTGGCTCATTTTCTGTGAAGAATATATTTCAGAACACATTTTCAATGACCATTTTCAATGACCACACACTGTACAGCCCCCACCCCCCATTTATATTACACGAACGATGTTCGGGACCACTCCTCCTCCTCCTGTCAGGGCCTGCTGTTATTGTGTGTGTGTGTGTGTGTGTGTGTGTGTGTGTGTGTTCTTGTATATGGTTTATGAGGGCACAAATGTGTATAAAGACATGGGTATTTATAAACCAAAGACACTGTGTCCTCATAAACCAAATGACTTACAAACATACTAAATGGTGTTTTTTTAAATTTTCTGTGACTGGTTTATGCCAGGATGACCTAAGTTAGTTAGTTAGTTAGAAGTTAGAAAACTTTATTAATCCTTGTGAGGGGAAATTCGTTCGCCACCATTGCACATTACAGACAAATAAAACATTTCAACACATACAAAAAAAAAAAAAAAAAAAAAATTACACAACTTCATTAAAAAACCTAACTGCATTCGGATTAAAAGACCTTCTAAATCGCTCTGTAGAACACCGAGGCATTACTAATCTTCCACTAAATGAACTTTTTAATCCACTAAAAATACAATGTAGTGGATGACCTTTGTAACACATAATTTTTTTTTTAATTTTGACCTTGTGCTCTTCTCCACAGTAACCTCAAGTGAATCAGGATTTAGGCCAATAACCGATCCAGCTTTTCTAATCAAATTATTGATCCTATTCTTATCATCTACAGTGATACTGCATCCCCAACAGAGGACTGCATAAAACAAAACACTAGCCATGATTCCCTGATTTCACTAGTTCACACTTACAAATAAGTCAGATAGAAATAAATGCGTATTTGGCGTGCTGTCCGAGGAGAGGGCTCCAGGCTCGGTATTATTAGATTTTAGTAGACAAAAAAGTGTGTGCAGTGCTTTATTGGATATTTTTGTTATTCAGCCAGTGTTCGTGGGTCTGGTGGACCCGCTGCATTTTGGGGTTTATAATTCAACATAATATAAAAATGTATGTTAAAATACTCAACAGATGTTTATTTTATCCCAGTTACAAGCAATATAAACAGCATATATGGTTAATATTTTCTCTTTACCTTTGTTAGATCACATTTAAGAATTGCAACCTTGTGTGGGAATGGCAGGAGTAGAAACAAAACTCACTTTTGCACTCACACTCTCTCACATTTACATACAATCTCTCTCTCACACACGCACACCCTCACGCACACACACACACGCACACACACACACACACACACACACACACACACACACACACACACACACACACACACACACACACACACTTGAAGCCCTCGAAGTGCTTTCTGAACCTAAGCCATGTCATAGGGCACATGTCCAAAATGTGAAAAAATTAAAACTTTGTCATATAGCTAAACCAAATACATCACTGGAAAGGTCTTGACCTGGAGAGTAACATATATCAATTTGAAGGTTCTATAGTATTACTGCTTTGAGATATTGACCTCTGAACCTTAACCTCAGGGCATATTTGAAGGCTTATAATTATGGAACAAAAAGGGTTACGGACATGAGACCAACTATTAGAGAAAGGTGTTTACATGGGTTATAAGTTGAGTAGTCATAGTCATAGTCACCAAGGGGTGGGGGGGGACTATGGTGTGAAAATAAAAAATCCCCCTTTGAACAAGACAATATTTAAAGTCTGATGCCAAAAATGTGTTTAACATCCCCTCAAACCCCTGGAATGCCACCAATTAAGTATTTATAACTTCCAATTTTAGGGAAAACCCTGTTTTTAAAAAAAAAACTACAACTCCCTAGACCCCTCTTTAGTACTTGTGTTGACATCAGCACCCCAGTTGTAGTTCCACCGTTTTAGGGTCGTGCTAGGGTTGTGAAAACATGTATCTACCCAATGTATCAAATATCACACACTGTCTAATAAATAATTATACTACATGTATATGATCTATGCTAAGAAAAGACAAAAATGTTTGCTTAATGACTATATTTTAACTAAAACAGGAGACCAGCGCGCCAACTGCTCTGCTCACGTGACGCAAAGCGGACTGAGTGTCCTCATCTCCATAGTAACGGCCCATGTTGCTACTTCCGCTATGAAAAATGTAAAAAAAACAAAAAAACAAAAAAAAAACACACAGACACACACACACACACACACAAATACATTTGTTTTTCATAACTGAAGGCGTGATTTTTAAAAACGTCATATTTGACGTCAGTCTACTGTGGTGCTGCGTTATAAAACACATTATCTTTAAGACAAGAGATATTTAATTGTCCGCCGTTTTTGTTTTCCCGACAGGAACCTCGAGTCACATGATTGAGACAAAACATAGACAAAAATGTAACAATCACACAGTTTGAGAAAGAAGTTACATTTCCCCTTCGACACTATCTTTTTAACATCGGGCTTGACAGCTGTTCTCAGGAATATGAATATACATTCTCATGAATATGAAGCCTAAAATATCGTTTTCGCCCTTGCCTTTGGCTTGCTCAGTTGGGGATATTTTGGGGATATTTAATTTTATTCTATCAATCAATAAATTCCACTAGAAACAAACTTTGTTGTATTATTTTATTTTAATACTGTGAAGCTGCTTTGATACAATCTGTATTGTGAAAAGCGCTATACAAATATACTTGATAAATGATAAAATGATAGTGGCTTGCTATCGTACAGGTGATATGATTAAGTTAACACTGACAAAGGCTAAAAAATAACATACATTTTAAAGGCAAATTGATGTATGAATAATAATATATTACTTATAATAATAATAATAATATAATAATTATTAATAAATATTAATAAAATAATATTTTAATTTTACAAGAGCATCTGGCCCTGATAGTGTCTGCTTAGAAAAGTTCTGGCCCTCGGACAAGTGTAGTTGATGACCCCTGCCTTAGAACATAGGCCCTAATACTTATTACAGACTTACTTGAAAGGAACAACACACACAAAGGGATAAAACAGGAAATTGAATTAAAGAGAAAAGAAAGAAAAAGAAAGAAAGAAAGAAAGAAAGAAAGAAAGAAAGAAAGAAAGAAAGAAAGAAAGAAAGAGAGATGTGCCACACGTGCTAGATACGTGTGTGTGCCACAGCCTGAGACAGCAGGTGAATGTGTGTTTCCCTACTGTCCACCCCAGTGACCCTCAGTGTTATGTGTGTGTGTTAAAACACTGTAATATAAAATGTTCACATATATTATAATTTGTATATATGTTAAAACACTGTGGTGTGAAAATGTTCACAGATATTATATTGAATTGAATTAGAGAGAGAGAGAGAGAGAGAGAGAGAGAGAGAGAGAGAGAGAGAGAGAGAGAGAGAGAGAGAGAGAGAGAATTAATATTCTAACATGTGGAAACATAAGTTGGAATAGCGGAATACCTGTACCTCAAAACTAAGTGCTTAACCTTAACCCTAATCTTACCCATCACAACTTTCAAGATTAGAATTACTGTCGCGGGGTTTTGGAGTTAGTGATTGATGTGTGGTAATAAAATGGAGAAGGGTTCAAACTGCTATTGTTTATTATTTCTGTTAGTATTATGTGAAACCTGTACGAACGTTTGGTTACATTAAAGATGATTAAAACCATATTAAAGTTAAAATCTATAAATATATTTTAAGTTCTCCTCTTAGGTTATTAACTATTAGTAGTATTACTTTTAAGTAGACAATTATTAGGCCTATTGGTAGTCAATTTGTTCAACATTGAATCTAATATTACACAAAACGGAAGCAATGCCAACTAGGTGGCTTCAGTGATAGCAACGTCCATAAACCATTTAAAAATTTTTTAAAAAATTGTAGTGTTCAACTGTATACCAAAGTTTCCACAAATATCACAAACCATCTTTTCAATATAATTTTTGCCAAGCATCTCCCAGTGACAGCAAGACTCTTAAACATGTAAAGTTATGATGAAGGTTAGGTCCTTGATAAAACTCAGCCCTACTGAACAAATGATGAAACAGATATATATATATAAAAAAACAAGTAGACTCAATTCAGAACAATATAACTTTATTGGTCCCTTTATTTTTTTGTGTGTGTGTATGTGTGTGTGGATGGGTTGGGGCCATCAACATAGTAAAACTACTCAAACAAGTTATCTTCAGGGTGTTTGCATGGTGTTTTGACAGTGAAGGCACATGTTTTTTTTAAAGCTACATGCCGTATGTGACCATGATTGGCACACTGTGCACTGGGACCATGAACGCCACTTCTTTTTAGCATTTTTCATCTTGTCATCAAAATGGACACGGCAGATACAGCACAAATTGCCTCCATCTACCAAAGGAAAACCACAAATAACCAGTTAGTTGAAATCATACTCATCACAAACATCTCAAAGGCAGCTTGTTCATTTTTAACTGTTGCCAAAGGAATATGTGGGTATTGCACATCAATTAATCTCAGATCTTGCTGGTAATCAATCAAGATAAAAGCAGGTTTTCCTGGGTTCAATTTCAGAAAGCGGCTTTAGTATTTCGGGTTAGGCACCCTGAAATAAGGAAAACTCATGACACAGTTCTTCAGCTTCTTCCAGAGCTTAAAGGAGAACTCCGGTCAATTTTAACATTGAGCTAATTTTTTTGTACATTTGGAGTGCTGTCAATACAGAGAACAACGACAAAAATCGGTGTTGCCTACACCGAGTTATTCTATTTTTAAAATTTGCACCCTGTTGACTTCAATGGGGCAAGTACTAAACCTCCTTTTAGTCGATTGCAGAGTTCACACGCATAGGTTTAATACCTATGATCACTGGCTTAAATAACATAATTTTTATTCATATCTTTCACATCTACTGCAGTCAGACTCACTCGTGTTCACTCAGAAGGAATCACTCACATTTTCTGTGCACTTGTAATGACACATCAAGGATGTTAAGAGGCTAAAAGCAGGTTTAGTACTTGCCCCATTGAAGTCAACAGGGTGCAAATTTTACAAATAGAATAACTCGGTGTAGGCAACACCGATTTTTGTCGTTGTTCTCTGTATTGACAGCACTCCAAATGTACAAAAAAATGAGCTCAATGTTAAAATTGACCGGAGTTCTCCTTTAACATTGTTGCAGGTTTATGATTACTAATCGTAATGTCATAACTGATACTGAAAAATTTGTTTTGTAAAAGAATATCCTAGGCAACATCCTTTGCACTCTCAATATATTTATACGTTACAGAGATTGGAATAAGGCTGTTAATTTCTTCTGTAAATTCTGCCTGGAATCTGCCCCTTGAAAGACTTAAAAGTAAATCTAGTTAAATGCTGTTTCATCCTAAAAGGATTGGAGACCAATTTGTCACAGTCTAGTGTTTTTTTTCCTTTTTAAAAGGTCTTAGTCCATGCTTCTGTTTCCATATCTATTCTTAATGTAGTATTGTAATCTGTTGAAACTGCCTCTTTTTGTAGATTCATAGATTATATAGATTCACTGTTAGTCTTGGCCAGGTCTATTACGAGGAAGAGCTCATTTGTCTCAATGGGACTGACTGTTAAATACAAATAAACACAATGTGGAAAGATACAGTACCTTTATCTGCAGTCATCACAATGGCTACAGTAGTGGCTGTTTCTAAGGACCCTTCCATCAGCTGTACACCTAAAGTACATAAAACACAACAACAACTTAATTACAAATTCATAATTCAACTTGTCAGCATTAATACTGTCAATAGTTAATTAGTAAATCATTGATTAAAAATACAGTTCCATTATTTGCATATAAATTCAATTCAGTCAATTCAAAGTGTAAAATTATCAGAATATCAACCTTATATATACTGTTTAATGTCACCTGGATAAATACTGTATTTATAAATTGTAATTTTCAAACAAGTGAGCTTTTCTCTTTGTGTCAAATGTCAATGGCAGACTTCTCAGAACAATAGGCCTTTATCACACTTCCTGCTTCCGGAACGCGGAGTAGGGATAAAGAACTTACGGTCAATAGTATTTCTCTATAAGGATTTAAATATTCAGCCTTAATGTCTAAACCATCCCAGGTAGCCTGACTACTATGGAAGGAATATCCTGCCAAATTTAAATACATAAATTAAATGATTAAAATGAAAATTAAAACCATATTAACGATTTCATTACAGAAAACAGCACGCAAAATATGTGACAAAATTGAGAATGAAATTAAATGATTTCATTTTCACAGCATTATCCCTGTCAAATTGAAAAATAAAATGCAATTGGTGATTTCACATTTCATTTTCACTACAGTCTCGCGGCAAGACTGCCAATATTAAAATGAAAAGCCAAACGTGAAAAAGAAACTACAAATACAGTTTTTATAATGCTCTTTAGTAATGCTCACGCAATAATAGTGACACAATTCAAATACAAATGTAAATTTTCGTTTTCATTTTAATTCCTCTTTTATTTCAGTTTTCATTTTCATTTTCAAAGACAACCTGCATGCAAATTCTATGTTAATGAGTGGGTGTGGCTTATTCTAGTAACGGCGCTGAGACACGCCTTCTAGCCAAGTCATCGATATCCCGCATGAGTTGAATGTGTGAAACGAAATTATTTAAATGTGATTATATTGTAATCGAGACGACGAGATATGGCGAAATCTGTTAGTGAGCTTTTGCGGGAAGCTGCCGCAGCATTAGAACATGGAAACAACCAGCCTGACCATGTTAGTTATGATGTTAGACTCAGACTAGACCATAATCGACGATGAGGTTCATTCATGTATTAGGCTGTTTTGGAAATTCAACTATTTGGGTGTACAAAGGTCTTAGTAACACAGTTTCTACAATAATTTTAGCCAGACATTAATACCCGCTAGCTTTAACCGAGAACCTCGGCCAATGTTTCATATTCGCGTCATGCCTAACAACGCCCTTCAGCCGTGACTTATTCAGATACAGCACTAGCCTGTATATCTGTCCGCTGTTACGTGTCTTTTGGTTATTTTAAGTTTGTGTACTAAAAGAATCACAATGCTGATTTTCATTTCCACGCGCACGAGACATCTAGCCTTTATATATGATATCTATGGAGGCAGTGAGCTTGATACTTGATACTTTTGCCTTCTTGGCCGTTTTAAAAACTTTTTGTCGACTTGGTCCCAGACTTAAAACTCTTTATAAAATCAATTTGTAGGTCACGGTTTAGCTCTATAACAACAATGGCAAGCTACACACGCAGCTGTTGTAGTGTACCGGGTTGCTCTACATCAGGACGTAGACAGCCAAAACGTTATCTCAGCTTTCACGAAGGAGGAAACACTCCGCAAGTCTTGGGTTAGATTAATACGTTTATTATTAGATTAACCACATCGTCATAGGTGACTTCAGGCAGGTTGCAGATAGACTTGGTCAGGCAGTAACTATCGGACTCCCCCATTGTAAAACGCTAACCGGAAGACTTGTATTCCCTACTAAAAGACGTACTTCCGGTCTTCAATTGTTGCGTGACATAGGCCTATTGTTTTAACTAAGTTCGAACTTAAGCAATACCAAAAACTGATTTGTAGCATTTGGTAAAATGTCTAACAAATAGAAAAAATACCATTTTCACACATGGCCTCTAAAATTTCCTCCACTGCCTTCGTCTGGATGCCATCTGCTGTGTTTGGTGATATGAAAACATTAAACCATCATACAAAGGTGAAAATTTAATCTTTTGATTTAATATTATTGAAATAATATATACCATGGTTAAATGTGCTGTGCAATGTCCAGTTACATATCTAGTAAACTATGCTCCTTAAGTTTAATGTTATACATTTATTTAAAGATAAAATAAAAACAACTCAGCGTACCTTCTGCATCCACATGCTCAGACATTCCCTCTGCCATGTCAGTGGGGTTGCATTGTGCTGCAAAAATGTATATTTTGATTTAATATTACTACAATAATGTATACATTGGTTAAATGTGCTGTGCAATGGCCAGTTACACATCTAGTAAACTATGCTCCTTAAGTTTAATGTTATACATTTATTTAAAGATAAAATAAATACAACTCAGCGTACCTTCTGCATCCACATGCTCAGACATTCCCTCTGCCATGTCAGTGGGGTTGCATTGTGCTGCATCTGATGTATATTTTTTAGGAAAAAACAAAACAAAAAAACAATTGTGTAATATGAGCATAACAAATAATTAGACTTCCTTCATTACTGGAAAAAATAATAATCACACAGCAGTATCAATTAAGGAATATTATTTGCAGGAGTTATATGCATAGAATTTAATTAGCATGAAAAAAAAAAAATAAAACCATTGACAAGGGCCAGTCACTAGTCACATTTAACTAAAAAGCTATAGATATTCTGGAGATGTGCCTTTTTAGAAATTATGTAGCATTATAATGACAAAAATAGAAATAGTGTCACATCCTTTACTAACTGTCAAAGACACATACATATTCTGTAACCAGAATCATTTTTAATTCAATTTTAGTTATATAGCGCCAATTCATAATAAAAATTATCTCAAAGCACTTTTCAAGCAGAGTAGGTCTAGACCATACTCTTTATAATATTATTAACAAAGACTCAACAATTCCACTACTGTAGGGGTTAACTAATGTTAAAGCTGCCGTCTGTAGGATTTTTTTTTTTATCATATTCATTGAAACCGACACTATGCTCCAACAGAAAAACATAAATCAGCCGGTTATAGAAAAATAACCGCGCTTCCACCTCCACCTGGAGCCTGTTATTTGTTTAACAAAAATACACTGCTCCCGGTTCTTCTGGTCCAATCAGCGCAGGGTGAGAGTTGTCAATCACAGTTCATGCCCACGCCACAGATCCTCCCTCCCCTCTCGCGCACGTTACAATATCACTTGCACACGCCTGAAGTTTGCTGGTGTGTTGGATTGTACGAAGCATGATGGCGGAGAGAAAATCTATCTAGAAAATCTAAGCTCATGGGAGTGGGGGAGGGGCATGAGAGTTGTAAACATTCAAAAACAATTCTATGTTCACTCAATCTTCCAGGGTTGCCGACTGCAGCTTTAACATGTAAACTTATCAATAAGAGCCCCATCTGATGATGCAGATGACCAAGCTGATTGATCAATGTTGCCAGTGCGACTCGACCAGAATGTATAAGATTTGTAAGTTTGAGGCCCCGAGTTACTATCTTGAGGCCACGAGTAGTTACTATCTTGAGGCCACGAGTTAATATCTTGAGACCACGAGTAACTATCTTGAGACCACGAGTAACTATCTTGAGACCACGAGTAACTATCTTGAGGCCAAGAACTATTATCTTGAGGCCACAAGTTACTATCTTGAGGCCAAGAATTACTATCTTGAGGCCACAAGTTACTATCTTGAGGCCACGAGTAGTTACTATCTTGAGGCCAAGAGTTACTATCTTGAGGCCATGAGTTAATATCTTGAGGCCACGAGTAGTTACTATCTTGAGGCCATGAGTTAATATCTTGAGGCCACGAGTTACTATCTTGAGGCCACGAGTTACTATCTTGAGGCCACGAGTAGTTACTATCTTGAGGCCATGAGTTAATATCTTGAGGCCATGAGTTAATATCTTGAGGCCACGAGTTACTATCTTGAGGCCACGAGTAACTATCTTGAGGCCACGAGTAGTTACTATCTTGAGGCCGCAAGTTACTATCTTGAGGCCGCAAGTTACTATCTTGAGGCCATGAGTTAATATCTTGAGGCCACGAGTTACTATCTTGAGGCCACGAGTTACTATCTTGAGGCCACGAGTAGTTACTATCTTGAGGCCATGAGTTAATATCTTGAGGCCGCAAGTTACTATCTTGAGGCCATGAGTTAATATCTTGAGGCCACGAGTTACTATCTTGAGGCCACGAGTTACTATCTTGAGGCCACGAGTAGTTACTATCTTGAGGCCACGAGTAGTTACTATCTTGAGGCCGCAAGTTACTATCTTGAGGCCGCAAGTTACTATCTTGAGGCCATGAGTTAATATCTTGAGGCCACGAGTTACTATCTTGAGGCCACGAGATACGTGCTAGAAACAGTCAGTTAAATATTTGGGTTCTACTGTTCTGGAACAACCCTTGGAAGGCCAAACAATGTAGTTTGGCTTTTGAACGAAAAACACAGCATCTCGATGACATGGCGGCGCCAGCGAGGATAAAAGTTACACCTTTTTTAGCGTATACATTTGGGCGGTGTTATGAAACTGCCCCACACACTGACATAGAGATGTGGGGGCATTTTAAGTGTTTCAGGAAGGTGTGGCTGAACCGTAACTTTTACAAAGAATATTTGAGACTTTGTAACTACAGATCTTGCACTAACAGCTACATAATACACTTAAGAAATAGGAAAACAAGAAATTGCATCATATGATCTATTTAAGAGGCAGAGGCAAACCTTAAGCAAAACCATGACTACACCTGGGCGACCATCGTCCTTGACAGGTTGGGGTGAAGGGACAGAGAGAGATACAATGGCCCAGCACTATACAAAGACTTAAATGTAGGCCTGTATTATTCTTTGGCTAACTTATTTTCACCACTTTGTATAGAGCCAAATGGTCTGCCAAAACACAAGTGGAGAAAGACAACCACTGGTAATTTCACTTACCTATTTCAAATGTAATCTCCTCTGCTGCTTGCAATATTCTTACCAATTGGTTCCTTCCATAAAAGGAAGGCTTTTTCAGGGTAAGGCTATTGGGCAGTCCAGAAACTCTAATGACCAAGCCCTGATTCACTAGGGACTGGTAGGGGACCCTTCCAGTACCTCCGGCCTCCTCTTAAAGACATGGGCACACATATGTTAAACAATGTTACACAGTTGGACAATTGTGACCCTCCCTTCTAGTTGTTAGCCAGTGTAAAGGTTGCAAACAGTCATTTTGGTAAGGTGACAATCTAATGGTTGATGGGCAAACATTAGATAATTTATTTATTTGATAATAATACCATGGATTCATGAAGGTATAATAGGTTATCAAGATAAGCAGTTTCTTTACATCCTTTTTAAAAGTATTTGAAATTACGCTTACTATATTTCTGGTTGAAGAGATCTTTTACTTTTCCCACCAAAACAGAGACGTGTTCTCTGGCACTGGGCATTGCGGCTGAGGAGCTGGCTACAGATGCAACAACAGACAACAATTAATTTCATAAAACTGTATTATGTAAATTTGCACTATTATGGGCCTGAGACCATTTCTGTGGATTTTAATATAAACCAATACCTTTGAAATGCAGTGCAAAGTTGTTCACTGTATCAGATTTATCAAGGAAATCAGTGGCTCCTCTGCTGCTGATTTCAAAAACCTCTAATGAGGACTTTTGACGATCAAAGGACAAGATGGCTGTTTCCACACCTAACTCCTCAAGCTTGGACACCTTTACAATATTTAGATAAAGAAGACAACCGCAAAAATTGTAAAAAAAAATGTATTATACACAAAATAGACAAAACTTACTTTTAAAAATCCAACATACACTGAGGAAACAACTCATAACAGGGCTTGGCAATTTTTTTATTTTTTATTATTTATCCTTTATTTTACCAGGTGATGTCCCATTGAGATAGTCAAATCTCTTTTACAAGGGAGCCCTGGGGAGGGCTTGGTCTTGGCAATATATGAAAACAGTGTTGTCACACGTGGCAAATAAGTGGTCAGGGACCACCAGGGTTACAATAACTATACATTAGCTGTGTTTTTATATGCAACTAATAATTTGACTCATAGACATTTGTGACTACTAATGCTTCAATTGACCACCTTGATCTGAATAGACTAGCCTGTGAGAATATTTGATGTTGAAAGCCTTGTAAACAAAAATCAGATGGAATATTAATTTGGAATAAACTCATTTGAAATTATGATAAAATCTACAGATAAACAATCCAGTTGTCTAAAACAATGTTCTGCACACATTACAATTGCTGTTGATCATCCTTCCATCTAATTATGTAAGAATATCACTAATGCTTAATAAATGAATCCTCTTTCCAAACCTCTAACTTCATCTTCTTGAGGTGCATTTTTATCCGGGCATCCCTCATCTCAGGGCTTAGGTCCTGTGCCTCCCCATGTGCCCTCAGTGCTGCTGCCTCCTCAACATACTTCTTTTTTTCTTCTTCCCCCAATGTGGCCCACCTTCCCTTAATATCATTCATTGTTCCTGAGGAAAAAATAGATGCACAGAAAACTTAACACAAAGTCAGCATCTTCTTTTTAAAGTAAATTTACATGACGACAATCAGTCGAAAACACTGGTTTTGGGTTGTGAAAAACCCACTTCTCTGTAACAACTCTGTAAAAACAAAATAACGTGAAATAGATCAACTGATGATTCTTTTGCAACTTGCGTGAGTAAAGTACTTGCTAAATACTATCATGAAAATCTGTTTCATCATGACCTTACATGACCCTCATGAAACTGATTTCAACAGGTTGTACAAAAACAAACAATTTAGTATAAAAATTAAAAGCAGTCGTTAAAGATGCTATAAGCGATCTTGGTTGGCGTACCTCTTGTTGATGTTTGAGCTAACACACAAAATGGAGGCTAGCTAGACCCTCTCTCCTTCTCATCCATGCAATAACCCCCCAAACCCACCCCACAACATTCTTGTCGGTTATTGGCTGGAACAGTTTGTTATGTTTTGTGCTGCTGGTCACTCTGTATGTTGCTCAGTTTGTGGAGCGTGGGATGTCTGCAGAGACTGTTTTTTTTTAACAGTGTGTTCAGTGTGTTGCGATATGTGAAAAATAAAACGTTTCAGCCTAAAAAAACGTGCAAGAATGCTTATAGCACCTTTAAATTGTGTTTCTCACCTTTGTTTTTCAATATATCTCTACAAAAAAGATTATAAGGCGACAACTCTCGAATGTGAGTTTTGGCCTTTGATGGCCGGGGCTCAGATGAAGCATTTTGTGACCTTTTGTAATTACCGATCCAGTTCTGAAAAACAAAAAACAGCAAAAGGGCATTACACCAATTAAACTGAATGTTAACAAAACACAAGCAGTGCAACCAAATGATATATATATATATATATATATATATATATATATATATATATATATATATATATATATATATATATATATATATATATATATTTGACATGTTGTTTGTTAGTGTAGCACTAAAGTAAACCTTACTTCTATGACACTGGTGTCCAAACCAGTAGCCGATGCAGCTCTAGGAATTAATTCAGAACCAACTCGTGTCATTCCTTTTTCAAAGAATGACCTCAGGGTTTCCTTCTGAATTCCATTAATGGGAGTTCTCTCTTGTTAAATAATAATGAAGAAAGAAAAAGCTAATCAGTAATAAATAAGTAATAAAAAAAGACAGTGTTGCAGATCATACAATCGTTTTCAGACACTCTTGCCTAATGCTTCTAGATTAGCAACTGTAAGGCTTACCTCTCTGGGCCATCTTCAACCTAAAACATAAACATAGAGAAACTGGCACAAGAAAGATTTGTGGACAATGAATTCCAAACAGCCCAAAACCAAATTTTGTCTTGTTCAACAAAAACATGAAGCTTAAAAAAAACTTACCACTTACCACAGAAGTTCTTGTAAAATTAAATATATGCTGTAAAAGGGAGACAAAAAGTTAGGTAAATAGATATTAATGTGACACAGGCAGGCAGAAAAATATTTAGACAGACCTGTGCATTTGGGTTTTATTTTTCAAGTTCAGTGTCGAGGACACCAATAAATGGGACACAGACACCACAGTATATTTAACGTTAACGTTACTTCTAATAAATTGTCAGTGTTCCTCTTTTGCATTAATGTAATTGTAAGCTTCCTCGTGTGGGATCAAATAATGTAGCCAAGCTTTGTTCAAACCCACAGAACTTTATTTTACATTCTAGTCAATATTCCAAGGTTTCCAAACAGCCATAAAATACGTCTTGGGTTTGAATATTTCACTCGAGTCAGTATGGGTAACGTTGGGCCTATGGCTTCAGTGAAGCGTTATCGAGCATACACAATATATGGAATAAGCCTTACTGTCAATGTGTAAAAAGCCATTTTTACAGTTTAACTTTGCGTTTAACTATAAACTAAATTCCCCCATTAGCTTCAGAAATAAAAAATATGCTTATTAGCAAATTTAATGCTCACATAAAGCATGTAAAGTAGAGACAGGCTAATAATATGGCCTAGCTATAACGTTTGCAGACACATATCGCAATGCGCGTATTTCATGTAAATGTAGTAGGCTACTCAGAAATATGGAAAGATTATTAAAATTATTAATAAAAACGAGTGCTGCAAAATGATGGCTTCATTGTCGTTTTCTTTACTCAAAACCAATATAATAAAAGGCAAAGCAAATGCTAAGTACATTACATGTACATTACATTATGAATTTCTCATCACAGATTTGGCATTTACAAACGCATCTGGGATATTAATCACATCTTCATTATGTAACATCGTATCTGATGTACAGTACTGATTAAGACGAATGCAATGCATAATTCATTAAACAGACATGAAGGGTTTAAATTACCCAAATGCACACATATCAGATAGGCCTATAAGTTACTACTCTGAGACAACATTCGTAAACACTCACTCAAATAATATTAACCCTCTATGGTACGGTGTTGCCTCCAGGCAACATAGTCTATTTTAGCTTTTTATAATAAAAACTTAATAAAATTTAATTGGTCAATGCTCTCTAAGGGGAGAGGAACTCAAATACTAATTGTTGAAAATGCAAAAGAGTGGTCACATGACCCACGGGGGTCCATTTTGGTCCCTCTTTCAGCACACGTGCACATGTCACATGGCTCCATATTTTCTCCACTGAAAAGGGCATTTTTCACTAATTTCTGTCCAGATAATCAGTTACAAAAAATCTGAGTCACCTTCACTGGTAAGTAAAGAAGTATTTTCAAAAACTTTACATTATATATCATCAAATGTTTCATAGGAAATGACATAAAACTGCATGTTGCCTCGAGGCAACATTGTACCATAATGGAATCACATAAGGCCATACCAGGCATACTAGGTTTGAATACTTGAAAGTATATTTTATTTGTAAGGAAAGAAGTTTGAATTATCTAAATGTATTTGCATTTTTGCAAACTGAAAACTCAGCATGGTTCGACGGGACATTTGGCCACTATAGTGGGAAATCGGATAAATAGTGGGTTTGTGGGACGAGGGCGTGGCTTGTGAGTGGTCAGCGGGGGCCGACTGGTCATTTGGCCACTATAGTGGGTAATCGGACAAATAGTGGGTTCGTGGGACGGGGCATGGCTTGGGACCGGTCGGGGGGTCAACGGGACATTTGGCCACTATAGTGGGCAATCGGACAAATAGTTGGTTCGTGGGATGGGGGCGTGGCTTGGGACCGGTCGGGGGGTCAACGGGACATTTGGCCTCTATAGTGGGTAATCGGACAAATAGTTGGTTCGTAGGATGGGGGGCGTGGCTTGGGACCGGTCAGGGGGGTCAACGGGACATTTGGCCACTATAGTGGGTAATCGAACAAATAGTTGGTTTGTGGGACGGGGGTGTGGCTTGTATGTGGTCAGCAGGGGTCGAGGGGATATTTGGTCACTATAGTGGGTAATTAGACAAATAGTGGGTCCGTGGGAGGGGGGCGTGGCTTGTGATTGGTCAGCGGGGGTCGACGGGACATTTGGCCACTATAGTGGGCAATTGGACAAATAGTGGGTTAGTGGGACAGGGGCGAGTGGCGCCAAACTGAGGATGAAGGCAGCGCTACTTCTGGGGGTCTCGGATAATCGGGGGGCTCCCGTCAGGCCCCTGGGGGGGGATCAGGCCCCTCCTGACCCCACACGGGTCATTAGGTCGGCCAGGGAGGTCTTCCACATGTTTGATCTTGCTGTTGTTGAGGCCTGGCTCCTCTATCGGAGAGACAGCAGAGTTAGGATGAGGTTATGGTGATTTTTAATGTTTTATCTTGAAACAACACCGATTGTAATGTTTTGATATGATAACTTGATGATATGATGGTTTGTAGTACTTGCGTTCCACGATGGTACAATGTTGCCTGAGGGCAACAGTTGGATAATAAATGTTACTTTTTATTAAATATGAAATGTGTAATTCATTAAAAACTTGATAAATATGTGTGTTCAAGTGTTTAGTTAAAGAAATTGATGTTTTCAATAAATATATACATTTTTTCTTCATGAAAATGTCAAATGTTTAAATTTGTCCATTGTGGTACAATGTTGCCTTGAGGCAACAAACTTTTAATTAATAAATAAATTAAAAAAATAATGAAAATGTTTATTGATATTGTTATAGTGTCCATTTTTAAGCAGGAAAAACATAACAAACAATTTTTTCCTCACTGATATCATATTGCGTACCATAGAGGGTTAACATACGACGATTTATAATGCTACCATTATTTGGTAGTATAATAATGGATAGGAATTTTATAATACGATATAATATTATTATAATATATAATAATGTATATTATTATCAGCTTCTATAATGCTACCATTTACCCATGCTAACCATGTGCGCTCAGGCAGACTAACGTACGTTAACGTTAAGTTTAAATTATGTCATGATATTCATATAGTAAAACAGACAGTATTGCATCAAACATAGTTTATACTAAAACGTAAGTTTGTTGTGTGCACTATGTGTTGCATTTATCTGGAAAGAAGTAACTTTTGTAATAGATTAAAGATTAATAAAAACGAGGGCCGCGAAATTATGTCTTCCTCTTCTTTACCTGTTCTTTACTCAGAATGAAGCGCATGACGTCGGACGACATGACGCAAGTTTTCCCCAACTAATTCACTAAATGCATATAACGTTATTTTTTTACATAAAGCACAAATAAGAAATTAAACAGTATTTGAAAGTATTAGACAATTAACATTTTACTATATTATAAAGAAATGCACAAACATACACGGCTATGCCTAGGCTACTCGTATTACATCAACAATCATGTCACGCTCACGCAATACGATTTGTATGTATTGTTTTCTCTTATTGGCTAATTAATTACAGCTTAAAGGCTTAGTTTAATCATTTTAATGGTCTTACCTGAAGATATCAAGCTGGAAATGTCGCAACGTTACCGCGTCGTCCAGTACATTATTTGTGAGTGATCAACCATGTGGATGGATAATAACAGCCTTCTGAGCCTTCTAGTAGTCCTGCTCTTGTACATTTGTGGGTGATTAACCATGTGGATGGATAATAACAGCCTTCTGAGCCTTCTAGTAGTCCTGCTCTTGTACATTTGTGGGTGATTAACCATGTGGATGGATAATAACAGCCTTCTGAGCCTTCTAGTAGTCCTGCTCTTGTACATTTGTGGGTGATTAACCATGTGGATGGATAATAACAGCCTTCTGAGCCTTCTAGTAGTCCTGCTCTTGTACATTTGTGGGTGATTAACCATGTGGATGGATAATAACAGCCTTCTGAGCCTTCTAGTAGTCCTGCTCTTGTACATTTGTGGGTGATTAACCATGTGGATGGGTGATAACAGCCTTCTAAGCCTACTAGTAGTCCTGCTCTTGTACATTTGTGGGTGATTAACCATGTGGATGGGTGATAACAGCCTTCTAAGCCTACTAGTAGGCGGAGGAGCCCCCTTCTGGCCCATATATATCAGCTGATAACCGCTGATAACGCCCATTCAATCGTGTGATCACAATCGAATCGGGTGCTAAAATTGACATTGCTGTTAAGTTTAATAATTGGGTAATTTTTTATATAGGCCTATATATTTTTAAGTTTAATGCAGAGTAAAATATTTTATAGAAGCCTGTTTCAATGTCTGTTTAAATGTTTCATTTATGTCCAAATGTGACACGTGTTAGGTCTATAAGTACACTTTATAACTACAGACAGGTATTGAATTCACTTGCAGCATTCATTGTGATTGAATTATTTTGACTGCATGCGGTGGACAGCTTTCCGTGATACTGAGTCATAATATCATCTAACATCAGCACAACAGTGAACTCATGATGTGTCTGTCCAGCAATATACAGTCAAACCAAAATTTATTCAGACACCTTCAACATTTCTCACATTATCACAGTTTATTCACTATACATTAGAAAATTGTAAATAAAATATGACAAGAATTCAGTTGATATTTCACTGGTTTTGGCCATCCTTCTGTTAGACTGTCTCACACATGAATTAGGTTAAATAGCTATCAGCTGGTAAATGTAAGTACACAATTAGATAATGCCAATAGGTCAACCAATTACCAATTAAATGCTTAATTTTGTTCAGTCTGTGGTGTAAAAAGGATGCATTAGCAATTAAAGAAAGAACACTTAAGCAAAACATGGTCATGTCAAAGTGTCTGAATACATTTTACTGGTGGTCCACTATATGAGAATTTTTGGGTATAATATGTCACAGTTTACTTTATTTTGTTATCCTCACATGGCATACATGCACCCAGAAAAAAAAAAAAAAAAAAAAAAAAAATTTTTTTATATATATATATATATATATATATATATATATATATATATATATCTGGTGACTGAATATTTTTTGGATTGACTGTATGTGGCGAAAACCATCAGTGAGAACCTGATATTCTGCTTTTCTGGCACTGGAATAATAACAACTGCTTTAAAACATGGGACTCTATTATCGACCAGTTGAAATTTGTTCAAGCGTGAAATGTTTTACTATTACTGTTTCTGCAATGCCTTAAGTATATAATGCTAGTATGCTATTCTGAATTCAACCATTCAAAAGATAAATCTGAACTTTGGCATGTCACACATTAGATTGCATAATGCTTCTTCAGGCAGTATTTTTTTAATGCATGAGTGGGAATTTCAGTTTTAAGCTTACACAGTCAAACTGAAAATCTTTCTCCAAAATATGTCATATGATAAAATGATCTTCCCTTGGTTTCTGGCACAAATTTCCATGCCCTTTGCGTCAGTATATGATGGCAAAGGTTTCTCTTTGAAAGTAATATGTCACATTATGGGCACTTTGGGCATTTATATAAGGATGCACATTCTTCTTATTGGACATGTGACAATATCAGATGCCTTGAAGTTGCGAGTGAGAAGAGGTTGGATAAAACACAAATCTCCTTTTGACCAGCAAGAAAAGAAAACGAATAAAGTGATATTATTCTTTAAAAACATTTTATAACTGTTAAACATTCATTACCTGTGTTACATTCCTTTGTGGTTTCATCGTTTAATGGTCATTTTCATAACAACCCAAATTACATACACCAAGCAAATGCTATTTTTTTAATGCTTTATTATCGACAACAAATAGCATGTACAAGAGTAACTTCCATATTACATATAGAAGTACACATCACGTTTTACAAAATAAAAAAGATAAATAAAAAAAAGAAAATAACGGAGTATAATAAATATTGTTGAATAAGCATAAATTAATACTTAATTGAGACTCCAAGCAGCAAGTGCTTGTTGATAGAATTTAGAGTTTATTTGAAGTTGTTAAATTTTATAATTGCACATTAAAATAATTTGTTTGCCACCTTAATGAGAGTAAATATACAGAGGGATTATATTCCAAACAGACCATGGGTTTTGAAAATATTGTCCAAGCCAGTTTATTTTAAAAGCATTGTTCAGAAATCTATAAAATGTAGACTATGCAAGTCAAAACTAATTATATTGAGCAACTGAATATTAATGGTGATATTGCTGAGGATCCCAAAATCATTGCATGCATATCCTCACCAATTTTCCAAATTTTTGCCAGTTCCCTACAATACTTAAAAAAAATAATTCAATAATAAATTCAAATAAAACATTTATCCACATTTTTGCTTTATTCCAACAAGATGAGATTAGTTTTTCTATGCTGGTGATTATCTCATTATGTTGTAGTATTGAATTATTCATTTTCCAGTATGCTGATTTTCTGTTTAAGTTTTACAAAGATTTAAAGGGAATACTTATAAAGATAGCCTTGTGGTCTGAAAATGGATAAAGTATTATATCGGTGATAATATTTTCTAAATACTTGGATGTAACCAATAATCAATCCTAGACTGCCTTGATGATGAATTATTACTCCAAGTAAAGGATACTTGTGATGGGTGAGATTTTCTACATGTATCAACTAAGAAAAAAACTCTGTCTTTCAAGGCACTGATGTTGGTGCAAATAAACTCAATTGTTTACTTTAGTTTGGGGATTTGTTTCATGACTTTCATTTCATTAAATATGCTTGAGTTTCTTTCCACCATCTTCTCCAGTACATCTGATCTGTTCTGCACCAGCCGAGAAAGTCCTGAGATCTGTGCGAGGATGACCATCGTGTGTCTGTCTACAGTGCTATGTTGCTTGGGGCTGGAGACATGGAGTTTCAGGGAGAGATGGAAATTCTTCCTCCACCAGTATAAATTCATCTGGATCAGTGTCTTGTTTAAGATAATCATGCAAGTTGTCTGTAATCAGATCACTGGAAAGGATCTTCATAAAAGTTTAGGCCACCTGAGTGCTGCTGCTAGTTTTGCAGTGTTTGCATTTACGCTTTGGTTGGACTTTCCAGTCTTCTTTCCAGCACTTTTTTCAGATCCACCCATTGTTGTGTCCGACGAATCACTGTGTTATTAGAGTTAGCTATCTTTCAAAGTCTTCTTTGCAACAATGTTACAAGTCAGTTTAAGTATTTGGGAATGCAGAGCTGATCAAAACACGTGCAATCAAGGAATCATCTTGGAACCTCCCCGAAATGCTCATTTTCCCATGTGTTGTCTTGATTTTTTAATTTAATGCATTACATAGACTCAGTTTTCATCTTGCGTGGAGGCTGAAATCAATAAAACATTCATTTGGTTCAATTTCTAGACATTTTCCAAAATTAAACTTAAAATGAACATATTGCTGACTTCATTTAAAGCACAGTATACTCACATGGAGGGGAGTATTTATTCAGTGACGTCTCAGAGCCTCGTCCTGAATAAGATGAAATAAACCAGAATAAAAAGTCACAAATCACAAAACTGAATACTGTAAACATTGAAAGAGCCTCTTCTAAAGGAACATGATGTTTAGTTTAATTTTCTAATTGAGCATCAAATGTAATGAACTGGACCGTAGAACATTTACCAGCAGCACGTCTCTTCCTCCATATGATGAGTGCAGTTACGATGAGAACAGCCACACACATTAACACCAGCACACTGATAACTACAAACAGACTGAAGGATCCTCCTGGGTCATATTTATCTGTATCTGAAATTGTGGTGAATAAAAAAAAAAAAAAAAAACAGGAAAATAAATAAAAGCTAAAGATATGTACTGAAATAGTTTTTATTATTATTAAAGGGTCATTTCACCCATGGAGACATGAATGTGTATTGAAAGTGGGTCATTTATGTAGAAGAAATGTGAAATTATTTTTGAATTTGGAGCTTTCTAGACTGAGAAAAGCCAGAAAATGTATTTTTGGCTTATGTGGATGAAAGACAACAACTCCCAGAATGCACTTGCTTCGCTGCCCTACAAGGCCACTCCCAAGCCACGCCTACCGGTAAGACAGCGCTGTTGAAAACAAAAACATCAAGGCAAGGCTAGGCCAGGGGCCTGTACCATGAAGCCGGATTAGGTGGCTAGCCAGCTATGTTTCAGCTTAGTTTCCGCCAACCCTGGGTTTTAGGTACTATGAAAGTAGCTCGGCTTTAATCGGTGTTCGTTGCCATGGTATCTTACGCTGCACGGCTAACCTGCTCCGGGGCAGGTTATGTTCTGGATTCAAGATCTCAGACTGAAGTTTGACCAATCAGCTGAGAGCAAAGAAACATATAGGTGACGTAACTAATTCCCAGTGTCTGTTGCAATGTCTTCACCTTTTAAATGTTTTCTTTATTTGTTATTTGATTGTTCATAAGCAAAAAAAAAAAACCCTGTGGACATCTCAGCGCAGATTGTTAGACGAGCACTTCGTAGAGAAAGAGTTTCAAGAGTTTTGTTTGAAAGATACAGATTTTCCGCGGAAGGAATATCTTATTTTTGCAAACTTCTTGGGCCGCACATAAATAATTTGACACGTCGAACTGCACGAACGACACGTCATGCACTTACTGTACCGCAAATGGTATTGCGTTGCGTTTTTTCACAAGGTGGTCCTCGCGCTGCAGGAGTGCATTAATAGTTTCATAGAGTTCCCCGGACATTTTATCGATCATGTCCATAAAAGAGGGCTTTTATAAAATTGCCGGTAAGATATATTGATAGGGCAAAATCACATGAACACATTTTTTTTCTTTCAAAAAGCATATTTCAAAAATGTATACTATACAATACAGTACATGTTAAGAATTATTTTAAATCTTTTTTATTATTATTCTGTTAATCTTATGATAGGATTTATTGGAGCAATAGACTGCACACATGTTGCAATCTCCACTGCTCTAGGAGAACATAAGGCAGATTATGTTAATAGTAAGTCCTTTCACAGCCTTAATGTTCAAGTAGGCCTACATGTGAGATGATTATTTTCTGTGAGATGAATCTTTAAATTAATAGTAACATTAACATATATAACAATGATCTACTAAACATTTCATCTGCAGATGACTTGTGGTCATGAACGTATGATCACAAGTTTGGATGCCAAATGGCCTGGCTCCAGTGCATGACCAGGAATTTTCTGTGAGTCTGTGTTGTGTCAGTGCTTTGAGGAAAGAAAGTTAAATTTGGTACAGTACAAAACATGACCCTCTATCATGACCCTCAGACAGGGCCACAGCACCGCTTCAATGCGGCCCTCAGTAAAACCAGAGTGAAGATCGAGATGACCTTTGGCATCCTAAAGGCACATTTCAACTGTGTTTGGCCCTTAAGAGTCACCAGAGTGGGCATCACAGATAGTGGCTGCATGTGCCATTCTGCACAATATAGCCAGTAGAAAGGAGCAAGAACCACCACAAAACCAGCTTCTCCCCGATGAAACTGACCCGATCACACTTGACCACCCAGCTGATGCAGATGTAGATGCAATCACCATACAATATTACACTTAATAAAGGCACATTGAAACTGCATATAGGCCTCAAACTGTTTTATTGGTTTTGTGGGATGGGAGGAAGAAAGAGAGAAAGAGAAAGTTGCATTAATAAATATTCATACTAAAGTGTTACTTGGTTAAATAAGTTCACATACTGAGGTCAGTTTTATCCAGCTGTTTGATCTCCAATTTTTTATTCTTTTATTTGGAGCCTCCTCAGCTCACAGTCCAGCTCCTTTAGTGTGCAGTCTGATACGCCTTTGCAGTCTAGTTTGAGACTCCTTTAGTGTGCAGTCTAGTTTGAGACTCCTTTAGTGTGCAGTCTAGTTTAAAACTCATTTAGTGTGCAGTCTAGTTCAAGGCTCCTTTTGTACAGGGCCCTGACAAGTCTGTTTCCTCCTGAAACATAATTCCACCACAAACATGATCTTTACAAGTTTTCTGGAGGCTCATCAAATCACAAAAAGTTCCTTGACTTCCTACGTACAAACACAGGACTGACTGTAATTTATGTCAAGGTTTTTAAATCCTTGTTCACATTTGTTCTGAAGCCCATTGAGGTAGAGGCTTCAGTTTCTGTAGCAGGTTGTGAAAAATCCTACAATAATAGAGATGTGTAAGGGCCAGTCCCTTTATGCCACACATTCAAATGTTTGCCATAGTAAAAAGCCTATGCATTCACCTCAGCAACTGTCTGAGAGCACAGACAGTGTCTTCATCATTTCCTCCACCCTAATAAATAAAAGTAGGCCAATATAAAGCATAACTGTTGTAAAGCAGGTTATGTTTCTGGTGTTCTGTCTGTTGCATACTGACCTCTGTGTGGGAGACTGTGTGCATGTGTGTTGGCTTCAACAGGGACACTGTATTAACTCTACTGCAGAACATACAGTCAGCCATATTTAAAACTTAAAAAAGTAGTAATGTATTGTACACGTACCCAGTGTTACTTGCTAAGAGGAGCCAGCACCAGGGTCAGATTGTACCTGTAATCCCATCCATAATCGGCCGTCCCTTATTGCTACTCAGAGCCAACTCCTCCACCAGTGTATTCTTGAGGAGTGGCCCTCCACCGGTTTTCTGAATTTAACTCTTTATTTCTGTTTGCTGCAAACGTGTTTGTGAAAAAATGTTCACAGAAATAATAAAAGGTTGTGGTAAATACCATTTTGAATTATATTTTTATATGTTGTCTTTATCTGCTGTCAAGAACGTTTGGAGTTGGGGTTGCATCTAAAAATCAATGAATATTAATCTTTCTTACATGCACATTTTTTATATATTATAAAAATAGGCTAAAATATAACATCATTTTACATGAATAGCCTATACAACGTATTTGTTTAACTTACACATTAACGCAATCAGCAATCTTTTTCCAACAGTCTTATCTTCTCTTTGGCAGCAGACCGTATTGTTTCGAGCTTGAAATACATATTTAAATTCATGGTAATTCTGAATGATTATCTCTTGCCCCTCCGCGGAAAAATATATCGCTCTCGCTCTATACATATCGAACGCGATTGGTTGTTCGGTGCCAACGTGACTTTGGTATGTGCACGCGCGCGTGGAGTAATCATAGCTTAAAGCTCAAAGCCTGAGTTGACAGAGAAAGTTGATGAGCTGCATCATGGTACCAATAAAGCCTGATCGCATCGGTTTGGTTTTGTCGACTCAAAACTAATCCTGTAACCCCGAGTTTGTTCAACTACCATCATGGTAGGCCCCAGAGCCATAGAGAGAAAGAGTTGCGACACTCCCATAGACCTCCGTTGTAAATAATGGCGGCGCTTTTAACCGCATACTTCCGGAATTTGAAGATCGGAATAGTTCCAAACACTGTCATTTGGGCGTTGGACACCATTCACTTACATTGCTGCGCGTCGAGTTGTTCCAGAGTTAAGTTGTTGAAATATTGACCTCTTTTGAATTGTCAACTGTCTATGTTGTATCAGAGGCCCTTTGCGATGCTTATACTGGTCTTCATTTGTATATGCACAGCGTAATTATTTATATTTTATGTTGGTTGTTTCAACCAATTTTCAAGCACTGCCTGCTAGCTAGCGCGACTTCGTCAGCTAAGAGTTCGGTAATGAATCGCTGCCACCTTTATAGCAACTTTTATTTAATTAAATTTTTTGGGATATACTAACTTTTCATTATGTTTTATTGTCTTGAGTGAAGCGGCTTGTGAGAACAATGTTGGACCTCTAGGATTGTTATGGCCATCACCAGTCCTGTCTGTTTCATGGATCACCTGCCCCTGGTTTTTGTTTTTCTTGTTCACACACACTCACACAAGCACACATTTTTGTTGTCTGTCATTGTTTAATAAAAATATTTTATTTGAAAACCTTCATTTGTATCAGCAATGCTTAAATTCGTTTTTAATCTGTTATAGTTTTGATAATGTGCATGGCTTAATATTAAAATAATATTCTTAGTCTTAACATGATAATGTTTCACATTGTGGTCCTGGGGGTGGCCACTTTCATCAGAAGAAGTGAGCTAGCTTCTAATGAATTCTGAACGGACCGCCACGGCAGACCTCTTTACGTGATCACAAAGGTAGGCTAATGGCTGAATCAAAATTTATAAGCAAAATCACGGGAATCAATAGCCTAATACAGCCCAGTTGTGCTAAAATAAATATCATGAGACGTCCATCATCAGATGAATGATATGGAAAAGTTAAGTTAGAGCCGCTAAAGCCAGTGCTACTACCCATGCGAACATGAACACTAAGCTTTTCCCTCCAAAAATATAGCCTAAAACTTGTCTCCAAATGCAAAACTGACATTAACAAAATGCAATAATGCAATAACAGCTGAAAAAGTACTTGGGTGTGTGTTTTATTTTATATTTACCGTTCAATAATGCAATCGCTGCTGTCTGTCCCATAGAAGAACATGACAGCCAGCGTATGTTTTGGAACTATTGGGGCTTACATGAACCACGTGACCGCCATAGCGGCGACATCAAAGAGTGTCGCAACTCTTTCTCTCTATGGCTCTGGGCTAGGCTACGAGTGAGTCTCCATGACGAGTTTGCCCAAAATGTCCGGGATTCGGCTTTTGCGTTCTACAGTCGCCATTCATCATGTTTACTGTGGCGAGCAGGACGAGGCTGAGGGGCGCGGGAGAACGGCGCGAGGCCGGTGGCGTGATTACTGACGACCGACACCTGTGAGGCACTGTTCTCGTATCTCGCACGGAGGAGCAGGTATTTTCTTAGCAATGGTAAAACACACATCAACCGATCACGCCACCGGCCTCGCGTCTTTCTCCCACGGCGCTAGCCTGGTCCTGCTCCCTGTATTACTGTGATTACTGATGAGCGCGCCTGTGAGATGCACCGGTCTCATGGGCTATCTCTCACGGAGGTGCGGGTATTTTCTTAGCAATGTTAAAACGCAAATCAACCGATCACTTGTTTAGCATTCATGTAAACATTACATTCAGATTCACCAATCGGGGTGAATTCAGTTAGATTGAAACAAAAGGTGAGCATGTACACAATGGATGGCGACCGCAGAAAGCAAAAGCTGTATCCCGGACATTTTTGTCGATCTCGACGGCCGGACATGTCCGGGAAATAGAGTATGGTAACCCCAACTACTCAGCTTTCTTCGTCCCTGTTTTCTGCAGGTTTCTGCCGTTGAAATCAAACGCACTCGCACTGATCTGTGATAGGTCTGTTAGCGCATTAGGTCCAACCCCCTATGGGCGGGTTTGAAAGGGTGGATCTAGTGCTTGTAGTCTTAACAGAAATCCCCCCCTCTTACACTTCCTCCTACAATGACGCAAAATGACGATTTTTGCGTCATTGTATAGGAGGAAGTGTAAAGAGGTAAATACAGATTTCTCTCGTCTCGGGGGAAAATGAAAAAATGTTGCATGACCATTCAATAGTATGACTGGGTTTCTAACAATGCAAAGCTTAATGCAAATGGGTGAAGTGTCCCTTTAAATCTATGTAGTTGTTGATATCAAAAAGGGCATTTTGTTTGTTTGCTTGCTGGTTTGGGCATTTTTATGTACCAAATATAATGTTCAGTTTGTTGTCCAGATTGAGGTGCTTCATTGTACAGTTGTATTTATGTCCTTCATGTAGTTCTTCATCGCTGATCATTAAACTCTTCCTCATCTGGTAAGTTCCGTCTCCGTTGGGCAGAATCTGTCCTCCTGTGATCTGATCATCATCCACAGGCTGATCGTCTCTGAACAGGGTCAGGTTAATGTGACGGGGGTAAAAGCCAGTGGCCAGACAGCTGATCTGAAGCCCTTGAGAGTCTGGGAGTTTCTTCCTCATGAGTCTGACTCTGGGTTTCACTACAGAGAATAATGAGAAGTGTTACTGTTGTTATTTATTTATGGTTCTCATGTTTCATTACGCATTCAGAGGCACGCATTTTCTGTCAGTACTGCTGTCTGGGTCATATTTGTTGATTATACTTTTTTTTCTATCTTAATTATACTGAAGTTAATTGGGTTGATTCTCTCACCTTTTCTCATCACATTGTTCTTTTCCAAATGCAGGTACCTTCGCAAAACTTTAATGCAAATAGGATGATAAACATTTTCATATAGAAACTGTACATGAAGCCGTTTTATTTGGTCCCATGACATTATCCATGGCTTTATCAAATGGATATAATTTTTTTCCAGGTCAAAGGTTAACTCCTCCATACACTGCCCATCAAAAGCATCCCAGGAATGAAGTGGACCTGGTTTATCATCATTCAACAGTTCACATCCAGCAAGTGTCTGAAACACACGTACACCTTCAAATAAAAGAAAAAAATATTTTTATTAGTCCTCACTCTGACACTGACACAATATAAAATCTAGTGAACTGAAAATTAATATTCTGGAC
The DNA here is from genome assembly GCF_949319135.1 of Squalius cephalus. Lineage (NCBI taxonomy): Eukaryota > Metazoa > Chordata > Actinopteri > Cypriniformes > Leuciscidae > Squalius > Squalius cephalus. Next base: position 19,159,800 of record NC_137137.1, on the reverse strand, counting down.
TTGATTACCATCTTAAAGTCTTACATCAAATTTTTTAATAAAATTAATAAAACACATAAGCTACATCTGTTATTAAATGATTTGTTAACGCTGATAATGTATAGTTCTGTATGTATATGTGTAGGTGTTCATTGACATAAAAATCCCGATTTTTCATGCTATTATACATATCTTTAAATACAACACCAGTATCACTTTTCTCCTCATCATAGTATTTTGAATCACTGTTAGTGCGATAGACAGGTTTCCATGCGGTTGAGTCATAATATAATATTTCCAGATCATCCAACATCAGCACAACACTGAACTCAGGAAATGGTGTCTGTCCAACTATATATGTTGCCAAAGCCATCAGTGAGTGAGAACCTGTGGATACACAAGGATGAGAAATATTAGTACAGAATAGATTAGTCAAATTAGACCATAATTCAATTAAATTAAATTCAAAAACTTTAGACCATATTTAGACCATGACATGACTATACATTTCATTTCAGACTTATCTTCCTCTGGCATCATAACTGAAGAAGAAATTTTATCTTTAAGATGTGTGTGACCATCATGACAATAGAAGAGTGTTGGTAAGTGAAAGGAGGTCAAGGATAAAATATGATGAACAAGTCTAATAATGTTCCACATATGGTTGAAAACACCATCATTGGCCTAGAGACATTCTGAGAGTTGAGGCTATAAAAGAGGAAAGATGCCCTCCCCTCACTGTCACTCTGTTTGACTGTATGACTGCTGACCTTTTCTTGCAAGAAAATAAACCTCAAAGACAATTAGTGTAGGCCTATTTATCTCTTATTCAGAATTGTTTGTTTATTTGCCACAACGATATACATGTGATATATTAAATCAGTACACAGTATTTATAAATTGTAAAGTTGATTAGAAAAGTTGTCATCCACATTAAACTATTCAAAAAGTAATGTTCCTCTGTTAAGAACCTTGTCCTTGATGTGGAACAGTGAAACAGAAGGGCAAAAATAGGCAGGATGAATCAAGAGAGATTTGGATGGTGGTTGCAGCATTTGCTGATAACGGATGAAAGAATATATAAATAATATATGCACAACTGGGATTAGTGTCTTCTGCTAGTTAGCGAAGCATTAAAGAACCATATCAACTGTTAAATAACATATTGGAGATTAAAATAATATCAGAATTTAAATTTAGAAAACACCAAAAATAGACATGAAAAATTAACAAAATTCAGTAATTTACTTTTGCTATGGTTAAATAAATGTTCAGTGATATCTTCCAAAGATTGTGAACTTTGATGCAATTTTTTCTCTTTATAGTGTTAAAGGTGCTCTAGGCGATGTCACGCGTTTTTTAGGCCAAAACATTTGTCACATACAGCAAACATCTCCTCACCATCCGCTAGCTGCCTGTCCCCTGAACACACTGTAAAATATCGCGGTCTCTGTAGACACCACAGGATCCACAAACTGCAAGAAAAACAAACTGGGCTCACCTGCACCACGAAACATAACAAACTGTTCCAACCAATAACCGACAAGAAGGATTTGGAGGTGGGGTTTGGGGTTAGTGCACAGATGAGGAGGAGGGAGAGTCGAGCTAGCCTCCATTTTGTTTGACAATACTTTGAACGTCAACAAGAAGTGACGTCACCCAACATCACTTAGAGCACCTTTAATATGGCAACTAGTAAATACACCAATGCTGCGTTCGAAACCGCATACTTCCCTGCTATATAGGGGAAAAAGAGTAGGCAAGCGAAAAAGTATGTACAAATCCTTAGTATTCATAAAAGAGTAGGTGGGAATTACCTGAGTGACGTACTAATTCTATCGAGATTCGGACGTATGCAGTGCGTTCGAATATGCCTACTTATCTACTATATAGTAGGGGAAAACAGTATGTGAAAAAAAAAAAATGTTCGAAACATCAGTATTCATAAAAGAGTAGGCGAGAAGTTCCCGGATGGCCTACTACTTCCGTCCAGATTTTCGAGTGCTCAACCGATGGATACTTTTCTGTCCCATAAGGCCACAGGAGAGGACACGTCATTATCAAACATCGCGGAGATCAGCGACGTACTGTTGATAAATTGAGGAACATTTATGTTGGATAAAAAGTTAAAACAACCTCAACATGTAAATGTAGTGTTGAGCTCATAAATCACAGAGGTAACGTCGTGAATCATGTCTGGATGTTACAGGGACAGATGAACAGATGTAGCCTACATACATGATTGTAGTTTGAATAAAGCTTTGTTTCATGTGTTGACTTGTATATGCATTTGTTTATTGTGTGATGGTGACTTTCATTCTTTTACTAATTTATTCATATTTCTTATTGTTGTCAGTAAATGAATTATTATTTAATTAATGCATTAATTGTTTGACTGAAAATGTAGATATGTTCACTATATACATATCTAGAGTGTATTCATGCATAGCTATGTCATATTGAATTATATCATTTTCAGTAAAAAGTAATATAATTAGCTAAGCATTGGTCAGCATTTATCATTGTTATTATAGTATGTTTTGGGGTGGGATAGCAATTCAATTCATTCTGGGGTAATATTTTTTTATTTTAATGATACATTTTTCGAGTACAAAACCAACAGTTTTCTCCAAAGTCGAATCTTCGCACAGCTGCCCGTCTCCTTTGTGCAGACATTACAAACGCTGAGGAAAACCGTTCTAGGTAGGGCTGTCCATGCAGTTACTGATGTTATGAGGTGTCAGTGCACCTGTCGCTCATATTAATATTGCTTATTGCAGAACTTATACAAGATCAGGGAAAGATACCATGATTGTATCTTTAAAAATAAACATACACAATCACAATGACCAAAAAAAAAAAAAAAAAAAAAAAAAAAAAAACATAATGGGTTCGCGTACATAATATGAGCTTTTATACACAAGAAAAAAGAACTGACAAGGTTGAATATCTTAATATACATTTTCTTGAATAATTCATACGTTTAAAAAAAAAATATTTTTTGTTATTTAGCCTATAGGCCTAGGCCTGAGGGATGAAACGAGAGTTAAATTCAACAAGAAAAAGAGGAAAACAATAAGCCAGTTTTGCTTGTTGATGAAAATGTTTGGATATAAAATAAATAAATTAACAACATTCAAGAGATGACGATTTTGGGATTTTGTTATAAAAAAATAATATCGTTAAGGATAAAACATTAGTCACATTAGTAGGGTTAAATATATAAGAACTTAAATCAACCCTAAATGTATTCACAAAATAGTTTCTCCAACAAGACCACAAAATGAGCAAGTTTAATCAATATCAAGATATTTACAGATAGATGAATTAAACGTGTAGTTCAAATCTTGTTGCGCTTGTGTTGTGATAACACGTCGTAGTAGGTCCCATGATAACGTCAACATGGCAGATGCAGAGAATGTCTAATAGCAGAGAATGTCTAATAGGAAGAGAATTGGCACTCTCTGCTTACTTCCGGTTTCTGGACTGGCTGCAGTAACACGTCTCTGTCCATGCGGGGGCGCTCGCAGGCTAGTGCAGAATGAATGGAGGTCTATGGTGAAATACCCCTCAAAATCCACTTTTCTCAGGATATAATTTTTTGTCTAGTAATTTGAATGTTGTATTCGAAAGGAGAGGCAAAGAAATTACACATTGCTGGGTGTTAGATTTTTTAGAGTCACTTATTTGCTTTAAAAAGTCTTTTAAAATGTCAGTGACGTCAGAATGCTGACGTCATTAGCAGAATGCTAGCGTGTTATGGGCAACAACTCAACCTGTAAGAAATCGAAAAGAAATAAGTACTCGTTCATTCAACTTTCGACCTATAACCCATGTTGAACTTCCAAAACCTACAATAAAATCTGAGATTTCTCAACGGCGATCGGGTGAAAGAGACACATTTAGCCGTCTAGCCCCATAGACTCCCATTCAGTCTGCACTCGCCCGCGATCACCCCCAGTGGAACTCTAATGGAACTGCAACCAAGATCGATACAATGGGGCTAATAGGAAGTGCCAAGGCTCTCCGTAGACGGGCTCTGCTAATAGGAAGAGAATTGGCACTCTCTGCTTACTTCCGGTTTCTGGACTGGCTGCAGTAACACGTCTCTGTCCATGCGGGGGCGCTCGCAGGCGAGTGCAGAATGAATGGAGGTCTATGGCGAAAAACCCTCAAAATCCACTTTTCTCAGGATATAATTTGTCTAGTAATTTGAATGTTGTATTCGAAAGGAGATGCAAAGAAATTACACATTGCTGGGTGTTAGATTTTTTAGAGTCACTTATTTGGTTTAAAAAGTCTTTTAAAATGTCAATGACGTCAGCATTCTGACGTCATTGACATTTTAAAAGACTTTTTAAACCAAATAAGTGACTCTAAAAAATCAGAATGCTAGCGTGTTATGGGCAACAACAACTCAACCTGTAAGAAATCGAAAAGAAATAAGTACTCGTTCATTCAACTTTCGACCTATAACCCATGTTGAACTTGCAAAACTTACAATAAAATCTGAGATTTCTCAACGGCAATCGGGTGAAAGAGACACATTTAGCCGCCTAGCCCCATAGACTCCCATTCAGTCTGCACTCGCCCGCGATCACCTCCAGTGGAACTCTAATGGAACTGCAACCAAGATCGATACAATGGGGCTAATAGGAAGTGCCAAGGCTCTCCGTAGACGGGCTCTGGCAGATGTCCGGTTCGCATTCATACTCAACGAGATCAGGCTATAAAGTACCTTAGTTAACCGGCTCTTTTAGCGCTCGTTAAGTAACCTTATACTTATTGAAATTAAGTACCTACTCATTGAGTATGTGGTTTAGAACGCAGCCCAAGTTTCGTCATGCTAGCATGTGTGGAAGTATTTAAAATAACGGTGTTACATCTAGCCCCGCGTTAGTTTGAGCCCTGCTCTCCCCCTTTTCTTACCATATTATATGTGTTGTCGTAATTATAAACACACTTGTTTGTAGCACAAATAGTTTTACTATTCTCAGACGCATTAATAGAAAATAGCTTAGGCTTACTTCCGCGTTGCAAAATAATGTGGATAGGAAAGCATTAAATTAACTTACCTGCATTGGCAACTGTCAAGCATGACAGCAGATATGCAAGCTTAAGCATTCTTTAAATGAACGAATCCAGGTCATCTCTGTAAAAACAATTATGCGCGTACACGCGCGTCCCTTCTTATCACCGCCCGATCCCAGACCCATACACACCCCTTTTCAGTAAACATTTTGACGTTTTTTGTGGGCGGATCTGAGGTGGTGGAACGATCCCTCTGGCCGCTTCACTAACGTTAGTTTGCAAGTTTTTTTAACAATGGCTGGAGAAAATCCGATTTTATCTTAATGTGCATGGTCACTCACTGTCCAGGACCGCGACTGTTATTTGCAAAAGTTCATTTCAAGGGACATCCTAGATTGGCTGACACGTAGGGGAGACCTGGGAGACAACACTTTTAGCATTTCTCTCAGTTACTCAGACTATACCAGCCAAATTTGTATATATTAAACTTGCATCTGTCTTCTAATTACCCATACCATTTAAAGATGATTACATATGACATATTGTTCACAGTATTTATTTGAATGGAAGAAGCCAGATGTTGCAGCTGACCCCAACCCAGGGCACAGTTGCAACCTGTTAAAAATACCTTAAATTTCACTAATTATCTTTAGCTTTTTGTCTCAATGAGCATATAATTCTGAAAATATTATTGTTTTAGGCCTACTATAATATTATAGTATTATTTATTTATACAATACAATTATTGTAGCCTATTATTTATTTATTTAGTCATTTAGTCATATTTATCAAATAATAGTTATTGAGTTGTGTTTGTTTATGTGTAGAACATAGGCCTACATAGATTCAGTGTGCAGGTGTTACAGATGCTATTCAATCTCTCCACATTTCAGTGTCAGACAGGAAGAATTGAACAATTTGCAATGAACAAACTTTTATTAAACATGCAATTTATTACTTGTTGCAGCCATCCCCAACCCTATCAGCCATGACAGAACATCATGTGCCTGCTAGACACACTGACTTTGACACATGCTAACCATGTCACTTAGAAGTCAACAAAACAATAATTCAAACTAAGTAAGTTTTGATTAATTCATACAAAATGTCAGGACAGTATTACAAAAATACATCTCATGAAAAAAATTACTTTCATACTTCCAAAACAAGTTTTGTTCAATAAATGCAGCAGCAGATGTTGAATATGTCTACTGTCTTCTTGGTGGGGGGAGGGTCTAACTGTGCATGTGCAGTACAGGGATGGAAATTAGTACCAGCTACCAGCCAAATGCGGGTGATTTTGTGTTGTGGCTGGTAAACTTGCTTTACCTACCAGCCACCGTGGCGGGTAAATAAAAGTAGCATGCTGTTTCACCCGGACACTTTTAGAGGAGGCACACCTTCAAAAAAATGTGGCGTTACATCGTAGGTGTTAAGAGGTCTGCAGAGAAAACATCTCAGGAGACAGTGGGTGAAGAGGCAAAGGTCAAAAAACGTTTTTTTAAAGAACAATGGAGAAAAGCAGACAATGGGGAGTCCCGCGATTGGTTAGTTTACGACGAGACAAGTCTAACAATGTTCTGTTTGGTATGTCATCAACATGCTTCAGAAGATGCCAATAAGAGAACTAATAGTTTCATTGTTGGGACTAAAAACCTAAAACTGGAAGCCATAAAAGGCCATGAATCATCCAAATGCCACATCCAGGTAAAAACGATAGCACAGGGAAAAGCAGCCCCGGAGAATACGGCTGTGGTTTAGGTTCATACATAACATTTCATCTACAAAGTCATGAAAGCATATAACTCAATGTTGTTTCATTATGTCTGTCTCTTTTCAGAATTTGGTGAATCAGAAGTGGAGGAATTAACTAGACACTTCCAAAGCATCCTGACATCCTCGGGGGTCGCTGTTGAGCTCATCCCACCGTACCATCCTCTACTGCAGACTGTGAAAGAGGCTTCAATCAAATGAAGTTATTGAAAAGTGACTGGAGGTCCCGTCTTACATCAAGAAGCCTCTGTGACCTGCTGACTGTCCAGCTATCCAGTCCCTCTATTGAGGATTATGACCCCACCCCTGCTATCCAGCTCTGGCATCAGGCTAGCATCCGGCCTAGAAGGCCAGAGTTCATGGAGTGGAAGAAGAATGCTCAGGAAAGCACCTCTGAGACTTCAGAATCTGATTCTGATGAGCAGGAGTAAATTGGACTGGGAATGGGGAGGATGGGTGGATGTTTGTTTTTTTGTTTAATCTGCCCTACTCATTTAATGAAATGTGTATCAGTTCATTGACATGGTTTGTGTGTGTATGAGAGAGAAAGAGAAAATGTCAGTATTTCCTTGAGATCTTGTAGTATTAATTTTCACAGTTACACATTGTCGGTTAAAAACAAGAAAGCGGCTGGTAAAAACGTTGAGTGGCTGGTAGATTTTGAAATCCATCAGCCACAGTGGCAGGTGGACAAAAAAGTTCATTTCCACCCCTGGTGCAGTCTGAGTGTCATCACTCTAGCTTGTTTCTGATTGGAGAAAATCTACATGTTGCAACCATCCCCTGTTGCAATTGTCCCCGGTCTCCAATACACGCTCAGTCAATGGATACGTTCTGACAGGATTAATGTTAATGCTACCTCCGGTTGAGAAACTGAGCGTAAAGAGAAACTGAGGGCGTATACATATTTAGATGCCTATAAATAACTGTACTAAATGGTACGATCCGCAGTTCTGCCTAGCCAGCACCAAGGCCAGAAATGTATTTTGCTATCCTCACATGGATATACATAAATGAACTATAGTGTCCTGCACCCAGTAAAAAAAAAAATATATATATATATATCTGGTGTCTATTGACTGTATGTGGCGAAAACCATCAGTGAGTGAGAACCTGATATTCTGCTTTTCTGGCACTGGAATAATAACAAGTGCTTTAAAACATGGGACTCTCTTATCGACCAGTTGAAATTTGTTCAAGCGTGAAATGTTTTACTATTACTGTTTCTGCAATGCCTTAAGTATATAATGCTAGAATGCTATTCTGAATTCAACCATTCAAAAGATAAATCTGAACTTTGGCATGTCACACATTAGATTGCATAATGCTTCTTCAGGCAGTATTTTTTTAATGCATGAGTGGGAATTTCAGTTTTAAGCTTACACAGTTAAACTGAAAATCTTTCTCCAAAATATGTCATTATGATAAAATGATCTTCCCTTGGTTTCTGGCACAAATTTCCATGTCCTTTGTGTCAGTCTGTTGATGGCAAAGGTTTCTCTTTGAAAGTAATATGTCACACTTTGGGCACTTTGGGCATTTGTATAAGGATGCAAAAAAAATTTATTGGACATGTGACAATATCAGATGCCTTGAAGTTGTGAGTGAGAAGAGCTTGGATAAAACACAAATCTCCTTTTGACCAGCAAGAAAACGAATAAAGTGATATTATAGTCCAGGCGTTTTAAGCCAAAATGGGGGTCAACCGTGAACAAATTGCAACAGAATCAAACTCAACTGATTTTGTATCCTCAATATGTCCTGAGTAAGGAAAAAAAAGCCCAGAAGAATCCCATTAGTAGAAAGTTCCGAAAAAGACCCAAATATATCCTATTCATATGCCTATTCATTATTTTTCTCACATTAAAGGAGAAGTTCACTTTTAAAATGAAAATTCTGTCATCATATACTCACCCTCATGTTGTTTCAAACCTGTATGAATTTCTTTCTTCTGCTGAACAGAAAGGAAGATATTTAGAAGATTATCAGTAACCAGACAGTTTTTGGGTCCCAATGACTTCCATAGTAGGAAAAAAAATACTATGGAAGTCATTGGGACCCAAAAACTGTCTGGTTACTGATAATCTTCTAAATATCTTCCTTTCTGTTCAGCAGAAGAAAGAAATTCATACAGGTTTGAAACAACATGAGGGTGAGTATATGATGACAGAATTTTCATTTTAAAAGTGAACTTCTCCTTTAATAGGGTAAAAAATTTAACCTTTAGATATCACCATGAAAATTACTGAGTTGATTACTTATATCAAGACAAACAAAAAATGTATTACAAGTTTTTTTTAATTGTTGGTTAACATGGACAAACTGTGCATAATCTAATTACAGATGTGCTAATTTGCATAAATACCACAACAGATCTAAACATTGGGTCTAGCCAGGTGAAAATGTCTTGTTGAATCTTGTTGACAAATAACAGTAAAATACTTAATATTAAGGTCTGAATGGGACCCATTTAGGCTACCCATGAGCATTAATACATAGAGGCAGGAAGAAGTACTTTAAACCAGCCTTTATTAATTATTATTGCAGAGATGGGGTTTGGGGATGGGTCCGTGGGACTGTTTCTGGGGATTTACTTTTTATTTTACTTACCTTTTGTCTTCTGCATTCTCCTTACCATTGTCTCTGTTCTTCCCACGGACCCAGCCCCAAACCCAATCTCTTAAAAATTAATAAAGGCTGGTTTCCAATGTACTTCTTCCTGCCTCTATGTATTAATGCTTACGGTTAACCTAAATGGGTTCCATTCAGACCTCAATATTAAGTATTTTACTGTTATTTGTCAACAAGATTCAACAAGACATTTTCACCTGGCTAGACCCAATGTTTAGATCTGTTGTGGTATTTATGCGAATTAGCACATCTGTAATTAGATTATGCACCGTTTGTCCATGTTAACAAACAATTTAAAAAAACTTGTAATACAATTTGTATTTGTCTTGATATAAGTAATCAACTCAGTAATTTTCATGGTGATATCTAAAGGTTAAAAATTTTACCCTATGTGAGAAAAATAATGAATAGGCGTATGAATAGGATATATTTGGGTCTTTTTCGGAACTTTCCCCTAATGGGATTCTTCTGGGCTTTTGTTTCCTTACTCAGGACATATGGAGGATACAAAATCAGTTGAGTTTGATTCTGTTGCAATTTGTTCATTTTTTCCTTAAACGCCTGGACTATTATTCTTTAAAAACATTTCATAACTGTTAAACATTTGTTACCTGTGTTACAGTTTGTGGTTTCATCGTTTAATGGTCATTTTCATAACAACCCAAATTACATACACCAAGCAAATGCTAATTTTTTTAATGCTTTATTATCAACAAATAGCATGTAAGAGTAACTTCCATGTTACATAAGAAGTACATTTCAGATGTTTTACAATACAATAGAAATTACAAAAAAAAAGAGAAAAGAAAAAAAGAAAGAAAACAACAGAGAGCATATCTATATATTGTTGAGTAAGCATAAATGAATACTTAATTGAGACTCCAAGCAGCAAGTGCTTGATGATAGAATTTAGAGAGTTTAATTTGAAGTTTTTCAATTTTATAATTGCACATTAAAAGAAATTCTTTGCCACCTAAATGATAGGGATTATATTCCAAACAGACCATGGGTTTTGAAAATATTGTCTAAGCCAGTTTATTTTAAAAGCATTGTTCAGAGAACTAAAGTCTATAAAATGTAGACCACCTTTATCATATGAATTTAATATTACTGATTTCTTAGTAGTGAACTTTGTTTTTTCATTCAAATTCACATATTCTGTCAATTAATTTACATGTGTGTTTGTCAACATAAAGTGACTGAGCAGCAAATGATAAGCGAGAAATACCTTCTGGTTTAGTGAGAAGAACTCTTCCCTTGAGTAACAGATCTCTCAGAAACAAATGATTCAACTTTGCATGTCTTTTGAGGCAAAAAATGGAGGGGCACCTCTTATTATCAAATTATTTTAACCCCCAAAAAGGTGATGCTTTCTCTTACATAAATGTTACAAATTGAGGACTCCAAGCAGTCGCCAACTGGACGCAGCTCACATTAATTGATATTATAAAGACCTGAGGCTTTGGAAAAGGGCTTAAGAGTTTCTAATGCAATAGCTACTCGAGAGACATCCTTCAGAAACAAGGCAGTGTCATCGGCTAACTGACTTATCACTTTGGTATTGATTCCTTTTAATTCCCTTTAAAGGGCTTTCCTAAAGACTCGAAATCTTTATAATAGTCCAAAACAATCATTAGAGATCTATGCACTGCCGGCGGTATGGGGGGGCATTAGGGGGCAATGCCCCCCCAAATGTCTTTTATGCCCCCCCAAATTGAATTATGATATAATTTACAAAATAATATCAGTTTAATTTACATTTTAGTGAGAAATAATAAAAATATGTCAACAAACTGCTCATTAGCTGAAAATATAATAAAGCGCTTAGCCAACATAAAACCACAGTGAGGAAACCCCCCTGCCGCCCCCCCAATCACTTGCACGTTAATACATGAATGAAATCAGTTGGCGCAATATTCCTGGCTGCATTCAAAACAAAGCAAACAGATGAAAACTGTCCAAAAATGGACATTAGAAAATGGTTCAAAACCACAGTTTCTCCTTCCACGTCGATTAACGATTCTGCTGACCCCATACAACAAGACAACGACAACAGCCCGGCTATTTGTGACTCTGTGGTCGGCGGCGGCGGCGGCGTGGCCGCTAACATCGCAGCTTCCCAAGCTAGCACCTGTAGCTCCAGCTCCACTACATTTGGACCAGACCTTCCTACACCTCAAGGTCCACCTGAGGATCTCGGTGACAAAAAGCCCAACCAGGTGAAACTGGACAAGTATCCAAGCCGCCTTTATAATGGGAAAAAACGCTCATTTGTGAGTACATGGTACCATGGAAGAGACTGGCTGGAATACTCTGTGAACACAGACAGCGCTTTTTGTTTTCCTTGTAGGAAATTTCGGTCAGCGACAGCATATACCAATGTTGATTCAGTTTTTATCACAAAGGGATATTGCAACTGGAAGCATGCAAACGAATCCAACAAAGGCTTCCATAAACATGCCACTTCCAAAGAGCACCTGACATGCGTTGCCGCTTGGAGGGAACGAGGGAAACGCACAGAGACGGACACAGAGATTTCCAAATTGATTAACACAGAGCAGCTTTCAAGGAACCGATACTACATGTCTGCCATTATTGACATTTTGGAGTTTCTGGCAACAAATCAACTACCTTTGAGAGGTAAGCTAGATGCCTTTGATAGTATGTCAGAGGGGGGGAGTGGACTGTTCCTTTCTCTATTTGAATACACCCTCCGGAAAGACCAGCAGCTGGTTAAAGTCGTGAAAACAATACCTCGCAACGCAACATACACATGTCACGAAATACAAAACGAACTACTTGAGGCAATGAGCAGTGTCATAACGGATGCTATTGTACGTGACATAGGCTCGCAGTGGTTCACGATCAAAGTTGACGGGACTCGTGACTCCACTGGGTGTGAGAACATTTCAATAGTCATCCGGTTCATATCAGAGGACAGTTGTAAGGTGACAGAACGTCTGCTTACCATGGCCACTGCAGAAGCTGGGGACGCAGGGACACTCACTGACACCATATTACAAGAACTTCAAAAAGCGGGGCTCAGCAGTGCAAAGATATTGAGTCAGTGCTATGACGGTGCATCCCTCATGTCTGGGAAACACGGAGGAGTCCAAAAACTGCTACAGGATAGACTTGGCAGAGAAATCCCTTACATCCACTGCTTTAACCACCAGCTGCACCTTGTGGTCGTCCATGCTCTGTCGGCTGAAGAAGCAATTGGTGACTTCTTTAATGTGTGTGGCATGCTTTATAATTTCCTGAGAAAGCCCACCGTTTCCACTCACTATAAAGGTGATACCCTGAAGCGCCTCCTTGACCAACGCTGGACAGGCCATCTAGCAACGGTCTCTGTGATCCTTAAAAACTTGGAGGATATCATTGCGGTACTGTCAAAGACGAGCAGCTCTCGGGCCTTTGGATCAGAAGTGAGAGTGCTGGCAACTGGCCTTTTACACCAGATAAAGGAGCGCAGCTTTGTGTTCATTGGACATAGTGTGCACAAGATATTACTGCTTCTGGACTCGCCTAACAAACAGCTACAGGCGAAGGAAATGGACCTACTGAATGCAGTGAAACTCGTGCACAGTGCGATAGACTGTGTTCGTGATCTGAGATGCGATGATGCATTTACCGAGCTATGGAGTACTGCTACCAACAACAACGAGCCCATACAACCCAGCAAAAGGAGACGTGTTATGAACAGGAACCTGGAGGAGTACGTTCTTGAGGAGAGTGTGGGACAAAACGACACAAATAACGACAAGTCAGAGCTGAAGAGACTTTTTTTCAGTGCAATTGATGCCGTACTTGGAGAAATGGATGTGCGTTTCAGCGAGCGCAATGGGAAGCTGATAAGTGCATTGGAAGCTCTTGACCCAGAAAATAAAAGTTTTCTGGATGTGAAAAAACTCAAACACATTATGGATTTAGCAGGAATGGAGATAGTGGAGTCGGAGTTCTGCGTCGCACGTCGATTTCTCCAGTCCCAAATGGAAGACGACTCAGAGGAGAAATGGACAGTTCAGAGACTGTTGTCCAAACATTGCAAAACGCTTAAGGCGATGCCCACTGCGTTGACGGCACTCCAACTGGCTTTGGTATTTGGTGCTTCTACCGCGACCTGCGAAAATTCGTTCTCCACGCTCAAAAATGTGTTTTCAGAACACAGAAGGAGCATGCTTCACACAAGAAAGGCCAGACTAGTTCAACTTGCATTCGAGAAGGACTTAACAAAAAAGTGTTGTGGTGAATGGAAGGACGCTGTTCTCAGGAAGTTCCAATCAGCTCACAAGCGGCGTCTTCAGCTCTTCTAACTGCAAGTTAAATTTAAAGTTTCATGCTGGCCGGTTGTTAGTGTATTTATCTAACTGGCATTATGTACTGTCAAAGTTCACTATATTGTGTTGTCACGTTATGTTGTGATGATGAGACTAATAATAGTTTAGTAGGCCTATATTTAGTTCAGTTTTGCGCTGTCCGTTGTCCTGAAATGTCACTCCCGCCGTGGAGAAACAGCTGTTTTAGCCTATATTTCCTTGTAAATGGAAATTGTAGAATAATCTCTGTGTATGTTGTGGGTGTTTTTAATTTGTTTTGATGAAGGTAACTAACGTTACATGATGCTTTTTTAATAGTAGGCTACTGTGAACGCTTATGTTAGAGCAAAGCAGAATAAAGATGTGTAGCTTTTTTTCTCTCTTCCGCCAGTGAGATAGCAGTTAAACTACTATCCTGACCTGTCAGTGAGAGACTGTGAGCATGTTCGTTTGCTTTGTTTATAATAAAGCTGTGGTCAGAGTCGGTCTTGTAATTTTTTTGTATAGGCCAATTTAACCCTTATTTAATCAAATTTCTTAAGAGTTGCACGTCTTGCAACAATGTGTAATGGTTTATGTGTTTATTGTATGGGTTGCAACTTGCATCACTTCATGGTAATAGCTAACAGAAAAGGCAGTAGCAATAATAAATAAAGGATATCTGATATCCGAAAAAAAATTCCCATACCTAGTGCCCACCCATTGAAAATAAATGCCCCCCTGCTGAGCGCAGTCTGAAGCCGGCTCTGGATCTATGTAAAATGTCCAAAACCAAACGTTATTATAACGTTATATATTATTGAAGATGCGCCTTTTTTCTTTTTTAAACAAATCAGATTGTTTAAAACACATTTCAGTCTTTTTGATAAAAGCAATTATTTTATAATCATTATTTAGCAACGTATTAGGCTGCCAACTATCAATTAAAATGGGGTCTTTATTTGGTTTTGAGGGTGATAAGTCCTTGACACATCAGGGTTGGAGGAAGCAAAGCTCTTTCAAGGCTCTCCATAAAAACTTTGAACAAAAAAGGAGCAACGGTCTTTCTAAATGCTTTATAAAATTCAGCAGTTTTTTTTTTCAATTTCCAATAAATTTTTTTTATCATTTTTTATCACAGAAAAGTTCTGAGATCTGTGCGAGGATGACCGTTGTGTGTCTGTCTACAGTGCTATGTTGCTTAGGGCTGGAGACTTCAGGAGTTTCAGGGAGAGATGGAAATTCTTCCTCCACCAGTATAAATTCATCTGGATCAGTGTCTTGTCTAAGATAATCATGCAAGTTGTCTGTAATCAGATCACTGGAAGGGATCTTCATAAAAGTTTCGGCCACTGAGTGCTGCTGCTAGTTTTGCTAGCAGTGTTAGCATTTACGCTTTGGTTGGAATTTCCAGTCTTCTTTCCAGCACTTTTCCTTTTTTCAGATCCACCCATTGTTGTGTCCGACAAATCATTGTGTTATTAGAGTTAGCTATCTTTCAAAGTCTTCTTTGCAACAATGTTACAAATCAATTTAAGTATTTGGGAATGCAGAGCTGATCAAAACACGTGCAATCAAGTAATCATCTTGAAACCTCCCCGAAATGCTAATTTTCCCATGTGTTGTCTTGATTTTTTAATTGAATGCATTACATAGACTCAATTTTCATCATGCGTGGTGGCTGAAATAAATAAAACGTTCATTTAGTTCCATTTCTAGACATTTTCCAAAATTAAACTTAAAATGAACATTTTGCTGACACAGTATACTCACATGGAGTAGGGGAGTATTTATTCTGTGACGTCTCAGAGCCTTGTCCTGAATGAGATGAAATAAACCAGAATAAAAAGTCACAATCACAAAACTGTAAACGGTAAACATTGAAAGAGCCTCTTCTAGGAACGTGATGTTTAATTTTATCAAATGTAATGAACTGGACCGTATACCAGCAGCACGTCTCTTCCTCCATATGAGTGCAGTTACGATGAGAACAGCCACACACATTAACACCAGCACACTGATAACTACAGACAGACTGACGGATCCTCCTGGGTCATATTTATCTGTATCTGAAACTGTGGTGAATTAAAAAAAACAGTAAATAATTACAAAAGCTAAAGATATGTACTGAAATAGTATTTATTATTATTAAATCTTGTTTAAATCAATCTTGTTGTTGAAATCAAAAAGGAAATTTTGTTTGTTTGCTTGCTGGTTTGGGCATTTTTATTTACCAAATATAATGTCCAGTTTGTTGTCCAGATTGAGGTGCTTCATTGTACAGTTGTATTTATGTCCTTCATGTAGTTCTTCATCGCTGATCATTAAACTCTTCCTCATCTGGTAAGTTCCGTCTCCGTTGGGCAGAATCTGTCCTCCTGTGATCTGATCATCATCCACAGGCTGATCGTCTCTGAACAGGGTCAGGTTAATGTGACGGGGGTAAAAGCCAGTGGCCAGACAGCTGATCTGAAGCCCTTGAGAGTCTGGGAGTTTCTTCCTCATGAGTCTGACTCTGGGTTTCACTACAGAGAATAATGAGAAGTGTTACTGTTGTTATTTATTTATGGTTCTCATGTTTCATTACGCATTCAGAGGCACACATTTTCTGTCAGTACTGCTGTCTGGGTCATATTTGTTCATTATATATTTTTTTCTATCTTAATTATACTGAAGTTAATCAGGTTGATTCTCTCACCTTTTCTCATCACATTGTTCTTTTCCAAATGCAGGTACCTTCGCAAAACTTTAATGCAAATAGGATGATAAACATTTCCAAATAAATACTTTATATGAAGCTGTTTTACTTGGTCCCATGATATAATCCATGGCTTTTTCATATGGATATCGTTTTGTTCCAGGTCATAGGTGAACTCCTCCATACATTGTCCATCAAAAGCATCGCAGAAATGAAGTGGACCTGGTTTATCATCATTCAACAGTTCACATCCAACAACTCTCTGATGAACATGTACACCTTAAAATAAAAGAAAAATGTTTTTTTAATTAGTCCTCACTCTGACACAATATAAAATGTAGTAAACTGAAAATGAATATTTTGCACTTTTTCAACATCAAAAGTTTAAAAAAAATAATTAAAACACATAGAAGCTACAGTCAGAGGTGTAAAGTCCAGGTTCAGAAAGTAAAAGTCCTCCTCTGTATTTTGTTCCAATCACCTGGATTTGCTAATTAGCAGTTTTTCAGCCAGGAGATATAGGCTAGAACTAATTCAGCTGGCTGAGTTCATGGGTGTAATAAACATATGGCAGGACTTTTACTTTCTGACCCCTGGACTTTACACCTCTGGCTACAGTACATCTGTTATTAAATTAAGTATGTGTTAATGCTGATAATGTAGGCTTTAGTTCTCACCATCTGTGAGATTGAGGTGTTTCTTAACATAAAAATCCCTATTTTTCATGCTATCATACAGGTTTTGAAATACAACACCAGCATCCTTTTGCTCCTTATTATAGTCTTTTGAATCATTGTGAGAGCGATAGACAGGTTTCCATGTGGTTGAGTCATAATATCCTATTTGCATATCATCCAACATCACCACAGCACTGAACTCAGGAAATGGTGTCTGTCCAACTATATATGTTGCCAAAGCCATCAGTGAGTGAGAAACTGTGTACACAAGGATGAGAAATATTAGTGCAGATTAGTCAAATTAGACCATAACATATGACTATACATTCCAGTCCAGACTTATCTTCCTCTGGGCTCTGGCATTATAAATGAATATTGTGGAACAAATTTTATCTTTAAGATGTGTGTGACCATCATATGAAAAGAAGAGGGTTAGAGAGCCTCCTGTCACGAATATGGTTGAAAATAAAATCATTGGCTTAGACTAGAGAGACAACATTCTGAGAGTTGAGTCTATAAAAGAGGAAAGCTGCCCTCCCCTCACTGTCACTCGTGACTGTATGACTGCTGACCTTTTCTTGCAAGAAAATAAACCTCAAAGTAAATTAGTATATTTGTCTCTTATTCAGAAATGTTTGTTTATTTGTTACCCACAACAATATACATCATACATGTGATAAATATTACATTATAAATTGCTAAGTTAATTAGAAAAGTTGTCATCCACAATAAAACAGTAAGGTAAGGTTAAAAGGTAAAAAAAAGTAAGGTTCCTCTGTTAAGAACCTTATACTGAACCTTGTACTTGATGCAGAACAGTGAAACAGAGAAGCAAAAATAGGCAGGATGAATCAAGAGATTGAGAGAGAAGATTTGGATGGTTATTGCAGTATTTTCATCCATGCTGATAACGGATGAAAGAACATACGGTAAACAGAATTAACAGGCAATGTTGTAGCACAGAATTTGAGTCAAAGTTCAGGCCAAGACCAGAGTTGAGTTTATGCAAGACCATGATACTTCAACACTGTTAACAATATATATCACGCACACACACACACACACACACACATATATATATATCTAATAGAAAGCAGCAAGCGGCCATTGTGCAATTTTACAATTCACGTATGAATAGATATTTCACACGTATTAACAATTGTTTACGTAGGCCTATGTCACAAAAAAAAAAAAAAAAAAAAAAAAAAAAATTAAACTTGCAACATTAAAAGGATTGGTCACCCAAAATTAAACTCTGTTTACATTTACTCACCCTCCAAACTTGTATGACTTTAAAAAAAAAAAAAAAATTAAATAAAAAAAACCCCATCTGATCGTTGTTTTAACTAAATAAGAAATTACAATGAAATACCTACAAATGATAAATTGCCATCCTACTGTAAACAACTGTTAGGTGGCTAAACATCACAATTAAGATACAACAACTTGCACCCTCATGCTTGTGCATGTCATGCTAGTTTATAGGTTTATATAGACACAAACACTCAAAACTGGTATTTCTTACCATATGTATTGTCGTAATTATAAACACACTTGTTTGTAGCACAAATAGTTTTACTCTTCTCACACATTGAAAATTGTAAAAATACAGCAGCCGCACACTCAAACGTGCAAGATCAATTTATTAACTCTTCTCACACATTAACAGAAAATAGCTTACTTCCGCGTAGCAAAATAAGGTGGATAGGAAAGCATTAAATAAACTTACCTGCATTGACAACTGTCAAGCATGACAGCAGATACGCAACCTTGAGCATTCTTTAAATTAATGAATCCAGTTATTGCTCGCGCTTGTCCCTTCTTAACACGATTCCAAGTCGATGCAAAATCGGTCTTCAGACAAACAGGTGTTGTGTAGCTTACTTCTACGATGTTCTTTGATCATTATCGTCTATTGTAAACTGTTGGACAGTGACATTTTCTTCCTCGCGACGTGTTCTCTTTCGTTTTCTTTTTGACTTTTGCTGCGTCCCAATTCGCCTACTTATACTACGCCCTAAACGTATGTAGGCTACTCATTTTGTACTCAAAGGTGTGTAGCAAAACAGTAGGGGCAAGCTTTAGAACATCCTACTTCGTCGCGTGCATCCTGTCACCGTAAACTGCCCTGTCAAACATATTGTCACAGTTAAAATAGAAAAGTACAAAGGTCATTTGAGCAAAAATAAATAAATGAGCCTAGATAATGTTTCACAAATAAATACAAACCATCCTACAAATTGCATGTAGCCTAACCTTTGAACAAATACCAAATCTAGTGCATACAAATGCATGTCTGTTATGATTGTGAGACACTTGGCTTTTTATGAGATCTCTCGGCTCGATTTTCTCACAAATGTGTCCAGGTAGCATCATGATCTTCAAAATAGGAATGTGAAACTCTTCTTACCTGATCTAGGTATCTTTAAAAACAACACACACACACACATCCTTTTTATTTTATTTTATTTTTATTTTTTTGTTATTATTTTTTCCATTTTTTTTTTTTCTTCTCCAGGGAGGAGTGGTGGGTGGGAGAACAGGGTATAAAATGTTTACTGTGTTTTACATGATTGTTATTCATTATGTAATCTGTTGTGATATGTAAACTGAAAATGTAATAAATATATTGTTCAAAAAAAACAAATGTGTCCAGGCAGAGCCAGCTGCAAATGGGTGGGTTAGCAGCAAGTGGGTGGAGCTTTAGCCGCAAGTGGGCTGTACAAACTTCCAGAGGATTTTGATTGGTTTATTTAGTATCACCTGTGTTGTAGTAGCTATTGGTTTATGCTCCACAGTTGGTGGCGGTAATGTGTAAGTTTTGTTGCGATCCATCAGAAAACAAAGAAGAAAACCGCTTTCACATTGTCGTGTTTCAGCGTGTCGTTGAGATGAAGGGGTAAGCTTGTTGTACAGTTTTTAGTTTTGTAAAAAAACATTATAAGTTCTGAAAAAGACCATTTCATAATGGCGTTTGTACACTGTTTTTAGTCTTGATTTATTAAAAAAGAATAAGGGTAAAGTGTATCCAAATAAATTTCTGTAGTTTTTTTAGTAGCACACAAATTACAAAATCTGTAACGTGCATGACAAGATCTTTTCTGCATTCCATTTCTACAATTTGCTCACCAGATTATGGATTCTGAAGACCATAATAAGGTATTGTGGCAGTGTAATTTTTGTACGTTTTAGGACTGCATTGATTTTCAAATAGTAAATGTCTTAAACGTTTTGTAAATGGATTTGATATTAGGATACAACTCCTAACTTAATTGTACAATGCATGCAATTCTTTTAAAACTTGTTTTCATTGTAGTTATGCTTTTTTATGCGTAATCCACAATGCAATGTAATTGAAATTATTTTATAAAATGTATACTCATAACAATCAGTGAAATAAATGTGAAACTCATGTTATTGTGTTTTAGGTTCACTTATCAGTGAAAGATGTGCATGAGCTGTTGTAGCTTGTATTGTCAGCTTTTTATATTTTGCTGATTTTTTTTTTTTGTCAAATTAAAAATTCATGGATAATTTTATCACTTTTTTTTTATTCTAATCCTCTTTCAGAAGAAGAACAATGCTCTGCACTCCCTGAAACCTATGGGAAGAAAAAAAACTGAACTTGCATATGAAAGTAAGAACTTTGATATGAAACAAAATACATATACTATGCTGGGTTTCAAAATATGTAACTATAATATTGGTCAGCTAATTTTAAATTACTTCATTTTAGCAGACAAAACCCCAGTTGTGCCCTCTGTTTTTAGCAAGGTATGCATAATCAATTTTAATGATGATTTAAAATGTGTATCATAGAGCAATTTTAATCCACTTATATTTTTCTTTAAGGATGAGCTGTTAAAAGACGATGACCCTCCATCATGCTTCATCTACAATATAGTTGAATAATGTTATATAATGTGTTTTTTTAACATTTTTTTAACGGTGCTAACTGTTGCTATCTTTTCAGTTATCAGGAGCGTTGCTGAAGAACATACTTCTTGAAGTTGTTCTTCAAGAAGGAGATGCTGCCTACATGCCTGTGTCATTGGCTTGCTCAAGGTTCAGGGACATAGTTGGGGATGACAATTTCAAGAATCAGGCACACTTCTTATGGCTAGAAAGTAAATATTGACATTAAAAAATACGCATAACAAGAACATCATTGATAATGTTAAATGTTATGTTCATTTTTTTCACCTCAGGTGTTGCATGCTGGAAAAATAAGTCGACTCACTACAAACAGCTCTTCTGGAGGATGTACTCAATATCCACTTGTTTGGAGTGTGGGTTTGAGTACAAATGCTGCACACCTGGTACATTTTGTGTAAATTGGTAATGAATAAACTAGTTGTTAGTCTAAAGGAAAACTAAAAAATCTAATTTACTTATGTCATCCCTTGGAGTTGAAAAGTTCTGGACACCATTCACTTGCATGGCATTGACCTACAGAGCTGAGAAATTATTCTTAATGTTTGTAAATGTTCAATGTCAACTATAAACCCTAGTTCTTATTGTGCTTCTTGTGTATCCACCAGGTTATGCTGGGAAGGGAAAGCGAGGCGAGCTCCAGGGCATTTATTCAGAAACCTTCCACCCTGGATTTTGCAGTTTTCACTGCATGCAGATCACTTCGAATGAGCTGATATAGTGTCTTTACAAATAAAAAAAAAAAGACTAAAAATAATAAAATAAAATAAACACTTTTGCAAACAATTCTGAGTGACTTGTACATGATTTTATTCTTAAAAAAAAAAAAAAAAATTATCCACCCTGAGGTGAACACGTTCAGAAGAACATTAGTCTGCTATTTTAAAAAATTATGCAGTAAAGATGGATGGTAACTTTTTTTTTTTTTTTTACATTAGCCAAATGTTTTTTATGTATTTACACACTCACTTCACTGAGTCCAATTGCATCACGTTTTAATGTTAATTTACTTGATATTGTAGAATATGTAGCTAATATTCAGAAATATGCTTGAATAAAGCCTAGCCTGATGAATTTAAAACACCGTCACTTATGGTAAAAGGTGTAAAGACGTGACTTCATCATTGACAGTGAGTGGTATTGGACACACACAATAATAACAAAGCTGTAAGAAATCAGCCCATGATGAGGAACATAATATTTGATCGTTTATTTTCATTACTGTCGCTACTTCCTGCCATACTCATTCACCGCATAGACTGTCGCCGTTTCTCAATGTCAAGGAAGGATCCTCGGAAGCCAGAATTTCGAGGATGCTACGTCATCGACATCCGTCTAAGGACTGTTCCAATGTCGAGGATCCTCGGAATTTCAACCAAGGACTGAGTCCTTCGTTCGAAAAATATCCCATATACAGGAAAGGATGCATATGTGTAGCCTTCGCGCTCTCAAATCACCCACAATCCTATGCGCGCAGCTTATATCTTTTTCAAAAAATTCTAACGTTAAATGTCGGACGTTAACGGAGTCGGAGCGTTAACGGGGCAATATGCTTTCAAATGTAACACTTATATTTTACGTTACCAAATATTTGTTTTAAAAAATAATTTAATTACATCCATTATGTTATGGTCAATTGACCCGCACTGTTTAAACACACTTGACAGTCAAAGAATCACTATGATTAAAAAGGAGTTTATTGATTTAAAAACGATTATATTGCCTGAGTGAACAGAACTGCGTCCATAGCAACGCTCTGTTTTTCTTTTTCATTGACGTAATGACGCAATGACGTGCACTTGCTAGCCTTTTCCAGAGCCGTTGAAAAACGTGTTCTCAGAATGCTAAAGAGGAGCCTCGCCTAGCCTCTGAAGGAAGTGACTTGGAAGGACCAGTCCTGCCAAGGAAGTATCCTTGACATTGAGAAACACCTTGTGATTCACCGCCGTCCTCGGCTTGGGGATTTCCGCATAAGCTCCTCCCACTTGCGGCGTAAACTCCTCCTACTTACACATTTGTGAAATCCCTCCTACTTGCGGCATAAACCCCTCCCACTTGCGGCGTAAGCTCCTCCCACCTGCAGGTCTCCGGGCTGCGAATTTTTTTTTTGCAGGGTGGTTGCGGAAGACTCATTAATATTCATTAGAGAAGTCATCCCTGATTGGTCTTAACCCCAGTGACGGGTAGGTTTAGGGGCGGGGTTGGGGTAAGTCATTACATAGACCCCAGTGACGGGTAGGTTTAGGGGCGGGGTTAGGGGTAGGTCATCAAACCAATCAGGGATGACTTCCCTAATGAATCCTAGGATGCACATTTTTCTTCTTGGACATGTGACAATATCAGATGCCTTGAAGTTGCGAGTGAGAACCAAGCGTGCCGCACAAGCCCTGAAAAGTGAAGCCAAAACATCTCGATCGCCCCCCGGTGGCTGGTCCTAGTATAGGTCATAAGCCCCGCCTCCCCGTGTTATTCAACGGGACGCGAGACCAACTAAACAATTAAATTACACTTCAAATATCTTTTTCCAAAGGTGCATTTCTTTCATTTGCTGTCGTTTTTATCACGCTGATGTAAGTTCAAGTGTCTGTTTCAAAAATAAGTTGTTTTTTAGTTAATTACGTGATGCGGTGGTGTAACGTGATGATTGACAGCTGTGATTGACAGGTTCTCGAATGAAGTAGTCACTGAAGCACCAACGGACATTTTTTTCGGGATCTTCGGAGGACTGAGGAGATTGTATTTACTTTATTTTAATAAGCCTCTTGTCGTACTGCAATCAATTTTTAAAAAAGTGAGCAGAATCCGCTCTCCCTGAGTGCGTTCTGCGAGAGTGAGGGCGGAGCGTTGATCTCGCGGCTTTACTTCCTGCTCACTACTGCGCAGGTCTGGTCCCGAAATCGCTACTGCGCAGACTCAAGTTCCAATATGTCAGCGCCATATCGGGACTCTGGCGGCTTCAGTTCTGATCAATGGAAGAGAGTGAAGGGGCGTCGTCCATCTTTTTTTACAGTCTATGGTGAGAACAGGTTGGATAAAACACAAATCTCCTTTTGACCAGCAAGAAAAGAAAACTAATAAAGTGATATTCTTTAAAACATTTTATAACTGTTAAACATTCGTTACCTATGTTACATTCATTTTCATAACAACCCAAATTACATCCACCAAGCAAATGCTATTTGTTTTATGCTTTATTATCAGCAAATAGCATGAGTAACTTCCATATTACATAATACAATAGAAATTACAAAAAAAGAGAAAAGGAAAAGAAAAAAGAAAGAAAACAACAGAGAGCATATCTATATATTGTTGAGTAAGCATAAATGAATACTTAAAGGGGGGGTGAATTGCTGTTTCATGCATACTGAGTTTTTTACACTGTTAAAGAGTTGGATTCCCATGCTAAACATGGACAAAGTTTCAAAAGTTAAGTTGTACGTTTGAAGGAGTATTTTTGTTTTATGCTCAGCAAGTTATGTTTTGTCCATTTCAGAAATTTCCTCTACTTTTTTAGAAGATGGAAATTTTACCTCAAATTTTATCCTCACCAATTTTCCTAATTTTTGCCAGTTCACTACAATACTTTCAATTAGAAATTCAATTTCAAATTACATTTTTTTTATCATTTTTTATCACAGAAAAGTTCTGAGATCTGTGCGAGGATGACCGTTGTGTGTGTCTACAGTGCTATGTTGCTTAGGGCTGGAGACTTCAGGAGTTTGGAGTTTCAGGGAGAGATGGAAATTCTTCCTCCACCAGTATAAATTCATCCATATCAGCCATCCACACTACTGCGTTTTAGTTTAGAAACGGAGAATTAAAACGAATACGATCTCCGTCCACACCAGCGTTTTAGCTGCGTATTAGAATTGATCTCCGTCCACATTAAAACGACTGAAAACGCGGATCACGAGACCATTCACCAACACTGGGCATGCGCGTGCCGGTGTAAACCTAGAGACTTTCAAACATAGACTGTAAAAAACAAAACATCAAAATGTCATTTATTAACCCTGAATTATGAATTAGTATATGAGTATATGAGTGTAATGAGTTATGAATTATGATAACCTCAGTCAGGATTTTTTTTCCTATGTGTTTTTATTGCTCTTAGGGCATGAAAAACAAGAATTGATTTTTATTTTATTTTTTTCAAATTTTTGAAAGAGATCTTCAGATGTCCACTTGAGTGGACAGCATGCGGTTGGTTTAAACTGAAGATATACTGTATTAAATATAAGACAATAATCAAACAGATAAAGTATGTGAATTTAACAAACTAATCAATGCAATTATATAAAATAATGTGAAAACTATAAAATATATACAAAAAATATAAATGCAAAATATTGCAATGGCTTCATACAACTTCATACAAGTTGCACTTTGCGTATCTATGATATCAGAATATGAGGACGTGATTCCATCAGAATTTTCTACAGCCTGTCAAGGTACAACTGTGGAAACCACTCAGATGCTCCCTCCAGTGCACCAGAGTATGGAGATTTACCCTTATTAGCTGATAATTCTGATTATGTTCAAGATGGACATGCACATTTCTATCATAGCCCTCCTCTGAGAAAACCTAGCGATACGTTTTTTCAATCTCATCTGAAATGATCAGTGTTGGGGGTAACGCATTACAAGTAACATGCATAACCCATTCAGATTACTTTTTTGATGTTACAAGTAAAGTAATGTGTTACAAGTAACATGCATTACCTAATCAGATTACTTTTTGATCTAACAAGTAATTAACTACAAGTAATGTGCATTACCTAATCAGATTACTTTTTGATGTAACGAGTAAAGAAACGCATTACAAGTAACATGCATTACGTAATCAGATTACTTTTTGATGTTATGAGTAAAAAAAAGCATTACAATAACGCACATTACATAATCAGATTACTTTTTGATGTTATGAGAAAGGAAACGCATTACAAGTAACATGCATTATGTAATCAGATCACTTTTTGATGTTACGTAATCAGATTACTTTTTGATGTTATTAGTAAAAAAACGCATTACAATAACATGCATTATAAAATCAGATTACTTTTTGATCTAACAAGTAATGCATTACAAGTGTCATACATTATGTAATCACATGACTTTTTTCGATGTCAATGAAAATTACATTCTAATAATACAAATACATTTATTTACAATAGAAAAAGTCAATGCATATTAAGTTTTTAAGTTTTAAATTTCAAAAACAATATTCACATTATAATTATGAATTGTAGCTGAAATATAGCCATTGCATGCATGACGTCCACTACAGTGGACATGTGATTAATCAGAGTTTTCTCTCAATCTAAAATCAAAACTTGAAAAATTTTACTGTGATATGACTCATTAGATATTGCTTGATGCTGTAATATTTTTTTTACCTACAAGAGTCTCCTAGGATAGAAGGAATGGGTGGATATTCTGGAGCAACTTGGCATGTCTGACTGACCCTTGGCCATCTTGGTTTGGAGGGGGAAAAAATCGAAACACAAAGGCTTGCCACTTGGTTGCAATTTATAGGATGATGCACCAGGGTCCAATGAAGAGATTGATGAGCAACTTTGCCATAAAAACCCGTGCAAATTCAAGAAAATGCTTTTTTAATAGCTGTCCACTGTAGTGACCACTATGCGTAGAGGGTTCATATGTATTTGTGTCAAAATGACATATAGGCCTAAACATCTTTTCCTATTCTATTTTGCCTGGAAACGCTTCCAACACGCTTGCGTGTTGCATGAAAAATAGGCGTCGGTTCTATTTCTAGCATGCACGCGTTTACCGCGCGAGCCGCGCCTGAGACGCGGCAGTTTCTTACTGTAAGAAACTGTTCCAGCAGGTGGAGTTTACTGATACTGAATATTACCATAGACAGTATATAAAGAATATTACCTGTGTATACTCCATGACTGATGACACCCAATCATAGAGCCGAGCGTGAGCCTCTGCGTCATCGTTTCTAAAGTCCTCCGTTTTGACCTGTCTTCACTAAAACGCCCTCCGGAGATTCAAAACGCAAAACGGGGTCGGCAGCGTTTCTAAACTTCTCCGTTTTGGGTCTCCGTTTTTACCGTTTTAGTGTGGACGGGAGGTGCAAACGTAGCAAAAGTTCTCCGTTTTTAAACGAAAACGCAGTAGTGTGGACGGGGCCTTAGTCTGGACGGGAGGTGCAAACGTAGCAAAAGGTCTCCGTTTCTAAACGAAAACGCAGTAGTGTAAATTAAAAAATATTATAAATGAATCCGGAGCAGTGTCTTGTTTGAGATAATCATGCAAGTTGTCAGTAATCAGATCACTGGAAGGGATCTTCACAAAAGTTTTGGCCACCTGAGTGCTGCTGCTAGTTTTCTTCTTCTTCTTCTGTTAAGTTTTTTGGCAGTTTACAGTCAAAGTGTATTACCGCCATCTACTGGACTGAGGTGCAATCAAATGGATGTCATTCACACACACACACACACACACACACACACACACACACACACACACACACACACACACACAAAAAAAAAATACAAAAAAAAAAAAAAAAATTCCCTAAATCCTATTTGCTAGTTGTGTTTCTTTGATAACTGTTATCATAGCATTAGTGATGTTTTCTGATCTAGGCTCACATAATAAAGTTTCTAAAGAAAATGTTTTATTTACTGCATTCACTTCCCTTTTCAGTTTCTCTCTTTGTCTGGAAAATCTTATGCATCTTAAAAGACCATGATCTACATCTTCTCTCACTCCACAATTCTCACATTTCCCAGATGGATGTTTATGTAAAATGTATAAGCTGTCATTTAAACCAGTATGTCCTATTCTCATTCTTGTAAACCAAACCTCTTCCTGTCTGTTTGAATAACTATATTTGCAACTTGAGATATATTTTTGTATACTGTATAAGTGTCTACCTTTTTTATCCTTATCCCATTCAGCTTGCCATATTTTATTAACTTTGTGATTAATGAGTACCTTAACTTCTGATTTACTGAGTGGAATGCTTAATTGAACTTCCTCTTCTTTAGTAGCCTCTTTTGCCAGCCTGTCTCCTTCCTCATTACCACCAACTCCTTTATGGGCAGGAACCCATACAAACTGGATTAATATTCCCTGTTGACTAATTGCAAATATGATATTATTAATTTCATTCAATAAGTCCTGTCGGCATGATGATTCTCCCTTTTGTATGGATGTGAGATGCTGCTAGTTTTGCTAGCAGTGTTAGCATTTACGCTTTGGTTGGACTTTCCAGCTTTCTTTCCAGCACTTTTCCTTTTTTCAGATCCACCCATTGTTGTGTCCGACAAATCATTGTGTTATTAGAGTTAGCTATCTTTCAAAGTGTTCTTTGCTACATTGTTACAAGTCAGTTTAAGTATTTGGGAATGCAGAGCTGATCAAAACACGTGCAATCAAGGAATCATCTTGGAACCTCCCTAAAATGCTCATTTTCCCATGTGTTGTCTTGATTTTTTAATTTAATGCATTACATAGACTCAATTTTCATCATATGTGGAGGCTGAAATCAATAAAACATTCATTTGGTTCCATTTCTACACATTTTCCAAAATTAAACTTAAAATGAACATATTGCTGACTTCATTTAAAACATAGTATACTCACATGGAGTAGGGGAGTATTTATTCAGTGACGTCTCAGAGCCTTGTCCTGAATAAGATGAAATAAACCAGAATAAAAAGTCACAATCACAAAACTGTATACGGTAAACATTGAAAGAGCCTCTTCTAGGAACATGATGTTTGGTTTCATTTTCTAATTGAGCATCAAACGTAGTGAACTGGACTGTAAAACATTTACCAGCAGCACGTGTCGTCCTCAATATGAGTGCAGTTATGAGAACAGCCACACACATTAACACCAGCACACTGATAACTACAGACAGAATGACGGATCCTCCTGGGTCATATTTATCTGTATCTGAAATTGTGGTGAATAAAAAAAAAACAGGAAAATAAATACAAAAGCTAAAGATATGCACTGAAATAGTTTTTATTATTATTAAATCTATGTTGTTGATATCAAAAAAGGCATTTTGTTTGTTTGCTTGCTGGTTTGGGCATTTTTATTTACCAAATATAATGTTCAGTTTGTTGTCCAGATTGAGGTGCTTCATTGTACAGTTGTATTTATGTCCTTCACGTAGTTCTTCATCGCTGATCACTAAACTCTTCTTCATCTGGTAAGTTCCGTCTCCGTTGGGCAGAATCTGTCCTCCTGTGATCTGATCATCATCCACAGGCTGATCGTCTCTGAACAGGGTCAGGTTAATGTGACGGGGGTAAAAGCCAGTGGCCAGACAGCTGATCTGAAGCCCTTGAGAGTCTGGGAGTTTCTTCTTCATGAGTCTGACTCTGGGTTTCACTACAGAGAATAATGAGAAGTGTTACTGTTGTTATTTATTTATGGTTCTCATGTTTCATTACGCATTCAGAGGCATTCATTTTCTGTCAGTACTGCTGTCTGGGTCATATTTGTTGATTATTTTTTTCTATCTTAATTATACTGAAGTTAATCAGGTTGATAATCTCACCTTTTCTCATCACACTGTTCTTTTCCAAATGCAGGTACCTCTGCAAAGTTTTAATGCAAATAGGATGATAAACATGTTCAAATAGAAACTGTATTTGAAGCTTTTCTACGTGGTCCCATGATATCATCCATGGCTTTTTCAAATGGATATTGTTTTTTTCCAGGTAATAGGATAACTCCTCCATATATTGCCCATCAAAAGCATCCCAGGAATGAATTGGACCTGGTTTATCATCATTCAACAGTTCACATCCAGCAAGTCTCTGATACACACGTACACCTTCAAATAAAATAAAAAAATATTTTTATTAGTCCTCACTCTGACACTGACACAATAAAAAATGTAGTGAACTGAAAATGAATATTCTGGACTCTATGATTACCCTCTTACATTGACTTTTTTAAAAAAATTAATAAAACACATAGAAAGCTACATCTGTAATTAAATGATTTGTTAATGATGATAATGTATAGTTCTCACCATCTGTGTGATTGAGGTGTTCATTAGCATAAAAATCCCGAGTTTTCATGCTAATATACATATCTTTAAATACAACACCAGCATCACTTTGCTCCTCATCATAGTATTTTGAATCACTCTTAGTGCGACTGACAGGTTTCCATGTGGTTGAGTCATAATATAATATTTCCAGATCATCCAACATCAGCACAACACTGAACTCAGGAAATGTTGTCTGTCCAACTATATATGTTGCCAAAGCCATCAGTGAGTGAGAACCTGTGTACACAAGGACGAGCAATAGTACAGATTAGTCAAATTAGACCATAATTCAATTCAATTCAAAAACTTTAGACCATATTTACTTTCTTTTCTTTCTTTTAATTTATTTCAGACATGTTAATAAGTTCCTACACTTTGTTTCTATCACATACAGCCAGTCTTTAACTCCCACATGAAATTGAGCACATAGACATATGTGCTTTTGTGAAAAAATCCTGTTCGATTTTTGAGACATGTGTTCATTGAATCGATTGTAAAATCGACGTTTCCATTTTAAACACCAAATATAGGCAAATCCACGGACAAATAACAGGCATTAGAACGAACGTAAAGAGGGCACTTGAGACGCACAAGTCAGCAATATTTCTGATGATTTATTGGCGTGAAGTTTCGTGCACAATGACAAAAAGGAGTGCAACATTCTCGAAAAAAAATAAACAGAGTGGACTGCCATAACATCAATGAAAAACATTACTGCAGTCGTCAACATGGCTGTGTTTACGATTATAAATGTCAAACAAATTTTGCCTACGTAGGCGATTGTAGCCTGTAGCCCGAATCTGTATCTGTATGCATGAATACCGGCAGAATTCACATTTTTGTAGTAAAAAGAGACACATTATGCAGAAGTATAATTTGCTGTTATGTGTGTTTGTCAGAGCCTGCAGTTGCTGTGTGACGCGCGTTCGCTGCGGGCATATCGTGACGAGCTGGACGCGCTCCGAGAAGGCCGTTAAAATCAATTTCCTATTTTCGTTTTCGAAACTTGTGTTGGTTGGTCCGATCGATTGTGCAATCAATTTTCGATCATGAAGTGACAGCCCTAGTGACAACATGCCCCATAGGTTAGGTACATTGTAACATGTGAGGGGCACATTGTAACATGACCATATGACAGCTTAAAATGATATCTGATCTCGCGGGTGCGCACCCGAGTTCGGAAGACAGCATTCACATCATCCAAACGAACCGAACTCTGACGTCATTCGAACCCGGGTGCGCACCAAAAGTGCTAGCGTGAAAGCGCCCTTAGAGTCTCTGGGAGGGGTGCTGGAAAGTGCTCCGACTGGGGACTCCGTCGTTCTACTGGGGGGACTTCAACGCCCACGTGGGCAGCGACAGTGACACCTGGAGGGGCGTGATTGGGAGGAACGGCCCCCCTGATCTGAACCCGAGCGGTGTTCTGTTATTGGACTTCTGTGCTAGTTACAGCTTGTCCATAACGAACACCATGTTCAAGCATAAGGTTGTCCATCAGTGCACATGGCACCAGGACACCCTAGGCCGGAGGTCGATGATTGACTTTGTGGTCGTTTCATCCGACCTCCGGCCGTATGTCTTGGACACTGGGGTGAAGAGAGGGGCGGAGCTGTCAACTGATCACCAACTGGTGGTGAGTTGGAGCCGATGGCGGGGGAGGAAGCTGGACAGACTCGTCAGACCCAAACGTACTGTGAGGGTCTGTTGGGAACGTTTGGCCAATTCCCCTGTCAGAGAGATCTTCAACTCCTACCTCCGGCGGAGGTTCGACCAATCTTCCATTGAGGAAGCAGAGGCCGAGGGCTCGGAAGTGGACTCGTACATCACCCAAACTGAAGTCACCGAGGTAGTCAAGAAGCTCCTTGGTGGCAAGGCACCGGGGGTGGATGAGATCTGCCCTGAGTACCTCAAGTGTCTTGATGTTGTGGGGCTGTCTTGGCTGACACACCTCTGCAATCGCGTGGTGGTCGGGGACAGTACCTTTGGGCTGGCAGACCTGGGTGGCGGTCCCTCTTTTTAAGAAGGGGGACCGGAGGGTGTGTTCCAACTACAGGGGGATCACACTTCTCAGCCTCCCCGGGAAAGTCTATGCCAGGGTACTGGAGAGAATTCAGCCGATAGTAGAACCCTGGATTCAGGAGGAACAGTGCAGTTTTCGTCCCTGTCGTGGAACACTGGACCAGCTCTATACCCTCTCCAGGGTGCTGGAGGGTTCATGGGAGTTTGGCCAACCAATCCACATGTGCTTTGTGGATTTGGAGAAGGCATTCGACTGTGTCCCTCGCGGCGTCCTGTGGAGGGTGCTCTGGGAGTATGGGGTACGGGGCCCTTTGCTAAGGGCTGTCCGGTCACTGTATGACCGGAGCAGGAGCTTGGTTCACATTGCCGGCAGTACATCAGACTTGTTCCCGGTGCATGTTGGACTCCGGCAGGGCTACCCTTTGTCACCGGTTCTGTTCATCATTTTTATGGACAGAATTTCTAGGCACAGCCTGGGGCCGGAGGGTGTCAGGTTTGGGGACCACACGATTTCGTCTCTGCTTTTTGCGGATGATGTTGTCGTGTTGGCCCCATCAGACCAGGACCTTCAGCATGCACTGGGACGGTTTGCAGCTGAGTGTGAAGCGGCTGGAATGAGAATCAGCACCTCCAAATCCGAGGTCATGGTTCTCAGTCAGAAAAGGGTGGCTTGCCCACTTCAGGTAGGTGGAGAGTTCCTGCCTCAAGTGGAGGAGTTCAAGTATCTTGGGGTCTTGTTCACGAGTGAGGGCAGGATGGAACGAGAGATTGACAGACGGATCAGTGCAGCTTCTGCAGTAATGCGGTCGATGTACCATTCTGTTGTGGTGAAGAAGGAGCTGAGCTGCAAGGCGAAGCTCTTGATTTACCGGTCAATCCATATTCCTCTCACCTATGGTCACGAGCTGTGGGTCATGACCGAAAGGACAAGATCCCTGTGTAACGACAATGACTATGACATCCGGTCACATGATGTTCAAATTAGTGAATCATGATCTCCAAACACATTCTTCGTTGTCTAAAAAGACAACGAGTCTGTTCATGGTGCCTCTAAGTCTACCATGAACGGTCAAAATTGCATCATGGTGGCTCCCCTGAGAGACATCTGAGTCATACATTAACGTAAACAAAGGGAACCCTTGTAAAATCCCCCCTCTCTGTAAACAAAACCACATACCTTTGAATCACGTAACAAGCCTCAAAGATACTCCACATACATACACACACACACACACACACACACACACACAAACATCCGTTGTGTTTAACTTAATATCCTTTTAATGTATGTAACTCAGACTTGTATCTGAACTTCCTGTATGTATGTGTGATTAATGTTGTTTTGATCATATAGTTATGATCTTCGAGTGTTTGGCTCTGAAATGTATTCTTGAAGAATGTTCTCCCAGTAGAATCGCATCCCGTAACCCGAGCTCATTGGCAGGTCATAAAATTTGACCACCAAGCTCATCCAGCCCATGCAAGGGAAGACAACGGGGGCGCAACATTCCAACGCGACCTCACAGATACACACAGACACGCACATTACCATATATGGACTTCCACTAGTAAAATTTCATTTTACCAACTATTACAACTGTATAAAGAGTGTTCCGGGTGATTTGCATGTTCACCAGTGTGATATTAGAATAGTTGTGTTTTTGGATTACAGTAAGGTAATCTTAAAGTGCCTTTGTTCAACAAAAGAATGTATCTCTATGTTGCTATCTTTGTCAATATTCGTCCTTAGTATTGTTTTAATCCCCTTTGCACGACGAAGGAGATTTTTTATAAGAGACTGTGATAAACGTTATGGTTCCATGCGTTTTAATTCCCTGAGCATAATATCATAGTTTGCCCTCTCGTGATTCCACACGAGGGTCGGGCTGCATTAACACAGGAATGCTCTAAGAGGATTTGTCCTCCACGAAAGGGGGACGGTACACGGGACACTGATAAAAGCCTAAACCTTCAGTATCCTCCCTCTCTCATCCCTGATCTCTCACCCTTCCTCCTCTTCGCCCCGGCGCAGCGCTTCTCCAAGGAACATCTGAAGGAGGCCCTGGCCTTCTCTATCGAATGAACACATGTTCGAGTCGTAGCTGCGTCCTTTGCAACCAAGATTTGCAACCTCTCCCTGCCCGGGAGATGAATCTGAACTTTCTCGGTAACGTTACATTCAGTGAGCCTTTTTAAGCTTCCCGCGACACCGGAAGACGCAGCAGAAACAGGACACCATCCTCGCTTCCTGCCTCAGCCTCAGCCTCACCCGAAAGAGCACAGAATCTTGCAAGTAGGCTATATAGTTTCCTATAAAAACTGTTCCAGGTGTCTCGTGAACTTAGGTTTCTGTATGTAATAATTACTAGCTTTTCCCTTCTCTCTATTTCTTTCTTTCTTTCTTTCATTTCATTTTATTCTGATCACGTATGTTATTGTTTGGTTAAATGTTTGTTTGTGTTTATTGTTTGCATTTTTACGTACGTTTATATTCGTAGCCCATATAATCTCTAGTCTTACATTTATTAAAATTCATTAATACTTTTCACTGTCTCTGTGTTTGAAAACCCACCTTATAAGTCAATGAAACTAAAAGATCTAAGCTACAAAGCTCGATATTGTAGACTACATTGAGTAGTTCTTAATTCATAAACTCAGAAAGTTTGATGTTCGTGGCCAGAAGATAAAACTTTCTTGGAGTTTGTAAAGGGATACCCCTTCTTAACTGTGATAATCTCACATTTATTCGCTGGACGAATGACTGATGACCAAACCAGTTACAGAACAAGGTAATCTCGACAATTGATAAAATAAATGTACATGCGGTTTCTGAATTATTATGACCATGAGTTATAATTATTAATATTTCCAAAATTCCCTATATCCTTGAGCTAATTCACATTTACCCAGAGTCGTTTATGCTACACCTGATACAGGTGGCCGAAATGAGCTTTCTCCGCAGGGTGGCTGGGCGCTTCCTTAGAGAAAATATTTTCTCAATAAAATAAAATTATTAACTTTTTCATATAAAATAATGGCATTTTTTAATAATTAAAAATAAAATATTTTTTGCATTTGACAACGAACACACCGGAAAACACAGCTATACAACATAGTTCAAAACGTAATAATAATTAATAATTTCTGAACATTGACTCTCAGTCTTTATTCACCTTTTTCTCAAGTTTTCTCAATAGAATTCATAAAAGTATTGAATAGAATAGCATAGTTCTAAAAGGGGCACATTGTAACACAGTATTACAACATGCCCCACCTGCACAACTGAGATTAGTGTCTTCTGCTAGTTAGCGAAGCATTAAAGAACCATATAAACTGTTAAATAACATATTGGAGAATAAAATAATATCAGATTTGAAATTTTAAATAAACACCAAATAGACGTGAAAAATTAACATAAGTCAGAAATTTACTTTTGCTATGGTTAAATAAATGTTCAGTGATATCTTCCAAAGATTATGAATTTTGGCACAATTATTTCTCTATATAGTGTTAATATGACAACTAGTAACACTAGTTCCCTTTCGAACGGTCACTTCGTATTGCGTAGCTATACGCAGTGGGGAAACTCCTTTTCCTCGATTTACTAAAGCTTTTATTTAAAACGCATTTGCAGCTGCACAGCTAGCACATTGAGCGTGGCTCGCTCATAGGCTGTGCTGCAGCAACTGCTTAAACCAATGGCGCGGGCGCCTCTGACAGGCCACCAATGAACAACATTGTACGTCAGAGCTCCCAAAGGGGGCGTGGCCTTAGTCTATATCAGAGCCCCGCATTCACCATTATAGCAGATTTCACTCCTTCAGCGACAACTGCATGTCTCTGACCGATACTGCAAGCTTCGCCGTAGAACAAGCCCTTCAGCCTGAGCGAGCATTCTCAGCGGACTACGCACTTCAAGCCGTTTTCCCCCTGACGCCGTCTCACCTGTGGCTATCCGGCGACAACGACGATATATCCTTTTAAATTATGCCTGGTTCATCCTGCGCCACGTGCGGACTCAAGCTGCACGAGGCTGATGGACACGCGAGCTGCATTTCTTGCCTGGGAGCTGCCCACGCGGAAAATGCGCTCTCCGCCGGCGGATGTGAGGCCTGCGAAAGCATGCCGATCTCCGTGCTGCGCACCCGGCTAGCTCTCTTACGAGACGGCGATGCCGCGTCACCCGCCCTTCCCTTCCCGGCACTACTTAAGCCGCGGAAGAAGAAGCGCCGCAGCCAAAGGCCCCCCGAGACCATGGAGATAAGCGAAAGCACGCCGGCCGTGTCCCCGCGTGCCTCGCCTTCTCCAGAGACGACGCCCTCTCCAGTTTTCTTCGAGGGAGACCTGCGCCCCCCCCCGCCACGTGGCGGGCCTTGTCTCCTTCGGGGGATCGGGCGAACACGACGACAGCCTGTCGATTACTGCGTCTGAGGAGGAATGGCCGGGCTCTCTCGACCCCGCCAAAGCTTCTGAGGCATCAGGCAGCATTTCAGCGACCAGGACTAACTCCGACGCCGAAATGCTTCGGATCCTGACAAAGGCTGTCACGGACCTCGACCTCGAGTGGGCCTCGCCTGAGGAGCCGCCCCGTAGTCGGCTGGATGGCTGGTTTCTCTCAGGGCGCCAACAGGCCCCACGTCACAAACCAGCGCCATTTTTCCCTGAGGTCCACGAGGAGCTGACCAAGGCGTTGCGAGCACCCTACTCAGCACGGGTGGGTTCATCTGTTTCCGCGACACTCTCATCAGTGGACGGTGCAGCGGAAAAGGGCTATGAGTCTTTGCCGCCCCTCGAGGAGGCTGTGGCAGC
The DNA here is from genome assembly GCF_949319135.1 of Squalius cephalus. Lineage (NCBI taxonomy): Eukaryota > Metazoa > Chordata > Actinopteri > Cypriniformes > Leuciscidae > Squalius > Squalius cephalus. Next base: position 19,122,903 of record NC_137137.1, on the reverse strand, counting down.
TCATTTGTGCCCGAACACGGCGGCTAGCTGGCGAGCTAGAGCTACCCACCCCAACAAGCCGTGTAGAGCTACATCAGCCCTCGCCGGACGCGCGTATTCCGCCTCTGGCCAGGCTGCATCGGCTCTACACACCATGGCCGTGCTTCAGGTCTACCAGGCCAAGCTCCTCCAGTCCATGGACGAGACTGGCCCGGATCCGGAAGCCTTCAGCGATCTGAGGAGCGCTACGGACCTAGCCTTGCGTGCTACGAAGGCTACAGCACAGGCCATAGGTAAGAGCATGGCAAGCTTGGTAGTATTAGAGCGCCACCTTTGGCTGAATCTAACGGAGATCAAGGAGACGGACAAGACACGTTTTCTCGACGCCCCCGTGTCCTAGCTTCGGCCTCTTCGGCCCGGCGGTCAAGGGGTTTTCGGAAAGATTCACCGAGGCACAGAAGGCGTCCCAGGCAATGCGACACTTCCTGCCGAAACGCTCTAGCTCAGCGTCCAAAACCAAGCCAGCCTCTTCGCCGCATCCAGTCAGACCGGCAAAGCAGGTATCTCAGCCCCGCCCTGCGGCTGATACCTTCCGCCAGCCGAGACCGACAAAGCGTTACCCGATGCCCCGGCGCCAAGGCCCGCGGCCCAGCGGGGTGAGTGAACCGGTTCCGCCGAAGTCGTCCTAGCAAGGATGAAGAGAGAGGGCTTGTGTCTCGCACTAGCCGGACCACCCTCAAAAAGACCCACTATACTTCCCGCAGCTCCCTGTTTAGTTCAGGCGGCTGGGGATTTTATTACTGTAAACAGGCCCGCAGCAGTGAGCGCGCCTCTACAAACAAACGCCGTTTTCACGGCGACCCAAATAAAGCACAAAAAGAGTATGTTTCACAAACACAACCCATGGTTTCACGGTCCCCCTACACTAGGTGGCCCCCTCCATGTTGTAAGAATGACTTCCCCACAGGCAAAAGCTTGTACAGTCAGTCAAACACTCAATATGTGCACAAATCACAATGTAAAGGTAGTGAGTCCCCACAGTGTAGGCGACTCATCCCATTCAGTGGTTCAATCCCTAGCCACACGGGTGCAGGCCTGGCAAGCCATCCCCGGTGTGTCGAGTTGGGTCATAAACATTATAAAGCGAGGCTACTCGCTCCAATTCGCTCGCAGACCCCCAAAATTTCAGGCGGTAGTCGAGTCTTCAGTGAGAAGCAGCGTGGGTCACGTGCTTCGCGCCGAAGTACAGAATTTGTTAGCAAAAGGGGCGATAGAATTAATCCCTCCAGCGCAAACATATTCAGACGGCGGTCTCAGACCCATACTAGATTTGAGACATTTGAACAAAGCTCTCATGAGACGGCCGTTCAAAATGTTGACTATCAAACACATCCTAGCGCAAATTCGCCCGGGGGACTGGTTTGTAACAATGGATCTGAAAGACGCATACTTTCATATTCAGATAAACCCTCGTCACAGGCCATTTTTGAGTTTCGCCTTCGAGGGTCAAGCCTATCAGTACACGGTCCTGCCCTTCGGCTTGTCCCTGGCACCCCGTACATTCACGAAGTGCATGGAGGCAGCGCTCTCTCCCCTGAGACATCAGGGAGTGCGCGTGCTGAATTATCTCGACGACTGGCTGGTGCTAGCACAATCGAGAGCAGAGCTGATAGCTCACAGAGATTTGATTCTCGGCCATTTGAAATGCCTGGGACTCACAATCAATGTTGCCAAGAGCAAACTGACACCCAGCCAGACTGTAGTTTTTCTGGGCACAGTTTTAGACTCAGTGGAGATGACAGCGCGGCTCACACGAGAGCGCGCGCTCGCAGTGCAGACGCTAGCAGCCTCGTTCAGAGCGCGCGAGCGCGCGCCCCTGAAAAAATTTCAGAAACTTCTCGGTCTTATGGCAGCAGCATCGCCAGTACTCTGTATGGGATTACTGCGCATGCGCCCGCTGCAACACTGGCTGAAACGCCGTGTGCCAGCCCATGCATGGCAGTCCGGCAGCCTGCGCATCATGGTGAATCACGGTTGTTTAAGAGCCCTGATTCCCTGGCGAGCTCAGGACTGGTACCTCAAGGGTGTGACCATGGGAGTAGTTTCCAGAAGGAAAGTAGTGTTTACAGATGCATCCAACCTAGGTTGGGGTGCTCTGCACGAGGGCAAGCCTGTCTCCGGCCTCTGGTCGAGCACGGAGCAGAGCTTACACATCAACTGTCTGGAAATGAAAGCGGTTGGTTTGGCCCTGAAAGCATTACTAACAAACTTAAAAGGCCACCATGTCCTGGTCCGCACGGACAACATGTCAGTGGTGGCCTATATAAATCGCCAAGGCGGCATCAGGTCAGGCAGCCTGCATGCCCTAGCGAGAGAACTCCTTATATGGGCACAGAGCAATCTGCGCTCTTTGAGAGCAATGCATATCCCGGGCGTTCAGAATCTGGGCGCGGATATGCTCTCACGGGGCAACACTCCCCCAGGCGAGTGGTCCCTAAACCCTCAGACGGTTCGTCTGATATGGAGTGTGTTCGGAGAGGCCGAAATAGACCTTTTTGCCTCGAGATCCAACACTCATTGCAAAATGTTCTTCTCGAAGAGCAGGGATGCGTTGACCCATCGTTGGCCCAATCGCCCCCTCTATGCTTTTCCCCCTGTCTCGATGATTCCACAAGTCATAAAGAGGGTCAGGGAGAGCGGGTGCCCAGTCCTGCTGGTGGCCCCTCTCTGGAGATCCAGACCGTGGTTTCCGGAGCTGATTCAGCTATCAGACACAGTCCCTTGGCCTGTTCCAATGAGGAAAGACCTCCTCTCCCAGGCGAAAGGAACGATATGGCATCCGCGACCCGATTTATGGGCCCTCCATGTGTGGCCCCTAAACGGGTACCCGGGGACCTTCCAAGGAAAGTCCTAAACACTATCTCCGAAGCTAGGGCCCCGTCTACTAGGCGCCTATATGCTTTGAAATGGTCAGTGTTTTCCAGCTGGTGCTCGAAAAACTGTTTGGACCCAGAGTCATGTGAGGTAGATGCAATATTATCCTTCCTGCAGGAGCTGTTGGATGCGGGCCGCTCCCCGTCCACGCTCAAAGTGTATGTGGCAGCTATTGCAGCGCATCATGCCTTGATAGCTGGCCAGTCGATAGGAAGGGATGATTTGGTGGTGCGGTTTTTGAAGGGTGCTAGGAGGATTAACCCCTCCAGACCCCCTTCTGTGCCCCTCTGGGACCTCTCCAGGGTCCTGGGGGCCTTAAAGGGCCCACCATTCGAACCGCTACAGTCGGTTGATTTGAAACCTCTCTCGCTAAAGACTGCTCTCCTGCTGGCACTGGCATCTATCAAGCGAGTAGGGGATCTGCAGGCGCTCTCAGTGAGCCCTTCATGTTTGGAGTTTGGCCCAGGTGACTCTAAGGTCGTCCTCAAACCCAGGCATGGTTATGTGCCTAAAGTGCTTTCAACTCCGTTTAAAGCACAGGTCATTATGTTATTAGCCCTTCCCCCTTCTGCCGAGGATGGGGAGGTGAATCTTCTGTGTCCTGTCAGAGCACTGAGAATTTATCTGGAGCGTTCTGCGTCTTTCAGGCAGTCAGAACAGCTATTTGTCTGCTTTGGTGGCCGATCCAAAGGCGATCCAGTCACCAAGCAAAGGCTGTCTAGACGGATTGTGGATGCTATATCTATGGCTTATACCTCGATGGGTCAGGTTTGCCCCATAGGTATTAAAGCCCATTCGACTAGAGGCATGGCTTCATCGTGGGCTTGGTCATCTGGTTTTCCTATTCAGGATATTTGTGATTCGGCCGGCTGGTCCTCGCCTTCCACATTTATGAAATTTTATAATATGGAAGTTCCTTCTCTGCATGCGAAGGTGCTTTCAGTATGATGAAGACCCGGCAGTGCCCGGTCTTCTCTACAGTGTACTGTGCACAATCATTCACATATATATATAAAACCCGCTTGCTGGTTATTTTCTAATTTACTAAATAGCCCCGACGGTGTCTGGGTTCATTAGTATATTGGGTTGGTATTGTTACTGACACATATATTTTATAAGGCCCGACGGTGTCTGGCCTATATATATAAATATATATTATAATGGTTCGGACTTGTATTGAGCTCAGGGGTCCTGAGTTCAGTGGCAACTAGTTATTTTTAGTGCGGCGTTTTGCATGGCGTCCCCACTGCGTATAGCTACGCAATACGAAGTGACCGTTCGAAAGGGAACTACTCGGTTACTATCGTAACCTCAGTTCCCTGAGATAGGGAACGAGTATTGCGTAGCCGGCCGCACTATAGTAACCTGGTGAGTTGTCGCTTCAGTCGTGGAACCTGCTATAATGGTGAATGCGGGGCTCTGATATAGACTAAGGCCACGCCCCCTTTGGGAGCTCTGACGTACAATGTTGTTCATTGGTGGCCTGTCAGAGGCGCCCGCGCCATTGGTTTAAGCAGTTGCTGCAGCACAGCCTATGAGCGAGCCACGCTCAATGTGCTAGCTGTGCAGCTGCAAATGCGTTTTAAATAAAAGCTTCAGTAAATCGAGGAAAAGGAGTTCTCTTTCATAGGTTCACTCAACGCTGCGGATAGCGCAGTGGGATATTCTCTGAATGTGCCGATTGTCTGAAGCCCTATAGAATCACGCCAATTCATTGGCTGATGGCGCTCGCGCAGTCTGGCTCCGACCCGACGCTCTTACGTCGCATCATTACATATTCGCGCGCGCGCCATCTGATCCTCAGATTTCTCTGCCTTCAGAACGAAGCGGTCACGTTGCCCTTCGCTCTTGATTTTTCTAAGCTCATACGACTTCTGGATTATTCTCGGCGCTTCTGCGACTGTTCAAGCAGAACTCTGTTTCTCCTTACGGTGAAGTTGCCATGGAATACCGACGCTGTTCTCCGCCATGTGCTCGTTACATCGCTAACGACGACCCGCACAGTAAGTGTGTTAAATGTTTGGGGTTTTCACATGCGCGCGAGGCAGTCATAGGATCGTCTAAATGCAAATTCTGTGAAAATTTGTTGCTCAAAACCCTCAAATCGCGGCTCGCGGTTTTTGAGAGGGAATCATTCGTCCCCCCCTGTCGCGCTCCCGAGGCCTCTCGAGGATCCGCGACTTGGGGTTCGGATGTAGAGCTTGAGGATGTGGAGTTCGAGCAGACGAGCCCCGCTCTTTCTCTCCCTCCCTCCCCTCGGCACGCGCGAGGCATGCCAGTCGAATTTTCATACGATTATTTGCGCCCCAGCCCGGGAGCACGCGACGCGGTTTCTTTCGGGCTGGAGGATGTACTTTTTACCGAGGCTTCCGACTCCGAGGATTTCGGGCCTACTCTCGCCGACGAGGTTATCCCGCCTAGCGGCCAGGAGGCGCGGCCTACTGCGGCCTACGCGGAGCTCGTTGATGTACTTTCGCGCGCTACGGAGAAGCTCGTTATTGATTGGCCCGACGAGCCCCGCGAATCTCAGTCGTCGAAACTCGACGAGAGACTTCTCAGTGGCCCTAATTCTAGGCCTCAACGGAGAAAGCTGCCATTTTTCAGTGATCTGCATCACGAGATTTCCAGATCCTGGAAGCAGCCTTTCTCTGCGCGCCTCACTAATGCGGCAGCTGCTGATTTCACCAACCTAGTAGGTTCTGTGCAACAGGGCTATTCCGCCGTTCCGGCGATTGAGGAGACTTTAGCCGACCATCTTGCTCCGTCCTCTGCACCGTCCTGGAAGTCGCGCCCCCTCCTCCCCTCTAAAGCATGTAGGACTACCTCCTCTCTAATTGGGAAATCCTACATGGCGGCTGGGCAGGCAGGCATGTCCCTGCACACTATGGCCATTCTTCAGGCCTACCAAGCAGACGTCCTGAAGGAAATGGACGAGGGCGATGGCATGACCCCCGAAGCAGTCAAGGAGCTTCGTAAGGCTACGGATTTAGCCTTAAGAGCCACCAAACATACAGCACGCGCTATAGGCCGCTCTATGGCTGGTTCCGTTGCGGTGGAGCGCCACTTGTGGCTTAATCTCACGGAGATCCGTGACAAGGAGAAGGTTTTCCTCCTGGACGCCCCCATTTCTCAAACAGGTTTGTTTGGTGAGGCGGTCAACACAGTGGTTGAGAAATTCTGCTCCTCCAAATCCCAATCGGCCGCGTTCAGACAGTTCATGCCCAGGAGGGCTAGGGAACCTTCTGCTCCCTCCCCTGTTCGACCCAGAGAACGTCCCTCTTTTAGACCGGAGTTCTCTTCCAGGAGGAGCGAACCGGTGCATCCCCCACCTACCACGGTTTGGGGAGCCCGCGGTCGCCCGTTTCCCCGTCAACGGCCTCACAAGCACCTCCAGATGAAGCGGTCCGACAAACCGACCGCTCCGGCGGCCCAGAGCCGTTCCTGACCCTCCGGTCGGAAAAAGGAGAGCTCCTCTGCTTCCTCAAGGTTGGGACAGACCGCGCAAGCGTTTCTGCCCACCTCCCAGCTCTCCTTTCCTTGTCCTGTCACCTTCGCCACTCAGAGTGTCTCGAAGTGCAGGCCATTTTTCACCATCTCGACTCAGCCCGGCGCGGGAGGAAGGAGACGCTTTTTGCTTTCTCCCCTCACCCCCGACACTCTCTATAACTGCCGGTCGCATCCTCGGAGGCACTTTTCGCTTTCCTCCGGAACAGGCGGACCTGGTCACCATGACCCCAGCATCGATGCCTCCCATCACGTGCCAGGACGCCAAGGGCTCTCCTGCACAGTCAACTTCTCTACCCCACGAACGTCAACACGGCACCCTCACTCAGGTATGTCGTCTGCATTACAACATCCCTCTTCCTCTTTCACATTTCTTTCAAGAGTGGGATCGCTTACCAGGGGTATCGTCTTGGGTTCTTCGCACAGTTCGGTTCGGCTACACTCTTCAGTTTTGCCGCAATCCCCCTTGTTTCAACGGGGTCTTTCCTACCGTAGTAGACAGCGCCACTCAGGCTTCTGTACTTCAGCAGGAAATTTCATCCCTCCTTCTCAAAGGAGCGATAGAAGAGGTTCCTTCAGGGGAAACCGAACGGGGCTTTTACAGCCGCTATTTCCTGGTCCCGAAGAAGGGCGGCGGTTTGCGTCCCATACTGGACCTCCGCCGACTGAACTTCGCCCTTTACAAAGGGAAATTCAAGATGTTGACGCTGAAAGCTATCATATCTCAGATTCGGCCAGGGGATTGGTTCGTGACAGTAGACCTAAAGGATGCTTACTTTCACATCCAGGTTGTACGGCGACACAGGCAGTTCCTCAGGTTCGCCTTTGGAGAAAGAGCGTTCCAGTACAGGGTCCTTCCATTCGGCCTCGCTCTGGCCCCGAGGACATTCACGAAGTGTATGGATGCAGCTCTGGCCCCATTGCGGCTCCAGGGCATCCATATTCTAAATTACCTGGACGATTGGCTCATTTTAGCCCGATCCAGGGAGTTAGTGACCCACCACAGAGACATCGTCCTGAGTCATATCCAGTCTCTCGGTTTGAGGTTGAACGTTCTCATGCAGGCCCGATTGGCTCCTGCACGGATTTCCAGTCTGACGACATGCGTGGCCCGTTTTTCGCTAGGCCACCATGTGTCTGTGGGCACTTGCCGCAGGATGCTGGGCCTTATGGCCGCGGCCTCCTCCGTGCTACCGCTGGGCCTGCTCCACATGAGACCTTTCATGTGGTGGATGAAGCTCTCAGGGGTTCGGCCCTCCGGGCCAACCCTTCGCCTACTGAAGGTATCGCGCAGTTGCTTTCGAGCCCTGTCAGTTTGGCGGGACCCTCTTTTTCTTCAAAAAGGGGTCAGCATGGGTGCGGTATTTCGTCGCCAGATGATTACGACGGATGCCTCTCTCACCGGCTGGGGAGCAGTTTTCGAGGGCAGACCAGCATGTGGCGTCTGGACTGGCGAGACTCTCTCTTGGCACATCAACTGCCTGGAGTTAAGAGCCGTTTTTCTGGCTCTGCATCATTTTCTCCCTCTTCTGGAGGGACACCATGTAATTGTCAGGACAGACAACATGGCAGTGGTGTCTCATGTAAACCGACAGGGGGGTTCTCGGTCACGCACCCTGAACAGGCATGCGCGTCACCTTCTCCTGTGGTCTCAGAGCAGATTCCTTTCTCTGAGAGCAGTTCATGTCCCAGGGATTCTGAACCTCGCAGCAGACTTTCTGTCGAGGCAGAAACTCAGATCGGGAGAATGGATGTTGAACCGCCAGACAGTGGCCCTGATCTGGGAGGTTTTCGGAGAAGCGGAAGTGGACCTCTTTGCATCTCAAGAGTCGTCCCAATGCCCGCTTTGGTTCTCCCTGAGTCCCCCGGCTCCATTAGGGATAGATGCGTTCGCTCACCCTTGGCCAACGCGGAAACTCTATGCCTTTCCGCCCATCAAACTGATCCAGGCGGTCTTGGCCAGAGTGAGAGAGAGCGGAGTCCGCCTCCTCCTGGTAGCTCCGTTCTGGCCGTCCCAGCCATGGTTTTCGGAGCTAATTCCTCTGCTGGAATCTTCCCCCTGGAAGATCCCGGTCAGGGAGGACCTGCTGTCCCAACTGCAGGGCAGGATATGGCATCCTCGCCCAGACATGTGGAAGCTGTATGTTTGGCCGATCAGAGGCCGTTAGCATTAAGTTCTGATCTCCCATCTGACGTTCAGGAGACCATTGCGAGTGCTAGAGCCCCTTCTACAAGGAGGCTATATTCTTCCAAATGGAAGGTGTTTGAGACATGGTGCTTAGCACATGATAGGAGTCCAGTTAACTGCCCTGTTGGTTCAGTATTGGAATTCCTGCAGGAGAAGTTTGCTTCTGGAGCAGCTGCTACCACTCTCAGAGTTTATGTCGCAGCTATTGCAGGGCATAGGGAATCGGACGAGATTCCCCTGGGGAAACTAAGGTTAGTTTCGGCCTTCATGCGTGGGGTTAAGCGCCTGAAACCGGCTCGCTCCCCTAGAGTTCCCTCATGGGACCTTTCTGTTGTCCTAGAGGGTTTGACGAAGGCTCCCTTTTAGCCCTTAGAGTCAGCTCCGGAGCGGATTCTGACTCTCAAGGTTTCTCTTTTGTTGGCTTTGTCATCATTAAAGCGTGTAGGAGACTTACAAGCTCTTTCTGTTAGCGAGTCTTGCTTGGACTTTGCTCCTGGCTTGGTCAAGGTTTCCTTGAGGCCGAGACCAGGGTATGTTCCCAAAGTTCTTTCCACAACTTTCCGCTCGCAGGTGGTTAACCTTAACGCTTTCCACCCTCCTCCATTTTCTTCTGAGGAAGATAGGAAGCTTAACTTGCTCTGCCCAGTTCGTTCTCTTAAGATATATGTAGACCGCTCAGGCGGTTGGAGGAAATCTAACCAGCTTCTGGTTTGCTTCGGTGCTGGCCGCCGTGGGCTTGCTGCATCAAAGCAGAGGATTTCTCACTGGGTTACAGAAGCTATCTCGTTGGCTTACGAGGTGCGTGGCTTTCCTTCACCTCTTAGCATTAGAGCACATTCCACCAGAAGTGTGGCATCTTCTCAAGCTCTTTTTAGAGGAGCACTTTTGGAGTACATTTGTGTTGCGGCAGGCTGGTCCTCTCCGCACACTTTTGTAAGGTTCTATAATTTGGATCTTGACATGACCCCGGGTTCCCAGGTTCTTTCTGTTTGAACTCCTCTTGGTCGTTGTCTATTTTTGTACCAGTCATGGAAAGCGCTCTAGCTTGGCGAGTTTGGTAGTCCGTTCCCACTGCGCTATCCGCAGCGTTGAGTGAACCTATGAAAGAGAACGTCTCTGGTTACTTGCGTAACCTATGTTCTCTGAATAGGGAACGAGACGCTGCGTTAGCTGCCAAGCTCCTCGCGCTGCTGACAGTTTTCTTTTCGGCAGAGAAATCTGAGGATCAGATGGCGCGCGCGCGAATATGTAATGATGCGACGTAAGAGCGTCGGGGCGGAGCCAGACTGCGCGAGCGCCATCAGCCAATGAATTGGCGTGATTCTATAGGGCTTCAGACAATCGGCACATTCAGAGAATATCCCACTGCGCTATCCGCAGCGTCTCGTTCCCTATTCAGAGAACATAGGTTACGCAAGTAACCAGAGACATTTCCCCACTGCGTATAGCTACGCAATACTCGTTCCCTATCTCAGGGAACTGAGGTTACGATAGTAACCGAGTAGTTTCGTCATGGTAGCTGGCATGTGTGGTAGTATTTGAAACAAGGGTGTTACAACTAGCCCCGCGTTAGTTTGAGCCCCGCTCTCCCCCTATTTCTTACCATATTATATGTATTGTCGTAATTATAATTATAAGGTGATAGGAAAGCATTAAATTAACTTACCTGCATTGACAACTGTCAAGCATGACAGAATATACACAATCTTGAGCATTCTTTAAATTAACGAATCCAGGTGTTAGCCTATGGATAATCTCTGTAAAAAAAATATGCGCGTGCACGCGCTTGTCCCGTACACGATTCCAAGTCAATGCAAAATCGGTCTTCAGAAAAAAAACAGGTGTTTTGTAGCCTTCTATGTTCTTTGATAATTGTCGTCTATATAACTTAGCTGCTTAAAGTTAAAAGACAGTGAAATGTTCTTCCTCAAGACGTGTTAACCCTCTTTCATTTTATTTTTAATTTCACTTCTGTGTGGGTGGTAGGCTAGCCAACCTGAGGCGCATGATTTTGCTGTAATATTGTGAATATTATTTATGAACCCAGTTTCATATATCTCGCGTGGGTTGTGCTTGGGTCTAAGTGTTGGCGAATGGCAATAAAGCGCAATGCGGACATTGAATCCTATAGTCTACAAGAGACTTTTTGGTAATCCTTTTGTAAGACTGGAAACACTGGAAGAACTGGAAGAGAGAGCTACTCTCTGAGAGAACAAAGGAAATTAGATTTGAACTCACCATTTGAGATGCAAAGTCTCACCTCAGAACACATCTCCCTCTTCCCCACTCCCCCTCTTTCATGCTGAGACCACATGTAATTCACCCAAAAATCCATATGGTTTAATGTGAATAGGAGGGCGAGGCACAACCTAACGCTGGGCGAGTTGTAACACACTTGTTTTAAATACTTCCACACGTGCTAGCATGATGAAACTTAGTGTATTTAGTTGCCACATCAACACTATACAGAAAAAATTGTGCCAAAAATTCAGAAATCTTTGGAAAATATCACTGAACATTTATTTGACCATAGCAAAAGTAAATTCTTTACTTACATTATTTTTTCATCTCTGTTTTTGTTTTTTATTTAAAATTAGACAAATCTGATATTATTTTAATCTACAATCTGTTATTTAAAAGTTGAGATGGTTGTTTAATGCTGATCTAACCAGCAGAAGACACTAGCCGGGTTTAAATCCCATTTTCACAGGCGGGGCATGTTGTAACAATGTGCCCCTATTAGAACTATGATAGTATATTCTATACTTTTATGAATTCTATTGAGAAACCATGAGAAAAAGGCAAATAAAGACTGAGAGTCAATGTTCAGAAATTATTAATTATTAATATGTTTTGAACTATGCTGTATATCTGTAATTTGCGGTGTGTTTGTTGTCAAACTCAAAAATATATATATTTTTTAATTATTAAGAAAATTACATTATTTTATATGAAAAACTTGTATTTTATTGAGAAAATATTTTAAGATTTCTTGTATATTTTTTTGATTAGATCAGATTACATTTAAGATGTAATATGGTTGTGTTACAATGTGCCCCTCACATGTTACAACGTACCCCACCTATGGGGCATGTTGTCACATTTCACTTCCAATCTTTCAGGGTAAATAAAGAAAAAAGTATACGCTGTATAATTAATGAAACAAAACCATATAATTGTACTAGACATGTGGGAAATTAATTTGGGAAAAAATAAACACTCTGAACCCAAAGTAGGTTTACAAAAATGGAGAATATCAAAAAGCGTCAGGTTATGCGCCACTCTCCCCTAATTATCATACAGTATTACACATGTTTGGTATCATTTGAAATGTTTCAGTGCGACTGGTACAAGTGTCTCATACCCAAATAAGTAAAACAAAAGGTAATAAGGTTTTTAAGAGTTTAGAGATAACTGGCACACAAAGGAAGGTGGTCACTATGGAATAAAATCACTTTCAAAAATAATCGTACGTAATTCAAAACATTTGTGTGTAATTTTAATATACTCGTGCGTAATTTAAAATTATTGTATGTAATTCTGTTTTTTGTCAGAGTTGGGTTCCAAAATCTACGGCCACGACGGTTTACAGATACGCGATTTTGTGTGTTTTTTAGAGTGCAACTCTAAAATGTACGACTGTGACAGTTTACAGACACAGCGCTTGTTTTCACAATAGCTCTGTTACACACACGACATGCGAATTACGACCATGAAGTGCGGTGTGCGAAACGACTGTCAAAAATACGTCATCAAGGTCACAGGCATTACTATCCGAGGGAAGATGAATCGAGCCAACGAAGTGCGCATGCGCCCCACCAACGGTTTAACCCACTGGCGCTGAAATGGCGGATCAGCAGCCAAGCGCTCACTCCTCGTCTCAGGTAAGCTAATTATTATTATTTTTTTAATCTGACATTTTAAGCAGGGGTCATCAAACTTGTTCCTGGAGGTCATGAGGTCGGAGTTAAACTCTGAAGGACACCGGCCGTCCAGGACCGAACTTGACGAGCCCTGTGTTTAAGGGTTAACGTTAGTTATAACTAATAACAGATAACGTTACTATAACTTTAGTAGGTAAGATAAGCTCTCAGAGTAACGTTACATGTAACGTTAGGTGCTTAAAGAAGACAGTTGTTTAGGAGGTCATCACTGCAGCCTGTAGCGCGATGAGATAGGGCTAACGTACATAAAAGAATGAGCAATTTTAAGTGTTGACTTTCTAACAGCCGTGTTACGTGCACTGTACGTTAATACACAGGTCATGTAATATAATGCTGCCTTCACGTGCTATGGAAAATATGATATTTTCCACTTGTGAACTGGTATTTACCAGTGTGTTGTGTTCAAGTGCTTTTGTTGTCGTAATTTAGTACCCGCAAGGTCTGTGTCAGTAGAGTATCTTTTTTATCTTTACCAAAAAAAAAAAAAAAAAAAAAAAACCTTAATGTGGTGCTTTCTGATAATTAAAACATAATGAATAATTAAAAAAAAATAAAACATGACATAAAATGATTAAATATGAACCAAGGAAATTGCGGCGAAGTTGAAAATTGAGTGTTAACGCATTATATTACAATCGTTAATGACACAACATTGTATAGGCTACAAAAACTATCCGCTAACAGTATTCACGACTCTTGCGTTGCTCTCCGCCATTTTGAAAAGGTCAAAGGTTATCTCATCTCGGCAACTCGTGCATCAAAATATTCTACGAGTTGCCCAGTGGAAAATACCACATGAGGGGGTGTTCATGTGCATTTTCCATGTCGGCTTTTGGTATTTACCATAATTACCATAGCACGTGAAGGCACCATAAGTGTTCACTGTTTAAGTATTGAAGTCATATTTCATTGTTCACTAATAGTCCAGTCATTTTAGGAAAAAAGGTTGAACAAATTGCAACAGAAGCAAACTCAACTGATTTTGTATCCTCAATATGTCCTGAGTAAGGAAAAAAAAAAACGTCCCGAAGAATCCCATTAGGGGAAAGTTTCGAAAAAGACCCAAATATAGCCTATTCATACGCCTATTCATTCTCTTTCTCACGTGAATAAGGTAAACATTTTTAACCTTTAGATATCACTATGAAAATTACCATGAAAATTGCTGAGTTGATTACTTCCATCAAGACAAACAAAAAATGCATTACCGGTACAAGTTTTTTTAAATTGTTTGTTAACATGGACAAACGGTGCATAATCTAATTACATATGTGCTAATTTGCATAAATATCACAACAGGTCTAAACATTGGGTAAAGCCAGGTGAAAATGTCTTGTTGAATCTTGTTGATAACAGTAAAATACTTGATGTTAAGGTCTGAATGGAACCCATTTAGGCAACCCATGAGCATTAATACATAGAGGCAGGAAGAAGTACTTTGGTTCCTACTTAGGCTGGTTCCTTTATTCATTTTTAAGAGACTGGGTTTGGGGCTGGGTCCGTGGGACTGTTTCTGGGGGACGAGTCTGAGGGAAAAACTGGAGACAATGGTAAGGAGAATGCAGAAGACAAAAGGTAGGTAAAATAAAAAGTGAATCCCCAGAAACAGTCCCACGGACCCAGCTCCAAACCCCATTTCTGCAATAATAATTAATAAACGCTGGTTTAAAGTACTTCTTCCTGCCTCTATGTATACCTTAACATTAAGTATTTTACTGTTATATGTCAACAAGATTCAACAAGACATTTTTGCCTGGCTTTACCCAATGTTTAGACCTGTTGTGATATTTATCCAAATTAGCACATACATAATTAGATTATGCACCGTTTGTCCATGTTAACAAACAATTTAAAAAAACTTGTAATACATTTTTTGTTTGTCTTGATGTAAGTAATCAACTCAGTCATTTTCATGGTGATATCTAAAGGTTACAATTTTTACCCTATTCACGTGAGAAAAAGAATGAATAGGCGTATGAATAGTATATATTTGGGTCTTTTTCGAAACTTTCCCCTAATGGGATTCTTCTGGGTTTTTTTTTTTTCCTTACTCGGGACATATTGAGGATACAAAATCAGTTGAGTTTGCTTCTGTTGCAATTTGTTCAAGGTTGACCCCCATTTTGGCTTAAAATGACTGGACTACAATAAAAGAGAGAATTTTGTCTAAGCAATATTAATGTCAGTGTAATTTGACTTACAGGGGCCGCTGATGACGCACCTACTAGAACGCCTCCGGTCACGAATAAGTGCAGTTTTAGATGGTCATCAGCTGGACTTGGACTATTTTCAGTATGTTATCAATCAAGAAGTGTTTATTTTGTCATCAGCCTCCACTATCTTTGATGTGCCAAATTATATTTTGGAGACCCTCATGGATTTGCAACAAAAAATTCATGCAGCTCTTTCCCAAGAGGTGGCCCCAGTTCTTACAAGGGAATGTGGTGGTGGACGAGGTCGACCTAAGTTTATTGTTTCCGAGGAAATGCTGTCCCGTCTTATAGAGATGTCTTTACCAGTTTCCTGTATTGCGAACATTTTAGGAGTAAGCCAGTCAACAATCTTCCGCCGAATGCGTGACTTGGGTTTATCTGTAAAAACTACATATAGCACCATGTCTGACAATGAATTGGATAATGCCATTTTGGCCATCAAAAGAAGACTACCAAATGCTGGATATAGGATGATAAAAGGCTGCCTGCAAGCAGACGGACACAGAGTTCAATGGAACCGCATAAAAGAATCCATGCACAGAGTGGATGCCCCTGGAATTCTGGAAAGGATGACCCAGC
Source organism: Squalius cephalus (assembly GCF_949319135.1). Lineage (NCBI taxonomy): Eukaryota > Metazoa > Chordata > Actinopteri > Cypriniformes > Leuciscidae > Squalius > Squalius cephalus. The sequence continues at coordinate 19,107,562 of NC_137137.1, read as the reverse complement.
TGGGGTGTATTGTCAGGAGGTCATATTTTGTTCAAAGTCCACTGTCCTTAATCCATATTGACACGAACCACAAGCTCATAAGGTATGGTCTTACATTTTACCTACGAAAGTGTAATGTTATGCAATATTACGTTTAACATGGTTTTACTTTAAAGGTACAACATCATCATATTTGGTGGGATAGATGGGTTCTCACGAAAGGTAAACACATTTATTTCCAACCCAGTGGAATCTATCTATCAGTCATAATATTACTTATCTATCTATAATCTGACTATCTATCTGTGTTTGAATGTATTGAATGATTTAATGTATTACATTTATTTGTTTTTTGGTATAGATCATGTACCTGGAACCAGCAACAAACAACCGTTCAAGCACTGCCTTATCATTCTTTCTCCAGTCTGTGCAAAAACATGGCTGGCCTTCAAGGTAGGAGAAAATTGTTTTTCTGTTCCTCACTTCCTTGCGTTTAGTTAAACCCTCATCCCTCAGGTCATTTTGACCCAAAACTGATTTTCCAAACAATATAAAAATTGTGTGTTGATCGTACCGGTCTAAGATTTCTTTACTTTTGTCATACTTGCACCAGGAATACACACACACACACACACACACACACACACACACACACACAACTGAGTGGATTTGAGGAGTTTAAATGGGTGCAATAAAAAGTAACAAAAGGGTCCCTCGTGGGTCATTTTGACCCACATAGGAATGAATGGAATTTACGAGAAAACAATTTTTTTTTTTTTTTTTTTTTTTTTTTGATATACAAAATCTGAGACAAAGATTTATACCCAAATGAAGGGCTGAGACTACAGAATATCCCCAATGCAGAAAACACACACTCCAATAGAACATATTATAATGTTTCATGTTTCTGCTGGGATATGACTGTCGTTTTTCCTCTTTTTTTTTGACTTAACAGTTACATTTGAGAGACTGAGTTTATATCATAGTTATATTTTTTCAAGTATATTTATATTTATGAAATTGTATGAATGTACACACATGTTTAGGTTCTAATTCATATTTTTCTTAAAAAAATATCCAGAATAAAAGGTAAATATAATAAAAATCACCCAAAAATAATAGAAAAACCTACATAAATATTTAGAAATAAATTATAAAAATGGAATCTAAGATTTCTGGCCCTCGGGTCATTTTGACCCAGGAAGGACACTTCTGTTATAGGTTCGGGAGGGACGGATGAGTAAACATGTTTATTTGTATTTTCTTAACATTATGGCAGTCAAGCAGATTTAACCTCTCCCTTCACCCCTCCATTTCAGGGTCCGGGGTGATGAAGGTGTGGAAAATGTGGCCATTGCAGAAACCATGTTTCGTGTGAAAGGGACTGGAAGAGGAAGCTTCATTGCTGGGAAAAGCGTACATAATCAGAGGTAATAAACAAGTTAGGATGTCACACTATCGTGTAATTTATCATTTTTAATCGATACATTTTGTATTCTCTAGAATTGAACGCTTGTGGCGAGACGTCTGGGTCAGCGTAACACAGCTGTATTACGAAATACTTCACAGCCTTGAGGAAGATGGCTTGTTGGACTTTTCAGATTCCCTTTATGTGTTTTGTGCACATTATGTCTTCCTCCCACGTCTGAAGCGTGACCTCCACAGTTTTTCTGAAGGCTGGGACAATCATCCATTACGGTCTGAAAATGGGCTCACCCCTAACCAGATGTGGATAATGGGACACATGCACAACTCATCTGGAGACAATGAAGAGAGTTTTCAGTTTTGTTTTTTTAATTGATTTTCTATGCCTTCAAGTTATACAGGGCGTGCAGAATTATTAGGCACGTTGAGTTTCTGATCATATTTTATTCCCAGGCACATTTTGCCAATTCCAAACCGTATTAATCTTAACTACTATTCATTTTGTATTTAATCATTTATAAGTGATATATAATTGTTCACGAAGGCTGGAAATGAAAAATGCCTTTAATTCAGGTGTGCAGAATTATTAGGCAAGTTTTCTTTTAGAGATAAAACAAGCCAAAAAAGAGATTTAACTCTTTAAAGATATTAAATCCCCATGAGAAGGATACAATACTAATGCAATACTAGAAATTACAGTTAAGGCATGACCATTGGACAGTGAAATGCTCATAAGGTCAGCAGGGTCAGACAAAAACAGGTGGAGAAGAAAATACACATGTTAACTGCAAAAGAATTAAGAATTAAGGTGAAGAATTAAGTGTGAAACCATCAGGAACCCTTTAGTCTCCAGCGCCACCATTTTCCAGAACTGCAGCCTACCTGGAGTCTCCAGAAGAGCAAGGTGTCAGGATCTCAGAGACTTAGGTTAGGTAAAGAATCCTAAAAATGACCCCCTCTTAATAAGAATCACAAGCTGAAGTGTTGTGAAATACATGAAGACTGTTTTTTTATAGGCTTTATAGACAGACAGATTGAGAGTGACTCTTGAAGGACCAGCACCACATCCTCTTCTACCACTGTTTGAAGAATTCATCTTCCAGAATCTGACAGTAAAATGGACTTCAGGGTAGGAGATGGACTAAATATTAACTCCAAAAACTTACTGTCAGATTCTGGAAGATGAATTCTTCAAACAGTGGTAGAAGAGGATGTGGTGCTGGTCCTTCAAGAGTCACTCTCAATCTGTCTGTCTATAAAGCCTATAAAAAAACAGTCTTCATGTATTTCACAACACTTCAGCTTGTGATTCTTATTAAGAGGGGGTCATTTTTAGGATTCTTTACCTAACCTAAGTCTCTGAGATCCTGACACCTTGCTCTTCTGGAGACTCCAGGTAGGCTGCAGTTCTGGAAAATGGTGGCGCTGGAGACTAAAGGGTTCCTGATGGTTTCACACTTAATTCTTCACCTTAATTCTTAATTCTTTTGCAGTTAACATGTGTATTTTCTTCTCCACCTGTTTTTGTCTGACCCTGCTGACCTTATGAGCATTTCACTGTCCAATGGTCATGCCTTAACTGCACTTTGAAATTAAATTTTGGTATGTTTTAGTTTACCTCAAGGGCATCCAAGATGTAGGTGTCTTTGTTTCCGCAGTAGTTTCAATTTTGATATTTTTGGTCAAACAGTTGTTTGATATTTTTGGTCTGTCAGTCGTATAATGCAGGTCTATGGTCACTATCTGAAAGAGCATGCACAGAGAAGTCCAAATTAAACAATTCCCCATCGTAAGTACACATTGATGGCCTAAGACACGAAACGAGCGGTTTGTGTGAGAAAACGAACAGTATTTATATCGTTTTTACCTCTTGTACACAACCATGTCCAAGTGATCTGAGGGCGCGCGCGCATCCTGGTGTGTGACGTGTGTGCGCGTTCTGGCTTAGTCTGCGTAAGCGCCGGAAAGTGTATAAGAGGTAAAAACGATATAAATACTGTTCGTTTTGTCACACAAACCGCTCGTTTCGTGTCTTAGGCCATCAATGTGTACTTACGATGGGGAATTGTTTAATTTGGACTTCTCTGTGCATGCTCTTTCAGATAGTGACCATAGACCTGCATTATACGACTGACAGACAAGAACTGTTTGACCAAAAATATCAAAATTGAAACTACTGCGGAAACAAAGACACCTACATCTTGGATGCCCTTGAGGTAAGCTAAAACATACCAAAATTTAATTTCAGAGTGAACTATCCCTTTAACATGTCCTCATTATGAAAACACCATAAGAACCACAATGGTTTACCCTGTCATCTTTTTCCCCTGGGACAAACAGTGGTAGACATAAGTCTGGATGCATTTCCATGACTTTCTGGAGATCGTAGAGCTGCAGGCCTTTTCTCAGCTGATCAAGCATTGGAACTACTCTCATAGTGGAGTGTAAAACAATGGCTCTAGAGGCAATGTAATGGTTTCATCAAATGTTTAAAATACTAAACAATATTAAAAAAATATACAGTAACTCAATTTTGATGTACTATATGATAAATGTGATGCTTTTTGTTATTTACTATACTACACTTCATAAGATTACAAATGCAGGTAAAATTAAACTTTTTGTACTCCGAGGAGAATAAAAAGTATAGTGCACCTGATTATGTTGCTTTTCATGTCGGCAGACACTTTTCCAGTGTATCCACAGCTTAAAATCTCATCTGTTAGCTCACTCATGTCATCTGTTGAGTTAACCTAAATACAGAGAAATAGAATACAGTCTTATTGGCATCCCTTATTTACTTTTACAGAGTTAAACATTACTATATATTACTTACATTTACATTTACATTTTACATTTATGCATTTGGCAGACGCTTTTATCCAAAGCGACTTACATTGCATTATCCTATACATTTATACATAGGTATGTGCAATCCCCTGGGATCGAACCCACAACCTTGCGTTGTTAACGCAATGCTCTTACCACTGAGCTACAGGAAAACCATTTCAGGTTACTATTTTACCTTCTCAATGAGCAGGGAGAATTACAGATCTGTGACATCACTAGTCACCTGTATACTGTCATAATCTCCAGAACAAAGATATTGGAAACACCACGCGCGCAAAAAAACCGGCCGTGGTCCTCCTTGTGCTAGACTGACAGCCAGGGACGTCGTTAGGCCTATTTTAGGGGGGCTGAAGCTACCCCAAAATGTTCCTAAGCCCCCCTAAATGATAATAAGAACAACAATAACAATTCGATTTATCAATAACCGTATCCTCATTCATATTTAGACGCAACAAATGATATATTTCCAGCTACAAAAAATAGCCGAAAAGTCGGAAGTTGGACCTGCCAACTCTCACGCATTCACCGTGAGACACACGCAATTAACACTTTTCACACGCTCTCACGCCACACATACACATTTACTCACTCACAGAAAAATCGCGAAGCAAAGAGGACACGGAGACCGACAGACTAAACAGAGCAGGTTACTTATGATATAAAAAAATCTCAGCTCTCAGATTCTGTCAATTTTATTACGAAATTCAAACAATAAATAGCCTACCGTTTTGGCGCTTGTAGATGTGACGCGACAGATCCCTAGCGCACCGATCATCTCTACTAGCTAATAGTAAAAAAACACGAACACTGTTGAAAGATACAGTAGTAGGCTACAACTTACCGAAATGTATATTCCTCATACATAATATCGATCAATCAGTGTTTTTTATCAGCGTGAAGAGGTCAATAACATAGCTGGAGAACAATTATGTCACATTTACCTCAGGAAAGCCATTTAATGACCATAATATAGGCTATAGCACGTAGTTGGCAAGACAAAAAGAGCTATAGAGAGTATTTTGCTAAATATGTGTTCTATATTATATATTTATTATATTTTTACTTATATCATTAAATAAAGTTGTTATTATAATAAAAAAATGCATTCTATTTAATTTGAGTTATTTTTAACCTTAAATAATACTACCAGCTGATAGGGCTGTCTGTATGTTTACAGAATTGGGTGAGTTTTTATCTTGAGAAAAAATAACGCCTATGTAGCCTAATATTTATCCAAATGAGTCAATATTAAATCAAATTACAATAATTGAATTGAATTGAAATAATAAAAAAGCGTAGCTTACCAGAAATTGTACCATGCACCATAAAATTTACATATTATTTTACACATATGCTATAAAGCCTGAAATGGGCACTTTTTGTGACAGCAACCCTATCATTTTTTATCAAAGATATGGCTTAACTTCAGAATTTGAACTAAAATCTGTATTCTTATGATTGCTCTGAACATTTCTGACTAAGTTCAACAAACATTAAATTACTTATTCATAAACTTAAAAAAAAATATATATATATATATAGGTGTGACAGGGTTGAGACTAGGGTAACAGGGTTGAAAATGGTAACGGGGTTGAAGAGACAAATACAGCTAAACATATACATAGTTGTTTTTTACTCAAATGCACTGTAAGATTTTCAAATACTTACAAATTTACAAATACCCTGGGGGCTAAGCCCCCCCTGTCTTCCAATCCTAGTGACGTCCCTGCTGACAGCCATAATTTCTCCTGCACTTCTAATACCATACCACAGTGGATAAAAAAAAAAACCTTGAATCAACCAAAAAGGTTTATTGAAACATGTTGAAAAATGTTAACTGATCAAATCTTGCATACCTGAAGTAGTTACGATCCAAGCTGTTGAGACAATAGACTGGATTTTTCCCTTTTTTATCTACACCAGCGATAAAAAGTCTTGTTTCAATCTCTGCAATCATTTCTAGACAACAAATACAACCGGTTTAAAATCTGAACTGACAAAATGTCTGCTTTAAAATATAAAACATACATTTTATAATAAACTAAATTAATTATACCTGTTAAGAACTCCTTGCTAAGAGCACCAGAGTCAACCCCAGCTTCTCCAAAAAAGGTAACCTTTAGTCTGTCTTTTGGTGACGATTTCTTTTGGCGCTGCCACTGCTGCATTCCTCGGTTGTAGATGTCATTCCGAGAAATGCAGATGGAAAAGGTGTTGGTTTGATCAACTTTACTGCCGATCCAATTCAGAATCTCCCCAGAACTTTGTAATAGAAATAAACAGAAACGAAACATGAAATGTACCAGCAAAGCAAAACAAACACTTTCTTAATATACCATTTTTACCTTTGAAGTGTATTTATTGGGTCACTGAATTTATCATCATATTCTGCAGTTCTGCACACAAACAAAAACAAAAATTAAATGCTTTAATATTTCAAATTGCTGGATAGGAAACATTTAAATGATTAATATTAGATAAGTGACACTAAACTATTTAGTAATTTACCATAATCCACAGTTGGCTGCATGTATCTCTATAATATCACTGTCAAAGGTTTTCTTGCACAGTGGACACTCAGCAGTCTGATGTGACATTAAAATACTGAGTTAAATTACACACAAACAATCGTTTAGGAACCATGCATAAACCATAAACTGAAAATTCATATATTTTTTAACACATAAATAAATATCCTTTTCACCTTCTCTGTCCAGACTTCATTTATATTTCATGTTCCTTCATATTCCTGAAAACGTAAAAATCACATTAAAATTGTGTTTTCAGAGCTTATTAAATCTAAAAAAAAAAAAAAGAATTTAACAGAATATAGAAATAAATAGACAATACACCAAAAATATTTAACAGATAAAATCCATCTGATATCTATAAACGCGTATGATTTCAATTCACATAAGTATTAAGAGGTTAGGAAACATTTTTCAAAACGATTCTACATACCTGAGCACTTGTGCAGCAACCATCCTCCGCAGATTTTTGCCAGTTTTGGATATGCATTAACAAGCACCTCTGATAGCTTAATTATCAAAGGCAGAGTAAAACAAAGTAAGGAAATTCACTAGGGCTGTACCAGAATATTCGAGTATTCGAATATTCGTTCGGTGGGTTGGTATTCGATTTTCAAATTTGACATTCGAATATTCGTTTTAAATTTTTATTTTATTTTTTTCACACCTGGCATCCCCCTAGAAACGGTTCCCATTCGCGCTTGAATGGGGCTGTCATGCGTTTTCTAAGATCGGATAGTTCTCTCTGATTTATCAATATGAACAATGAACACATAAATGTGTTTTTGCAAAACGGATATGAATCCGAACTTCAAATCCCGCACTATAGGCAGATGTAATGGAGTGCACGTATAGCAACAGATAAGCTGCATTTTACTGATCGTCAGCTAAAATTTCTAAATCAAAGACCGCAATAAGAGAGCGGCAACAGCCCTGGTAAGATCATTTCGGTTCTTTACTTTTAATGAAGTTGATTGTGTGTTAAAGCATCTGCGACCCACTTTCACTTTGATTTGCGATAGTTTGCACGTTGGCTTGATGAATAGATGCTGATCTGCGGTGACGCGTGCTATAAGCGTCGTCATATCTGGCTATAACATGATATAGCCTAAAACACGCTCTCACACGGTTATTTTTTTAGCATTTTTGGGCGAAATACAATACTCTTATTTTAGAGCGCAGAACAGCGGAGTTTGTATGGGCAGAAGTGCATGCCTGAGCTTGTAGGCTATAAGCTGCGTTGCTTTGACATTGTGGAAATAGAATAGAAACAATATATTAGCCTACCCTTTACTGTGTCAGTAATTACTGTGCTGCTGATTTCTGATTTGAGAGTTATTTGTTACTCAGAAAAATATTAGGCTGTGTTTTGTATCACTAGTGCAGTGTCCGTTCTCGGAGCCCTGCGCGTGAGGCGCGCGCGCGCTTCCCGCTCGCGCTGTTCTGTATTAAAAGTTTATTAATTCTGAACGTGTCACGTCTCGCGTGTCTATATTGCACCAAATGTGACACTGCACTCGTGAAGTCGATTGGATGAACGGTTCTAAATGCAAGATAAATAATCTAAATGCAAACAGACAGACGCATAGAGATTCGAATATGCCTTTATTAGAGAGAAGAATATGTTCAGCCCCCTCCCTCCGAAGCTTCGAATATTCGATGTTAATTCCTATCGAAGCTTCGAAGCTCAAAAAATGGTATTCGGACCAGCCCTAAAATTCACCCAACACAAAAAAAAACAAGAAAAAATACATTATTGATCTTACCTCTGAATGAGTCATGTTTTCGGTTATAGTTAATGATCTTCTCCCAAGTCCTGCAAGTGTAAGTTGTAATTCTGTCTCTCCTTTGGGCGTTTTCTCATATTGTTGGTCAAGGAGAAAAAAAAACCATCAAAAAGCTTTTCTGTGGCCGTTTATATGGTCCAAAACGTTTTTTACCCCTCACTTCCTTTCTGAAGAATCCAGGAAATGACCTAAAAAGGACTTCATTTTTATTTTGAGCCAGTTTAGAACATAGAGAACACTCACATGTACACTAATATATGTGATGTAATGTTAATGTGTGATGAAACTTATATACAGTATGTAATAAATATATATATATATATATATATATATATATAATATATATATATATATATATATATATATATATATATATATATATATACTGTACAAACTGTATATTCCAGCAGTACAGACATATACACATTTTATTAAAACAACAATTACATTGAATCTCACACCTAGCCATTTCCTGCTGAACTGACTGCACATTTGACTTGGACCTTCTTTCTTCTGCTGACTGTACACTGATATTGGACTGGTTCCCCACTTTCGGTTGTCCAACACTTAAGGTGTTGGTCAACATCGACACCAGATTCTGGGCTGTATTCAAGATGTCACCTAATGGAACCTGATGAACAATGAAATATGACTTCAATACTTAAACAGTGAACACTTATATTACATGACCTGTGTATTAACGTACAGTGCACGTAACACGGCTGTTAGAAAGTCAACACTTAAAATTGCTCATTCTTTTATGTACGTTAGCCCTATCTCATCGCGCTACAGGCTGCAGTGATGACCTCCTAAACAACTGTCTTCTTTAAGCACCTAACGTTACATGTACTCTGAGAGCTTATCTTACCTACTAAAGTTATAGTATCTGTTATTAGTTATAACTAACGTTAACCATTAAACACAGGGCTCGTCAAGTTCGGTCCTGGACGGCCGGTGTCCTTCAGAGTTTAACTCCGACCTCATGACCTCCAGGAACAAGTTTGATGACCCCTGCTTAAACATGTCAGATTAAAAAAAATAATAATAATTAGCTTACCTGAGACGAGGGGTCCGTTCTTCGTACGTCGCTAACTCACTTAGCTGGATTTGATTGTTGGCGATTTGGCATGATCCTGGATTGTTTGGTTCTTCAACGCTCATCCTGGACTTGCTGTCATAGCAACATGTGCGCAAACTTAAACCTGCTCGGGAGCAGGTTTATTTCATGTTAACAGGATTAGACCGCGGCTTCATAAGCGGAGCTGATACGGGAAGTCCAGCGCAGCGCGATAGTGCACTTTCTGAGATATATATATATAGATATAGATATATATATATTCAGCGGCGGTTTCTTCATTAGGGCGATCGGGCGACGCACCACCAAAGTGTGAAAGGGACTTTCAATCACTATCTCATTCAACCACAGAGTTACGATAGCAGTCACTCACTGTTGTTCTGCCTCTGGATATAGTCCAATCAGCGCCGAGTCACGTTCTGTGGAGTACCGCCTCTTTTTGGGCGATTTCTATGGAAGTAAAATAATGTCAAATGTTTTTGAAACAAAAAGCCTGTTGAATTGTAGCCTGGCTAACGTCAGACCAAGTCTCATTGAGACTTGGTCTGGGAACTACGTGTGCATTTTCTCGTATTTGAGGCGTGGTTTACGAATGCCCAGAGACGTTTATTGGGCGCTATGAATGTCTATCAAATGCGCCTGTATGTAGCTCATAGCCAATCGCTTCAATTATACCAGATGACGTATGTAGAGTGAGAGAAATTTGACGAGGAAAAAGACGATGGGTCAAAGATTTATTTGTACACGATGGCGTTTAGCGAATATTACCGTTTGTGCAAGATAAACATGAGGGTAGAAGGTAAGGTCGAGTCTGATATAAACAAACTGCTTCGGTGTCGTCATCATCTTGCTGCTCCCTCCCCGTTCTGTGATTGGTTCCCTTTTTCAGGGGAAAATTTGTTCCATGGTGTCCAGACTGCCTAGCAGCGTGAATGAAATCGCGCTGCGAGCAAGGCAGTATGGGGAAACCCAGGCTAGTTGAATTGCACTTCTTGAAAAAAAATAGGCATTGCATTAACCATGCTTGCATTTTAATGCATTGTATTTTTAGGGCTTGCATTTTTATGGGCTGAAATTCAACATGGTTGAATATTTAAGCTGTGAATATTTCAATTAAAAACATTTCAAACACATTTTCATTATTAAAAATGCAATAATCCATATTCACCTTTCATATTTCACTTCCAAAATACTCAAACTGTTTAAAAATACAACCTATAATATTCAACAGGCAATTTTCGGTCCATTTTATTTCGCTTTGAAAATTCGCTTCCACAAATTCGGTGGTTCAAATTCGACAGAAAATATTACGTTGACATCCATGAACTGCAGGAAGAGCAGTAGATTACCGAGCGTACTCTCCATCTGCTGTTAGTCGACCTCACCAGCAGGTGGTGCAAAAGCTCGTGTTGTTGACGAAGACAGAGCAACAGTTAGAGCAAGCCATTCATTCATAAAACTCATTTAACAGCAATGCAAGTGTATTTGTGATTATTATGACGGCGGTTTTATGTCAAATTCAGTGTCTTCACAGTTACTTTCCCTGTGTAGCCTACAAGCATCTTATTGGGGATGTAGGCTGTAGGCTACTATATAGGCTCGATGGACTAAGAATATGAACGTAACGCGCAAAGTTTCATGCAGAGCGTTTCGTGATATACTGGCATAAAATCAACACTTGATCAATACTAACACTTTCTCTCTTCTCTTCTCTTCTCTTCTCTTCTCTTCTCTCTCTCTCTCTCTACAGTATAGTATAGTATAGGCTATGCCTACGTGTATTGCATTAGCTTAAACTGGGAAGAGTCATAGCACTTGCATATTGCTGTCCTCCTATTGTTAGTTTAACTGTAAATCGCTTTGGATAAAAGCGTCTGCTAAATAAATGACTAAATGTAGCCTAATAAATGTAAAATTGGCTTGACATTGGACATTCGCACATTTAGGGACCGTCTCAAAAGTTGCATAAAACACTAGCATACACGTTTCTAACTTCAATAGCAAACTTTAATTGAATAAATATAAAAAAATCCAAAGGGTGCGCATTATGCCTGACACTACATGAACACTTTATAGTTGGTTTTATGACTGTAAGTTGTTCTATTCAAATCCTATTGAAGTTAGAAACGTGTATACCAAAGTCGTATAGCCTACACTTTAGAGACGGTCCCTAAATGTGCGAATGTCCAACGTCAAGCCAACTTTATGCCAGTCTATCACTGGGAAACGCTCAGCATTAAACGAGTTTGGTCTTTTATATCACTGTAATTAGTCCATTAAGCTATACGTTAAGCGTTTTATATGTCCAGCTGGTGAATCCTTAAGTATTGAGGGAAACCCATAGCCTGCATGCAGCACATCGCCACAATATAAAGTTAAGGCAACTAAACAACCAAGAGAAATATATGTCAACCTCAAAAATGTAATATTGGATCTGTATATCCGCATCGGGGAATAACATTATAATATTGTTAACGGTAGAGAAAGATGCTTGTAGGCTACACAGGGAAAGTAACTGTGAAGACACTGAATTTAACATAAAACCGCCGTCATAATAATCACAAATACACTTGCATTGATGAGTTTTATGAATGAATGGCTTGCTCTAACTGTTGCTCTGTCTTCGTCAACAACACGAGCTTTTGCACCACCTGCTGGTGAAGCCGACTAACAGCAGATGGAGAGTACGCTCGGTAATCTACTGCTCTTCCTGCAGTTCATGGATGTCAACGTAATATTTTCTGTCGAATTTGAACCACCGAATTTGTGGAAGCGAATTTTCAAAGCGAAATAAAATGGACCGAAAATTGCCTGTTGAATATTATAGGTTGTATTTTTAAACAGTTTGAATATTTTGGAAGTGAAATATGAAAGGTGAATATGGATTATTGAATTTTTAATAATGAAAATGTGTTTGAAATGTTTTTAATTGAAATATTCACAGCTTAAATATTCAACCATGTTGAATTTCAGCCCATAAAAATGCAAGCCCTAAAAATACAATGCATTAAAATGCAAGCATGGTTAATGCAATGCCTATTTTTTTTCAAGAAGTGCAATTCAACAGGCTTTTTGTTTCAAAAACATTTGACATTATTTTACTTCCATAGATTTCACTCTGGCTGAGAATCGCCCAGAGTCTTCCCATAGACTTACATTCAAAGATTTTTTTTTTCGAACTGCAGGCACTGCAATGCATTCTCTATGCATGGGTTCCGGGAGGGCTCGCACTAACGTGCTTTCGTCATCATACGTAACCTTAACTTGTGCAGCGATTGGTGGAAACAAATGTACCTCTATTAGTATTTAGCCATAAGCTGAAGTGACATCCAATAATTTCCTCAGTGCATAACTTACATTTCACGGACATATTCTCCATCTGTAAATGTTAGAAAGTCCAGTTTGCTGTCACGAGTGGGCGAGCTTTCTGCAAGCTATACTTCCGTGAACGAGCGCCCCCGCGTGCATGCGCGCCGAACAGACGGAGCGCAATAGAATAGGACTAAAATATACATTAGCACTAAATTATAAATATATTTAGCTAAAACATTTGTTGTTGAATATTTGTTGTTGTTGGTGAACATAAATGTGCTAGAGAATTTCAAACCTACATGTGTATTTTTATGATATTAGCTTTTTTTTTATTTATTTTTTTGGTTTAGTAAATTTAACTACTTATTTAAAAAACATTATTTTGTTTTTAGATTGTAATGTTGCAATGTTAGAATGTAATGTGATTTGACCCCTTTTTTGGATAGACTGCAGATAGACAGCAAGGTTACACTATGTTTGTTTTTATAACCTTCAATATAAACATTGTTTGTAGGACAATATCGATCAGGATATTAAATAGCCTATTTAAAAAAAAAATTAAGTTTTTTTTTATTCAAATAGAAAAATAATAATTAAATACTCAGATTATACTATACATCGCCATTTAGCCCAAAAATTCAGATTTATTTGGCAATTGGCTATTTCCCAACCCTACCGGCTGAAGTTTTAGTTAAACTTTAGGCTAATGATAGCTACATTATTATCACTGTTAAATTGTTATTTAACAATAAGCCTACATTCAGTCCTGAATTAAAAATTCAGTTTGTTGTGCCCCCCCAAAATTTTTTAGCACCAGCCGCCACTGATATATATATATATATATATATATATATATATATATATATATATATATATATATAGCCTATATATATTTTCTCGTGATTCGTGAGATTGTCGTTTTTTGTCGCTTTTATGTTTAAAAAAACAGGTTTATTTTTTTTTTTTTTTTTTTTTTTTTTTTTTTTCCAAGCCACTTAAGACCCAATGTTGTAAAGCAGTTTTTTTTTTATTATTCTTTTTAGGTTATCATAATTTTTTATGAAGATCATACAATCATGACCATGCCGATTACAGATATGTCACTCAGGCTTCACTAACGTGATTGGTACTATAAACCATATGGCTAAACCATAGACTGCCATCAAGGCCTCAATGAAGGGGATTATGTGAACAGAAAGGGTTCACAATGTAAATGTGCAGCCCAGTTACTATTGTGATTCTTAATATTCCAGATTAGTAATATTATATAAAATAAAAAAAAGGCAGTTGACTAAAATCTTCCATATCACAAATGTGAAAGCAAAATGGCCAGGATCTGTGCATGACTTAATCATTTTCAGAGATTCACATGTATGCACATTATTTGCAAGTGGTAAGAAAAGTTCCACAATTAAATATCAAGCTCACTGTATTACATACACTTATTGATCCTAACAGAACTGCATTTTTTCATAGGTGATTATGACATGTTCCTGCAGACAGGTGTTTTATGACCCCATTCCCTGACCCAAACCAGTTACAATGCAGCTCTAGCCAGGACAAGGGCACACAATGAAATGAACTTTGGCTAACTAAAGGGAAGATTTCAGTGTCTGAAAAGTCTGAGGGTTGCACACCTGACAGGGCCTGTGACATTGTTGCATGTGCCATATTACACAACATTGCCAAAAAAAAAAACACTTTTCATTAAATGTTTAATAAAAGACTAATATTCTTAGTTCCTTGAGTTTTATTTCAATTGTTCTTTGTAAAGAAAAGCCAGTGGTCAAGTGCCTGCAACAAGAGATATTAGACACATGCCTCATGCAACAAATAAAAAGGAAAAGTTGGCTATTCACTGCTCACCTGTAGGCCTATGTCTCCTCTGTCTGGGCAGACTCTTCTGTAGGCCTTTCTGTAGATGTGGAATCCTGCAACTTATATTGCAGCCATAAAGCATACAAGTATAAATTAAGTAAAGTTATTTATGCACTTGCAGGTAGGCTAGTTCCTCCATATGACAGTTATCTGAGAGGGTTTATTCACTGTCCAGTGCAATGGAAACAAATGGACATTACAAAGTCTTATACTTTCTTTCCTTTGGAAAGTTAGAAAATGTCCACTTACTGCACATATTTCAGCCACCACTTTCTTGGGAACAGATACAAGTGTTGGTGTATTATGTAAAAGTGCACAAAAGAGGAAAACACAATGTCATTACAATGAACTACACTGGGGAAAAATGTGATCAATAACTCAACGCAAAATATTTTTACATTAACATAAATTTATCAGTTTTCACTTTTACAAGTCAAAGCAATTCATCATTACTCAAGCTTTAACAGTTGAAATGACTATACAGCCTTAATTTAACGCAGCAAAAATTATTTTACAGTGTAGGCTACTAAGATCTTTTCTTTTCTTTTTTTTTTCTCAGCCTTTTTCTTGGTTGCTTTTATAAACAGAACACCATTTATTTAACAGTGCCTTTTATAAAAGAGACTACTGTATAATATAACTAAAAATTACCATTATGTAGAATATTTTTGTACTTCACTTTTATTAGTTCCCATGTTCTAGTGTGGTGACTGACATTACAATGCACAAAGTAATTATGCAATTATTAAAATTTAAAAAAAAAATAAGCTAATAAGTGATAAAAACATCTAACATGGCCACTTCTAACGGATTTAAATTGTCTGCTACTTTTTGCCAGCCCTCTCTCCTGGCTTTTGCAGACTTTGAGGTGTTCCCTGGCGTTTTGATTAAACATTAAAATTCCGAATAAACTTCGACTATTAGTTCTTGCTCTGCTGAGGAGAAAAACTGAGTGCGTTCTTTGGCCACGCTGAGCAGCCAATAGCAGCGTTGCTGATCAATGTTTCTACTATCGATACATATCCCCTTTTAACCAGCGCATGAACGCGCAATTATCTCAGATAACACAATCCAGCTATACTAATCATATCCGGCAAGTGTGTTCGAAGAACCGAGTTAGCCAGATCATGATTCGCACGATGATATCATCTTGGATGTGTCATTTGATCTCGGATGTAATAAGCAACGTACGAAGAACGGGCCCGAGGAGTGAGCGCTTGGCTGCTGATCCGCCATTTCAGCGCCAGTGGTTTAAACCGTTGGTGGGGCGCATGCGCACTTCGTTGGCTCGATTCATCTTCCCTCGGATAGTAATGCCTGTGACCTTGATGACGTATTTTTGACAGTCGTTTCGCACACCGCACTTCATGGTCGTAATTCGCATGTCGTGTGTGTAACAGAGCTATTGTGAAAACAAGCGCTGTGTCTGTAAACTGTCACAGTCGTACATTTTAGAGTTGCACTCTAAAAAACACACAAAATCGCGTATCTGTAAACCGTCGTGGCCGTAGATTTTGGAACCCAACTCTGACAAAAAACAGAATTACATACAATAATTTTAAATTACGCACGAGTATATTAAAATTACACACAAATGTTTTGAATTACGTACGATTATTTTTGAAAGTGATTTTATTCCATAGGTCTCTAGCCAAAAAGTCTCCTACTCCCAAAAGGTGTCAACTCTGAATGTAAATGCATTGTTAGCAGATGTTTCCATGTGAAAGAAGTTTCTGCCTATAATGAAATGCAACGAGAAGATCGGGGCCTTTCTGTATTTCAGATTAGCCCGTGAGGCTGAGAGTGAGTCTCTCAGCTTCATGTATAATGTTGGGTTCGCATCTCTTCTCTTTATTCCAGAGAATTTGATGTTTTGTATCGATTATCTTTGAATTGATTATGTAATTGGCATGATACATTTACCTGACATAATAAATTGTTACATTTGATTATTCTAACCGAACATTCACTCACATTTAATGATGCACAGATATCATTTAAACCTTTTCATTTATGGAGTCAGATGAAATAACGAGAGAATACATATTCAAATGTATTGCATTTAATCAAAAAATACTTTGCCTCGAGAAAAATAATCTTAAGGTTTATGAATGTTGCCATACCGAAGATAAATATATGAATAAGCTTGTGCAACCCAGAATTGAGCTGATCAGAAAAATAAATATAATTTGCAATAATTATATTTTCACTCAAAATACTGAAAGAAGTTATGTTATCAAAGTTGTTCTGCTGCATTATGAGCATCAAAATAATTAAAATAACTATATATGATAATCAAAGCGTGACATTTGCCAAAAGATGGCACTGTAAAGTAAAAGAGATTAAAAAGTGACATCAACCTAAAATCAAATTTAAGTTAAGCTAATTAAAAATCAAATACTTATTTAATAAAGATAAGTTATACTTATTTAGAATACTGAGAATTACTACAGCTTTTAAAGCAGTAACAACATTTTGGAGAAAGGAAGAATCCCCTGTTTTAAATTATTGATTAGATTTAGTCAACATATGAAGTAGATCAAAAAAGTTCATCAAAGTTGTCCTGAGACAAGAACGGGTATTGTTAAAAATTCATGTATAACTTTGATGAAAGGTTTTGATCCACTTCAAATGTTGACTAGTTTCTAAAGTAGCCTACACTATACAGCAGGGATAGGAAACTTCGGTCCTGGGGTCCGTTCTTCGTACGTCGCTAACTCACTTAGCTGGATTTGATTGTTGGCGATTTGGCATGATCTTGAATTGTTTGGTTCTTCGACGCTCATCCTGGACTTGCTGTCATAGCAACATGTGCGCAAACTTAAACCTGCTCGGGAGCAGGCTTATTTCATGTTAATAGGATTAGATCCCGGCTTCATATAGCCTATAAGAGGAGCTGATACGGGAAGTCCAGCGCAGCGCGATAGTGCACTTTCTTTCTGAGATAGGCCTATATTTTTTTTCTCGTGATTCGTGAGATTGTCGTTTTTTGTCGCTTTTATGTTTAAAAGACAGTTTTAGTTTTTTTTTTTTTTGTGTGGCATTTCCAAGCCACTTAAGACCCAATGTTGTAAAGCAGTGTTTTTTTTTTTTTTTTTTTTTTTAGGCTATCATAATTTTTTATGAAGATCATACAATCATGACCATGCCAATTACAGATATGTCACTCAGGCTTCACTAACGTGATTGGTACCATAGACTATAGGCTACCATAGACTGCCATCAAGGCCTCAATGAAGGGGATTATGTGAACAGAAAGGGGATTCACAATGTAAATGTGCAGCCCAGTTACTATTGTGATTCTTAATATTCCAGATTAGTAATATTATATCAAATAAGGCAGTTGACTAAAATCTTCCATATCACAAATGTGAAAGCAAAATGGCCAGGATCTGTGCATGACTTAAGAATTTTCAGAGATTCACATTCCTGCACATTATTTGAAAGTAAGAAAAGTTCCACAATTAAATATCAAGCTCACTGTATTACATACACTTATGCTGATCCTAACAGAACTGCATTTTTTCATAGGTGATTATGACATGTTCCTGCAGACAGGTGTTTTATGACCCCATTCCCTGACACAAACCAGTTACAATACAGCTCTAGCCAGGACAAGGGCACACAATGAAATGAACTTTGGCTAACTAAAGGGAAGATGTCAGTGTCTGAAAAGTCTGAGGGTTGCACACCTGACAGGGCCTGTGACATTGTTGCATGTGCCATATTACACAACATTGCCACAAAAAAACACTTTTCATTAAATGTTTAATTAAAGACAAATATGCTTAGTTCCTTGAGTTTTATTTCAATTGTTCTTTGTAAAGAAAAGCCAGTGGTCAAGTGCCTGCAACAAGAGATATTAGACACATGCCTCATGCAACAAATAAAAAGGAAAAGTTGGCTATTCACTGCCCACCTGTAGGCCTATGTCTCCTCTGTCTGGGCAGACTCTTCTGTAGGCCTTTCTGTAGATGTGGAATCCTGCAACTTATATTGCAGCCATAAAGCATACAAGTATAAATTAAGTAAAGTTATTTATGCACTTGCAGGTAGGCTAGTTCCTCCATATGACAGTTATCTGAGAGGGTTTATTCACTGTCCAGTGCAATGGAAACAAATGGACATTACAAAGTCTTATACTTTCTTTCCTTTGGAAAGTTAGAAAATGTCCACTTACTGCACATATTTCAGCCACCACTTTCTTGGGAACAGATACAAGTGTTGGTGTATTATGTAAAAGTGCACAAAAGAGGAAAACACAATGGCATTACAATGAACTACACTGGGGAAAAATGTGATCAATAACTCATGGCAAAATATTTTTACATTAACATAAGTTTATCAGTTTTCACTTTCACAAGTCAAAGCAATTCATCATTACTCAAGATTTAACAGTTGAAATTACTATACAGCCTTAATTTAACGCAGCAAAAATTATTTTACAGTGTAGGCTACTAAGATCTTTTCTATTTTTTCTCAACCTTTTTCTTGGTTGCTTTTATAAACAGACAACCATTTATTTAACAGTGCCTTTTATAAAAGAGACTATAATATAACTAAAAATTACTATTATGTAGAATATTTTTGTACTTCACTTTTATTTGTTCCCATGTTCTAGTGTGGTGACTGACATTACAATGAACAAAGTAATTATACAATTATTAAAATACAAAAATATAGGCTAATAAGTGATAAAAACATCTAACATGGCCACTTCTAACGGATTTAAATTGTCTGCTACTTTTTGCCAGCCCTCTCTCCTGGCTTTTGCAGACTTTGAGGTGTTCCCTGGCGTTTTGATTAAACATTAAAATTCCGAATAAACTTCGACTATTAGTTCTTGCTCTGCTGAGGAGAAAAACTGAGCGCGCTCTTTGGCCACGCTGAGCAGCCAATAGCAGCGTTGCTGATCAATGTTTCTACTATCGATACATATCCCCTTTTAAACCAGCGCATGAACGCGCAATTATCTCAGATAACTCAATCCAGCTATACTAATCATATCCGGCAAGTGTGTTCGAAGAACCGAGTTAGCCAGATCATAGGCTTGTTTGAGATGAGCAAAATCTGCGCAGAACCGATCACCGGTGATCAGCGCGAGATGCATGCCGGTTAGAAATGTGTCCGAGTGCGGTCCGCCTTGCTCTGATGTCATGCTGACGTATGTCAAAAATCTCTCGCGAGCGCAAGGCACACCTGTCGGATTCTGTAGTCGAGCGCAGTTGCTCTCCACTGACTGCGCTGATCAAAAGCATGATGGGAAACGACTTGCTGACGACACAGCTTAATGTTTATTGGTTTAAACAACCGTGATGTATTGTTCTCTTTTAAAATGTTTGATTTTAAAACTCTGATATCATGTTTTATGTGTATACGTTATGTGTGAATATTCCCAAACTATCTAACAGTGCGATCTCTATGGGTTATGCAATGTAATTTTTATTAAAAAAAGGAAAGAAAAAACACATGTCTGTATTAAAGAAAAAAAGACTAATAAACATGTATTTGGAATGGAATTTAATAAGTAGGCTACTTTGGGTGTCTTGTTCATTATATTTATTTTCATATAAAAGCAACAGAACTTAAATTCCATCCAGTTTAATAGCAACACTGTGCACGAGCGTGAATCCCGCGATATCCATCTTTGATCTCACAGGTGTCAGATCCACTGCGAGAAGAGAGAACTGTCCGGCTTGCCTGCGTTTTTTTCACTCCTCCTCTAACTGCAGCCGCCTACTCTCGACTACATTTCAGGCGAGTCAAGGCGCATCTCAAACAAGCCTCATGATTCGCACGATGATATCATCTTGGATGTGTCATTTGATCTCGGATGTAATAAGCAACGTACGAAGAACGGGCCCCAGGAGGGCCACTGTCCTGCAGAGTTTAGCTTCAGCCCTGATATAAACTCACCTGCCTGTATCTATCTAGTAATCCTGAAAACAATAGGCTTGTTTGAGATGCGCCTCGCCTCGCCTGAAATGTATGCGAGAGTAGGCGGCTGCAGTGAGAGGAGGAGTGAAAAAAGCGCAGGCAAGCCGGACAGTTCTCTCTTCTCGTAGTGGATCTGAGACCTGCGAGATCAGAGATGGATATCGCGGGATTCACGGGATTCACGCTCGTGCACAGTGTTGCTAATAAACTGGATGTAATTCGAAAGTTCTGTTGCTTTTATATAAAAATAAATAAAATGAACAAGACACCCAAAGTACTTGTTATTTAATTCCATTCCAAATACATGTTTATCAATAATTTTTTCTTTAATACAGACATATGTGGGTTTTTTTTGTGTGGGTTTTTTTCTCATAAAAATCAAATTGCATAACCCAAAGAGATTGCACTGTCAGATAGTTTGGGAATATTCACACATAACATATACACATAAAACATGATATTAGAGTTTTAAAATCAAACATTTTAAAAGAGAACAATACATCACAGTTGTTTAAACCAATGAACATTAAGCTGTGTCGTCAGCAAGTCGTTTCCCATCATGCTTTTGATCAGCGCAGTCAGTGGAGAGCAACTGCGCTCGACTGCAGAATCCGACAGGTGTGCCTTGCGCTCGCGAGAGATTTTTGACATACGTCAGCATGACATCAGAGCAAGGCGGAGCGCAGTCGGACACATTTCTAACCGGCATGCATCTCGCGCTGATCACCGGTGATCGATTCTGCGCAGATTTTGCTCATCTCAAACAAGCCTATTAATTGCCTTGTTCAGGTGTGTTTAATTAGGGTTGGATATAAACTCTGCAGGACAGTGGCCCTCCAGGACTGGAGTTGCCTATCCCTGCTATACAGGATAACATGAAATTAAGAGCAAAAGTATAAATTTTGATATGGTGTCACCTTGTCTGTCATGTGATCCCTTGTAAGTCATGTGATCCTGCCATGTGTTCCCTTGTCTGATGTGTCAGGTTGTCATTGGTTCATTGTTCACAGGTGTCCCTTGTCTAGTCATTAGGCTTGTGTGTATTTTAGCCCTCATGTTTGCCATGTGTCTTTGTCAAGTATTGTTCCCTGTAACCACTGTTTGTGAGTTCAAGTTCAAGTTTTGAGTTCTCATGCCACACCATGTTTTTGTTTATAATAAACTGCACTTGGGTTCACATTTACACTTGCCTCCGGTGGATCACTTTACAGAATACTTGACCTAAACCATGAACCCTGATGGGAAGTTCGGATCGTTTTACTGACTCTCTCGTTCGATCTCGTTCATCAAAATGAACGAATCTTTATTTGAGTCATTTCATTCATTTAAGTGGCTTTAAATGTTATACTTTTAACAGCCAAATTCCCCGAAAACATCCACCTACGCAATCTCAATCATATTTTGAATGAAGAAATCATTATAATGCAGCCAAAGATAATTTACAGGGAACATAAATATTTAATTTACCTTCCGAGTCTTTGGTTCATTTGTCATGTGACGCACGCAATGAACGGATCGTTCGCGAACGACACATCACTAGAACCCAGCAGTTGACCTCCTTCGGGGATGATAGCCTTACCCCCATGGTCCCCTGAATTGCCGGCTCCACCCTGGCCACCTGCACTGCTGGATCCGCCCTGGCTTCCTGCACTGCCGGGTCTGCCCACGCCATGCCACAGCCCAGGTCCTCCCACGCCAGGCCACGTCCCATGTCCTGTCCCCCTGCACGGGCCTGGCCCTCCCTCCCTCCCTGGGTTTTTGGGTTTTTGGGTTTTTGGGTTTTTGGGTTTTTGGGTTTTTGGGTTTTTGGGTTTGTGGGTTTGTTCACGTCATGTTTCCTTGTCTGTCATGTGATCCCTTGTAAGTCATGTGATCCTGCCATGTGTTCCCTTGTCTGATGTGTCAGGTTGTCATTGGTTCATTGTTTCATTGTTCACAGGTGTCCCTTGTCTAGTCATTAGTCTTGTGTGTATTTTAGCCCTCATGTTTGCCATGTGTCTTTGTCAATATTGTTCCCTGTAACCACTGTTTGAGTTCTGTTCAAGTTCATGTCTTGTTTTGAGTTTTCATGCCACGCCATGTTTTTGTTTCATGTTTGGTTTTGTTTATAATAAACTGCACTTGGGTTCTCATTTACACTTGCCTCCAGTGGATCACTTTACATATGGGCACCTCTTAAATCAAAGAATATTTTAAATAAATTAATACATATTACATGAATTATCTTTTTTTATTTAGGCATAACCCTCCCTCCCTTTTAATTTACCTATTTATTATTTTATTTATTATTGTTAGTATGATTAGTTGTTTAATATTAGTTGAATTCCATATTAGGAATTGTGTAATTATAAGAGTTTGATATATATATACAGCGTTAACATAAACATTTCATATACAACATAACTGAACACGTTTGTAGGTCTATATTGTATGATTTATCATTGTAGCCTTATTTAAGTCGATTTTCTGTATTTATGTTTGGACTGATAGTGGTTAATAAAGTCAAATAATGGTATGTGAGAGAGTCAGTGGTAATATCATTGTGTTAGAGGATGTGTCTGAGAGTTAGCCTGCGCTGGACCAGGTTAGTTTCCCAGCATAAGTTGCCGGAGTGACTGAGCTTGAGCTCCTGCACCCAGTAAAAAATATATATATATATATCTGGTGTCTGAATATTTTTTGGATTGACTGTATGTGGCGAAAACCATCAGTGAGAACCTGATATTCTGCTTTTCTGGCACTGGAATAATAACAACTGCTTTAAAGCATGGGACTCTCTTATCGACCAGTTGAAATTTGTTCAAGTGTGAAATGTTTTACTACTATTTCTGCAATGCCTTAAGCATATAATGCTAGTATGCTATTCTGAATTCAACCATTCAAAAGATAAATCTGAACTCTGGCATGTCACACATTAGATTGCATAATGCTTCTTCAGGCAGTATTTTTTTAATGCATGAGTGGCCATTTCAGTTTAAGCTTACACAGTCAAACTGAAAATCTTTCTCCAAAATATGTCATTATGATCAAATGATCTTCCCTTTTTTTCTGGCACAAATTTCCATGTCCTTTGCGTCAGTCTATTGATGGCAAAGGGTTCTCTTTGAAAGTAATATGTCACATTATGGGCACTTTGGGCATTTGTATAAGGATGCACATTTTTCTTCTTGGACATGTGACAATATCAGATGCCTTGAAGTTGCGAGTGAGAAGAGCTTGGATAAAACACAAATCTCCTTTTGACCAGCAAGAAAAGAAAACAAATAGTGATATTATTCTTTAAAAACATTTTATAACTGTTAAACATTTGTTACCTGTGATACATCCTTTGTGGCTTCATCGTTTAATGGTCATTTTCATAACAACCCAAATTACATCCAAGCAAATGCTATTTTTTTATGCTTTATTATCAACAAACAGCATGAGTAACTTCCATATTATATAAGAAGAACATACATGTTTCACAATACAATAGAAATTACAAAAAAAGAGAAAAGGGGGGAAAAAAAGAAAGAAACCAACAGAGAGCATGTATGCATGTATATAAGTAAGTATGTATGTAATTGAGTAAGCATAAATTAATAATTGAGACTCCAAGCAGCAAGTGCTTGTTGACAGAATTTAGAGAGTTTAATTTGAAGTTTTTCAATTTTATAATTGCACATTAAAAGAAATTCTTTGCCACCTAAATGAGAGTAAATATACAGAGGGATTATATTCCAAACAGACCATGGGTTTTGAAAATACTGTTTAAGCCAGTTTATTTTAAAAGCATTGTTCAGAGAGCTAAAGTCTATAAAATGTAACTTTAGCATATGAATTTAATATTACTGATTTCTTAGTAGTGAACTTTGTTTTTTCATTCAAATTCACATATTCTGTCAATTAATTTACATGTGTGTTTGTCAACATAAAGTGACTGAGCAGTAAATGATAAGCGAGCAATGCCTTCTGGTTTAGTGAGAAGAACTCTTCCCTTGAGTGACAGATCTCTCAGAAACAAATGATTCAACTTTGCATGTCTTTTGAGGCAAAAATTGGAGGGCCACCTCTTATTATAATAAGAGGTGGCCCTTATTATAATAAGGCACCTTTTTGGGTGATGCTTTCTCTTACATAAATGTTACAAATTGAGGACTCCAAGCAGTCGCCAACTGGACGCAGCTCACATTAATTGATATTATAAAGACCTGAGGCTTTGGAAAAGGGCTTATGAGTTTCTAATGCAATAGCTACTCGAGAGACATCCTTCAGAAACAAGGCAGTGTCATCGGCTAACTGACTTATCACTTCGGTATTGATTCCTTTTAATTCCCTTTAAAGGTCTTTCCAAAGGACTCGAAATCTTTATAGTCCAAAACAATCATTAGAGATCTATGTAAAATGTCCAAAACCAAACGTAGCCTATATTATTGAAGATTCACCTTTTTTTCTTTTTTAAACAAATCAGATTGTTTAAAACACATTTCCGTCTTTTTGATAAAAGCAATTATTTTATAATCATTGTTTAGCAACATATTTGGCTGCCAACTATCAATTAAAATGGGGTCTTTATTTGGTTTTGAGGGTGATAAGTCCTTGACACATCAGGGTTGGAGGAAGCAAAGCTCTTCCAAGGCTCTCCATAAAAACTTTGAACAAAAAAGGAGCTACGGTCTTTCTAAATGCTTTATAAAATTCAGCAGTTATACCATCCATTCCTGGAGACTTATTTTTCAAATAATTTATGGCATCAATAATTTCTTCTAATCTGAGAGGGGCTTCGCATATTAGAATCCTCTATGCTAAGATGCTTTATGTTGGGCAAGGACTCCAGAAAACATAGATTGTTGACAAAAATTTGAGGTGTAAAGATAACTATAAAACTCAACGAAAATTTGCAATGATTTTGGGGTCCTAATATCACCATTAATATTCAATTGCTCAATATAATTATTTTTGGCTTGCATGCCTCTCAAGTCTAAAAAATAGGCAGAGCTCTTCTCGCCCTCTTCAAGCCATTCTTTTGTAAATTTCCTCTAATTTAAGTTTCTGCTCAGTAAGTTCTGTTTTGTCCATTTCAGAAATTTCCTCTACTTTTTTAGAAGATGGAAATTTTACCTCAAATTTTATCCTCACCAATTTTCCTAATTTTTGCCAGTTCACTACAATACAAAAAAAAAAAAAAAAAAAATCCAATTTCAAATTAAAATTTTTAGCATTTTTTATCACAGAAAAGTTCTGAGATCTGTGCGAGGATGACCGCTGTGTGTCTGTCTACAATGCTCAATGCTATGTTGCTTTGGAATCATGCAAGTTGTCTGTAATCAGATCACTGGAAGGGATCTTCATAAAGGTTTCGGCCATCTGAGTGCTGCTGCTAGTTTTGCTAGCAGTGTTAGCATTTACACTTTGGTTGGACTTTCCAGCCTTCTTTCCAGCACTTTTCCTTTTTTCCGACGAATCTTGGAACCTCCCCGAAATGCTAATTTTCCCATGTGTTATCTTGATTTTTTAATTTAATGCATTACATAGACTCAGTTTTCATCTTGCGTGGTGGCTGAAATCAATAAAACATTAATTTGGTTCAATTTCTAGACATTTTCCAAAATTAAACTTAAAATGAACATATTGCTGACTTCATTTAAAACATAGTATACTCACATGGAGTAGGGGAGTATTTATTCTGTGACGTCTCAGAGCCTCGTCCTGAATAAGATGAAATAAACCAGAATAAAAAGTCACAATCACAAAACTGTAAATGGTAAACATTGAAAGAGCCTCTTCTAAAGGAACATGATATTTGGTTTCATTTTCGAATTGAGCATCAAACGTAGTGAACTGGACCATAGAACATTTACCAGCAGCACGTCTCTTCCTCCATATGAGTGCAGTTATGAGAACAGCCACACACATTAACACCAGCACACTGATAACTACAGACAGAATGACGGATCCTCCTGGGTCATATTTATCTGTATCTGAAATTGTGGTGAATAAAAACAAATACAAGAAAATAAATACTAAAGCTAAAGATATGTACTGAAATAGATTCTATTTTTATTAAATCTGTGTAGTTGAAATCAAAAAGGGCATTTAGTTTGTTTGCTTGCTGGTTTGGGCATTTTTATTTACCAAATATAATGTTCAGTTTGTTGTCCAGATTGAGGTGCTTCATTGTACAGTTGTATTTATGTCCTTCACGTAGTTCTTCATCGCTGATCACTAAACTCTTCCTCATCTGGTAAGTTCTGTCTCCGTTGGGCAGAATCTGTCCTCCTGTGATCTGGTCATCATCCACAGGCTGATCGTCTCTGAACAGGGTCAGGTTAATGTGACGGGGGTAAAAGCCAGTGGCCAGACAGCTGATCTGAAGCCCTTGAGAGTCTGGGAGTTTCTTCCTCATGAGTCTGACTCTGGGTTTCACTACAGAGAATAATGAGAAGTGTTACTGTTGTTATTTATTTATGATTCTCATGTTTCACAACGCATTCAGAGGCACACATTTTCTGTCAGTACTGCTGTCTGGGTCATATTTGTTTATTAAACTTTTTTTTCTATCTTAATTATACTGAAGTTAATCAGGTTGATTCTCTCACCTTTTCTCATCACATTGTTCTTTTCCAAATGCAGGTACCTTCGCAAAACTTTAATGCAAATAGGATGATAAACATTTTCATATAGAAACTGTACACGAAGCCGTTTTACTTGGTCCCATGATATAATCCATGGCTTTTTCACATGGATATCGTTTTGTTCCAGGTAAATAGTGTACTCCTCCAAACATTGTCCATCAAAAGCATCCCAGAAATGAAGTGGACCTGGTTTATCATCATTCAACAGTTCACATCCAGCAAGTGTCTGATGAACATGTACACCTTCAAATAAAATATCTATTTTTTTAATTAGTCCTCACTCTGACACAATATAAAATGTAGTAAACTGAAAATGAATATTTTGCACTTTTTGGATTACCCTTTTACGGTCTTACATCAAAAGTTTTAATAAAATAATTAAAACACATAGAAGCTACAGTCAGAGGTGTAAAGTCCAGGTTCAGAAAGTAAAAGTCCTCCTCTGTATTTTGTTCCAATCACCTGGATTTGCTAATTAGCACAGTTTTTCAGCCAGGAGATAGGCTAGAACTAATTAGTGAAATCAGCTGGCTGAGGTGGGTGGAATAAACATATGGCAGGACTTTTACTTTCTGACCCCTGGACTTTACACCTCTGGCTACAGTACATCTGTTATTAAATTAAGTATGTGTTAATGCTTATAATGTAGGCTTTAGTTCTCACCATCTGTGAGATTGAGGTGTTTCTTAACATACAAATCCCTAGTTTTCATGCCATAATACATGTCTTGAAATACAACACCAGCATCCTTTTGCTCTTCATTATAGTATTTTGAATCATTGTTAGTACGATAGACAGGTTTCCATGTGGTTGAGTCATAATATCCTATTTGCATATCATCCAACATCACCACAGCACTGAACTCAGGAAATGGTGTCTGTCCAACTATATATGTTGCCAAAGCCATCAGTGAGTGAGAACCTGTGTACACAAGGACGAGAAATATTACAGATTAGTCAAATTAGACCATAACATATGACTATACATTCCAGTCCAGACTTATCTTCCTCTGGGCTCTGGCATTATAAATGAATATTGTGGAACAAATTTTATCTTTAAGATGTGTGTGACCTCCCCTCACTGTCACTCTGTGTGACACTATGACTGCTGACCTTTTCTTGCAAGAAAATAAACCTCAAAGTAAATTACAACAATATACATGTGATAAATATTACATTATAAATTGCTAAGTTAATTAGAAAAGTTGTCATCCACAATAAAACAATCAAGAAGTAAGGTTCCTCTGTTAAGAATCTTGTACTGAACCATACTTGATGTGGAACAGTGAAACAGAGAAGCAAAAATAGGCAAGATGAATCAAGAGATTGAGAGAAAAGATTTGGATGCAGTATGATAATGGATGAAAGAATCATCAGCTAATTTGAGTCAAAGTCCAAGCCAAGACAGAGTTGAGTTTATGCAATGATACTTCAACTCTGTTAACAATATATATCACATACACACACACACACACACACACACACACACACACACACACACACACACATAGGCCTATACATACATACAAGCAGCAGACGGCCATTGTGCAATTTTACAATTAACATATGAATAGATAATTTCACACGTATTAACAATTGTTTACGTAGGCCTATGTCACAAAAAGAAAAAAATATGAAAAATTGGTCACCCAAAATTAAACTGTTTACATTTACTCACCCTCCAAACTTGTATGACTTTCAAAAAAAGACATTTTAAAATAAATGTAAAAAAAAATTACAATGAAATAGCAACAAATGATTGCCATCCTACTGTAAACAAATGTTAGGTGGCTAAACATCACAATAATGATACGCACCCTCATGTTTGTGCATGTCGTATAGGTTTAGACACAAACACTCAAAACCATTTGTTACCATCGACATCAAGTGTGTTTTCTTTACTTTTTTAATGAAACAAAAAGTAGTAGGCTATTTACCTTATTTTTAAGATCGGGCGTGGCGGCCATGTATGTGGTGTCATCCACTTTCAGTTCTTTTTAGCTGTAGCCTACAACAGCTCGTTTTGCTGTTTGATATTGCAAACTGGTATTTCTTACCATATGTATTGTCCTAATTATAAACACACTTGTTTGTAGCACAAATAGTTTTACTCTTCTCACACATTAACAGAAAACAGCTTACGTCAATGTTGCAAAATAAGGTGATAGGAGCATTAAATTAACTTACCTGCATTGACAACAGTCAAGCATGACAGCAGATACGCAAGCTTGAGCATTCTTTAAATTAATCTCTGTAAAAAAATATTGCACGCGTTTGTCCCTTCTTAACACGATCCCAAGTCGATGCAAATCGTTCAGACAAACAGTGTAGCCTACTTCTACAATGTTCTTTGACAAACGTCTATTGTAGCCTCGTCTACAATTATCGTCTATTGAAGCTGTTAGACAGTGAAATATTCTTCCTCACGACGTGTTCTCTTTCGTTTTCTTTTTGACTTTCACCTGTGTGGGTGTGGTCCGTGTCGGTCCGTGTAACGCTTCACAATTCAGTTTTCATACCATACAATGCAAATGCAAAAATGAAAAATTGAAACCAGACATTTATTTTTCTTGTTTTTCCAGTTAGCCTACATTATCAATGGATATTTGCCTTTTTCTCCCCTTTTTAAATTTTACTTTTGCTAAATTGTGACTTCAGAAACAAACTGAATAAATGAAATCTAACCGATTTTCTATTTTTCCATTTTTCGTCTTGTAATTTGCGCCGTGGGCGGTACCATTAGCACGGGGGTGTGGCCGTGGACTAACTTCATTTCATTGATGTAACTGCTTTATTTACACTGCATGCACGTTTGAGGAGAAGTTTAAAAGACGGAACACAGGACAACATTTTTCACCCGAAGTGCCATAACTTTTATTATTAGGCTTGTCTACGTGTAGGCTACTAAATTATAAGGCAGTCTCTCGGACCGGCCATCGTGAGCAGCCGGGAAAAGTGAAATCCCGGTGGCCTGGGTATGATTTGGCACATTGCCCTGCCTGTTTGTATTGACCTTATTAATAAAATAAAATACTACCAAGCGAAAATATAGAAAAAATCTTTTTTTTGTTAGGTTTTTAGCTCTCGTTTGTAATAGCCTAAACAATAAAGATGCAGATGTTTTCACTATAGCGGGCATCGTTCGTTACCACGGCATCCGCTTGAGCTTCTGTGTGCTTTAGCTCTACACAGCTTCTCGTTCCCGTAAAATGCCCTTAAATCTAGCACAGTCAGGGACGCGGGAAGTGGGGGTGCTGGGGGTGCACCCCCTGTTTTCACAGAATTGTAAATGCAACGCATGTTAGTTCATTAAAATTTATTAATTTTTAGCATTTAGTCATTTACTTGTAATAAACACTTTAAGTGGGCTATTTAAAAATTGTTATATATGTTAAATTATGTTTTTAAAACATAAGCGCAGAGTGTACACTGTAAGAAAAGATACACCATATCTACTCAATAAAAATGAGGCAACAGATTACAAGCAATATTATTAATTAAATTTCACAAGGTTTGGAATTGAGTAAATATTAATTAAATGAGACCCTTAATAGTTATCCATTTAATATGAGTAGATTTGAATAGATTAATTATATAAATTAATTAAAACCTAAACAAAAATATTGAGTTGATTTGAAAAAGATAAACTCCCTAATGTGTAAATAGTACTAATAAAAATTAATTTAATTCTACATATCATAATTGCGTAATTATCATCTACATTAATCTGCACATTGATTCGAATTCAATCAATGCAATGAATTAAATCTAAATACTCATTTCTCAATACCCAGAAAGTACAGAACTCAAATACTCAAATAAGAATTTTATTAACAATTAACTTTTGTGCTTTCAACACACTGTAGCACATCATTGTACACTGCAACCAGTCTCATTTCAAGCCAGAAGTTGGATCTTGCATTTCAAACCAGACATTTGAAAAGGACAGAATGCTGACTTCAACTATTTAAAAAAAAAAGAAGAGCAATAAAGATTTTTAAGAAAAATACTCCATAATGGCATGTGCCAAAGCATAAATTATAAAAGTGCATAAAAGTTCATTTGTACTTTGAACTTACAACAATTGAAATGTCACGAGATTCGTGGGACAAATCAGTGCCAACTTACAAACGTAGCACTTTCAAATGTGCAATTCTCAAGCTCTGTAGAAGATGGACATTGTGTAGCACAAAAGTCTGCACTGCAATACGGTCTCATTTCAAGCCTGAAGTTTGCTCTTGAGGGACTGGACTTTGTTTGAAAGCTTTGAATCATCCAGTTTCAAGAAAAGTTTTTGGAACACCTCAAAGGTGTACTTCAGCTGTCTGGGATAATCGACATTCAGCGCGTAGGTCAAGCCAAGGAGGACAGAGCAAGCCCTTGCAATATCTCCAAGTCCTGTGATCACTTCCATGCCCTCTATGACGATCCCAATGTTCTTTGGGCTGTTGCTTGTAGAAGGTCCAGGCTTTGGGGTCACAGTAATGGCCATTATGACCTGTTCAAGTTCCTCCAAGTTCTCAGTGTCCTGCAACAAGAAATTGTTATTGTCTTAGTATAAAACACATTACTAGAAAATTCATTATTGTTTTCATAGCTTATAAATCTATTTTATTAGATTTTATTTTCTCACAGGCCTTGGTGTCAAATTATTCTTTGTTTTGTTTTCTTCTCTATTTTGATGTTTTTGTACAGGGTTCATGCAGGTTACAATAAGTCAAATTTAAGACCTTTTTAAGACATTTTAAGACCATAAAGATGTAAATTTAAGACCTACACGATGCATTACCAAAAAATATTCAGATCAAAGAAATTCTGAAAAAATTATCATTAATTTAATTTACAGATAAAGCAATCACATTAGTAACCTTCCACACCCAACAACGTGCCAAATGGCCAAAACCTTAGGCCCAAAATGAAAATAGGCTAAAACAAAATTTCAAAACGTACTAATACACAATGAAATCAAATCACCAAATAACAAATAAAATTAGCATCAAAATGTACTTTTTCCAAATCAGATATGAAATAGTATTCTGTTCCTAAAATGTTTTCAGAAACTTTTAGTGTACGGTTTAGCTGTAAAATGAGAGAGTTTGTGCCATGTTAAGCGTCCTCCCCTCCTGCTAAAGTTACGTTAGCTAACTAACTTAAGTGCTAGCCGCTATGGACGGACATTACCACAATAAAATTAACAGATTTATGCATGAAAATAAATAAAATTGAGGCTCTAAAACGTAACACTGTTAATAGACTGACTTCACGTGGATTTAGCTAAGTTACCTTCACATTTGCAAGTTGAAACAAACAAAACAGTGAAACAACACAGAGAAGTTACGTTACCTGCCTCGGGAAGACGAGCTCCACACACGGGAAGTAAAGCCAACGGAAGTGAGTCAAGTGCCGTCTGAAATATAAGATGCTCTTCCAGCGATAACCCCAAATATTTCTCTTTATGGAACCTTAAAATTAAACACAATGTACTTATTTTTATTACAATTTCATAAAAACAAACTGAGGATACGATATTAACACGCAAAGGACCTAGGAACCATAGTGGAAATGCTAACCCACATCCTTCAAAATAAAAGTTTGACTTCGATACATAAGAATTCTTCCAAAATGTATAATGCTGTGTTCATATTATAGCGCAACAAAATCACACTGCTACATTAATATATAGCCTTCCAACTGAAGCCAACTTTGTGTTGCTGCTGAGTCTCTTTTTCTGTGATAACTCATTTTATATTGTAATATACCACTAACGTTACATGCATTCTTCTTACTAGCCCAGTGATAACAAAAGAAGTTTTCTTACCTTAGTCAATCAGTTAAATTTAGCAAGATGAGCAATGTGGAAGAAGACGAATATTCACTGTCTGTAGCCTACTCTCTTCAAATGTCTTGTGGCTAGGTAGCCTGCTGCATTTTTTTTTAAAAAAGGCGCACTTTGACAGGAAGTGCTTTTCAATTAAAATTAGCCTGATTGCATTGATTTGAATTCACTCAATATTCTCTCAATTTGGGATTAGATAAATATAATGCTTAAGTTTTATTTAACTACAATGGGTAGATTTTATTCCAAACATTTTTATTTGAAATTTAATTAAATATTTGCCTCAAAATCAATAACACAATTATATTGAATACATTTTAACCAAAAACATTAATTCAAATCTACATGACCACAGAATCATTTCTTACAGTGTAGGCTATTGTGTGTGTGTCGAAAGAATTTGTCCGCAGCTCTGCAAAAAAAAAAAAAAAAAAAAAAAAAAAACAGTCAAAAACCCCACTGTTAGTGTTTTGAAAGGAACAGGCAAATATGTAAAATATAGCAGGATACACTTTAATTGTTTACTAATAAAACATTTTTATGTCAGTGTCGGCTATAAGATGAAGTTGTCGAATCGCGATCTTCGCAGCGCCAGAGAGAAATGCACATTTCATACGAATTAGGCCTATAAGCAGCGCAGTCTGTTTTCTTTCGTTTTGAATTGTTCTGCTTTAAAGTAGATATTTCAAGCTATCTATAGCCTATGTCTCAAGTCTGTGAGGCATAGGCTACCTTATAGCCCTACGCTGAGTTTCGGTTCATTTATGAGACGAGCTCCAGGTTCGCCAGCGCCTCCATGTCCTGATTATCTATTTTCTACACTGTAAAACCTAACAAGTTAACTCAACTCAAACCGATTGAGGAAACTGATTGCGGCAAACCATTTAAGTTTAAAAATAAATACATATGAGTATTGTGAACTTATATATATTGATATTATATATATGACTCAATATATATAAGTTCACAATACTCATATGTATTATTTTTAAACTCAAATGGTTTGCCGCAATCAGTTTCCTCAATCGGTTTGAGTTGAGTTAACTTGTTGGGTTTTACAGTGTAATAGCCTTCTTATTTATTAAACCCAGACAATTTTTTTGATGGAACATCGATTAAAATTAAGATACAATTAATACAAAACGAAATTAAATTTAAAGACAGGCTTTGTGCTTTTAGTTTGAGGTATCTGTGAAAGTTTTAAAACATTCGTTTAGTGCCGCTTTAGAGCGCTCACGTCCGTAACGGAGAACTGTCTGTAACATGTTTTTTGTGTGTGTGTGTGTGTGTGTGTGAAATAAATTTCTAAAAAAATGCGACTTCGTCCAGTGCGACTTAAGCTATAGGCCTATATGTTTTTTCTTCCTCGTGACGCATTTTTTGACTTATTATGCATTATGCGACTCTGGAGCGACTTATAAAATAGGCTACGGTAAGTTATTTATTATTTTTGTGCAAATGAACAAAACATAAAGTCCCATTCTTTAAGGATTAATTTATGTCCCGTTCGTTGACCGGTCCATTGCGTTACGAATAAAAGCAGAATCAATAAAGTCAAAAATGTGATGTGCAGTCAGGTTTGAGTGAGCGCTATTTGAACAAGCGTTCTCACTGATACGCTTGTTGTGATTCGCGGAGATTTGACGAGTTTTATAGTCTTGATATTGTTTCTTATTCAAAAGTGGTGACGCCCCCCCCCCCCCCCAAAAAAATCAGCACCCCCAACCTAAAAACTCTTCCCGCGCCCCTGAGCACAGTTGTAGAACTCTAGTCTGTTCATTACAATAGAAGCAGTTCGCCGGGATATGAGCATGAGGCGATACTAGGCTATAGCTAACTATCCTGCAAATCAAGAGCAATAATATTTATTTATTTTCAATAAATAAACAGAAATACCTTGCTATGTTTGGCACATTGCCCAGCTTGTTTTTTATTTATTTATTCGAGCACATTAAATTCGCCATTCGATAATGAATCAGCACTATAGACATAAAATATTGTATTAGCCTACAAACGAGAGCTAAAAACCTGTAAAAAATTGTGTGTGTGTGTGTGGGGGGGGGGGGGGGGGGGGTTGGGGATATGCTTATTTTTTTCTATATTTTTGCTTAGTAGGCTATGATTTTTATCGTTATTCTAGATTCCCGTGAATCTAGAAAAGCGCTGCTGCTCGCGAGCCACCCCCGTTCTGCTGCACTGAAAATGAACTGTCTGGGATCTCGTGGTTGTGGCTGCCAAGGCTACTGTACCATGTAAAATGAACAACAACAAGGATATAGCTATATATTAATAAAATAAAGTAAGAATGAATAGGTATACAAACAAGGGCAATGTGCCAAATCGTACCCAGGCCACCGGGATTTCAGTTTTCCCGGCTGCTCTCGATGGCCGGTCCGAGACTGCCTTGACTATTAATAATAAAAATGATGGCACTTCGGGTGAAAAATGTCGTCCCGTGTTCCGTCTTTTAAACTTCTCCTCAAACGTGCATGCAGTGTAAATAAAGCAGTTACATCGATGAAATGATAGTAAAGTTAGTCCACGGCCACACCCCGTGCTAATAGCCTACCGCCCAAGGCACAAATTACAAGACGAAAAATAGAAAATCGGTTAGATTTCATTTATTCAAATGTTTGTTTCTGAAGTCACAATTTAGCAAAAGTAAAATTGAAAAAGGGGAGAAAAAGGCAAATTGGAAAACCAGGAAAAATGAATGTCTGGTTTCAATTTTTCATTTTTGCATTTGCATTGTATGGCAGGGGCGGCCTTAAAGGTGCCCTAGAATGTGAAATTGAATTTATCTTGGCATAGTTAAATAACAAGACTTCAGTACATGGACATGACATACAGTGAGTCTCAAACACCATAGTTTTCCCTTTCTTATTTAAATCTCGTTTTTGAAAAACACCCCTGAAAAACAGGCGAATCTCCACATAACACCAACTGTGACGCAACAGTTGGGATCATTAATATGTACGCCTCTAAAAATTTGCATATGCCAGCCCATGCTCAGTGCCAGGCGGAACTGCGCAGCCGAATCATCAGAAGTTCTGCAGGTGAAGAAACAAGCAGGAGGAGGATCATAGGGAAAATGGCAGATCTATCTATAATCTGATACCGCTACAGTTTAATTCGAAGTTGTTAGTTGCTCTGCCCGTTTCACCACTATGGCGAGTGGATAATGCCACGGATAACTTACCGAAGTCTACAGTCGTGTACTTTTACGTGACAGAAGGGGTACGATGCACCACAGACGGGTGAAACCAACGCGTGACTCCAACGTCGCATCACAGCACGTCGCACCACTGACGCGTGACTCCAACGTCTCACCACAGCACGTCGCATCACAGACACGTGACACCAACGTCTCACCACAGCATGACTCCAACGTCGCATCACAATAAAATAATATCTATTTTTCCCCCTAGCTTTTCTTATCTTTCCTTTGTTATCTTTCTAATCAATCATTCTTTTCTTGTATTCTGATGACATTGAAAATATCATTGATACAAATTTTGTATTGTATACAAAGTTGTGTATGTCATTAATGTCATCTCTGAATGGTTTACGAACATAGTTTTTTTTTATTTTTATAATTCACTCACTTTACTGGATATGAGGGCTATGCAAATTATACACCATCAAAGTCACAACTTTTTGCACAATTATTAACAACAACTTTAAAGTTGAACAGATAAATTCATTAATTGTAATCTATAAACATAATATTCTAGAATGTGTCAGTCTGAGTTTTTACTTTTGAAGGTGGTAATAATTTTAATTTACACAGTTGACCATAATGGGCGAATACACAAAATGAAACTATTCACGATATTGTTTACAGGAGAAGGTGACAAGAAAGTATTTTAATAGCCTATTATTTTCAAGAAATCAACAATGAAAAAATAAGACAGGGAAATAGTCGTTTAGTCACAAAATGCTAAACAATGTAGGTTCATGGTCAAATGTTCAAGACTAGGGCTGTCAGTGTCGACTATTTATTTAGGCTATATATTTTTTGGTCATAAAGATAGATCTGAAGTGAACAATAGCCTTTGACTTAAATACATAATTACAAATGAGGCAATATAATTGGTTCAAATAAAGTAGGGTATTAAAAGTAATTAATTATTTTATTTTATTTAACAACACTATTAAAATACATGAAGAAATATATAAACAATGAACATATGTATATTATGTACAAATGCCAACAGAGGGCGCAAGAGGATAACTGACGATAATTGTTACACTTTACATCAAGAGCAGTACTATGGTGACGCATAGCTGCTGCCACATACATATTATTGTTTCCCCTCAATTATGTTGTAATAACGAGATCGTTTTATGTCGTTTTAACGTCATCTTTTCTCGTAATAACGTGATCTTATGTCGTTAAAACGACATATTTTTCTCGTAATAACGAGATGTCACGACATCTTTTTTTTTTTGCCTTTATAATCCACATAAAATTGACAGCCTATCCTTTTTCACACTTCTACGTTCAAAAAGCTTATGAAAATAGTAACAGCCCCCAATCAGGCAAAATGAATCAATGAGGCCCTTTTTAAAAATATATTTTATATAGGCCTATAAGTTTTTTTTATATAATATATTAATTATATATAGCCTAAGATTTATTTTTGTTAATAGGCTATATCTTCATTACCTATAGATAATTAAACAAAAAGTAGTCAAAACACATCTAACAGAACATAGCCTAAGTTGTTTATTTTTTACAACATTGTGTTCTTATTTTGTTTAATTAACGAAATGTCAATCTTCATCTTTATAACAGAAGATACAATACAAAAATCTTCAAGATACAGCCATATACAATCTTCACATGTATAACGGATTGTCACCTTATAAACAGTCCTTTGTGTGGTGGAATAAGCAATGCTATATAGAAATGTTACCGGTATAATTTAAACTTTATTTTATTATTTTATTTGTTCATGAACTAATTATGCTAACTCAACTAATTTAATGTAAAGAGCTTGATAAAATTACTAATTAAATAATGTCAAATATTAAATGTAGGCTATTGATTAGAGTTGCCATAGACTAAAGGATTTTTCTAGACTAGTAGTAATTTATTTAAGCAATTAGGACTAATCACGTTTATATTCAATCCTGGGTGTATTAGCCATATATACACCCAGGATTGAATATAAACGTGATTAGTCCTAATTGCTTAAATAAATTACTACTAGTCTAGAAAAATCCTTTAGTCTATGGCAACTCTATGGCAACTCCGCGCTCAAGCGCATAAAACTTGCTGCAAAGCACCGGCAAAAGTAGGCTAATAAATGCGCCTTTCATACGGACAGGATCACATAATCAGATGGTAGCCTACCGTATTTGCTTTCGATTGGATTTTTTTTCGTTGGTGGACATTTTTATTTTATTTATAAACTTTATATAGATAGTTATATTTCTCATGTCTGTGAGGCTAACTGTTTTTCGGTTCATTTTTTAGATGCGCTCCAATTCACAGAGATCAAGAAAGCGCGTTCGTTTTCTTTTATTTTACAAAAGCACAACGTTTTCTTGTTGTTGAGAGTTTACACAAATAAAGTTGCGACTGATGTATTATTCTTTTCTGTATGACCAGAAATGGAGTATTTAAGTTGTTTCCACTGTTGATAGGAAAATGCGAGTGATGGCACCGGCGCGTCCATGTGTGCCATGCAGTGCGCGCTCCACACTCCGCACAAACACTCGGATATGCGCTTAATAATAACGAACATTTATCTAGGTTAACGTTAGAGCGAGCGGCCATGCCAGACTGATAAGTCCTTCATGTTTAACAAATCAAATTCTGTTGCATTTTATTGCGCCAGTTTGAAAAGGGCGGCTGAAACACTCAGATAAACGCCCAATGCTGTTTTTTTTTCTTTAAACAAATTCGTTTAGTCTTTAAAATAAATATTGTTTGTGGGCTAATTAATGCCACAATAATTTGTTTATTTTATTGGCTACTTTTATTTTTCATTTTTGTTTTGCATTGAATACCATTTAAAGGATTTGCTGTGCACCGCAATGCCATCCTCCCATAGAAAGAAACGTTAAGAGCCACCTTTATTTTCTTTATAATAAAGGGTTTCTATCGGAAAACGCTTAACGTGTAATTAAATGCATTGCGTTCATATTCTGGGCTCATCTGCTTTTCTGTAGGATAGTATGGTTTATTAATAAGGTGTGTACAGCATTTGATCTTTATCACTGAAGTAGCCTATTAAGCCACATTAAGCTTTTTCTTTATGCTTAGCCTAATATGCAATTAAACCTATTTTTTACAGTCTATGAATTAAACACAATGTTCGTATTCTGGGCTCATCTGCTATTAATAAGGTGTGTACAGAATTTGATCTTTTAACATGAATGTCCGTTGGGGGCTGCTATTTCTTCAGCTTTTTGAACGTATGATAAAGACATGATTGGCTATCAATTTTATGTGGATAAAGGCATATTTTGTACATCCTTATAAGGCCAAGAAAATGTGTCGTTTTAATGAAATAAGATCTCGTTATTACGACATAATTGAGTGGAAAAAATTATATGTATGTGGCAGCAATGCGTCACCGTAGTTTTTCATAAACTTCGATTTAAGAATAAAGAATTTTCCAAGCAAAATGATGAAGTCAACTATATATTGTACAGAGAAATTTGAGTCAGAAAAGTAAAAGAAGATATCAAAATTAGATAAATGTAGGCTATGTTTGAGCCAAGTTGTTGAAACATTGTTGTTGCCATTAATGAAACATTGTAGGCTATAGCCTATCATTCCACAGAGAAGAGCTATGTGAGCAATTATAGAATAAATGGTCTAACGTTTCCGTTTCCATAAAGCAAAAGCTGCATTTTTCGTCTACGGTAGGCTATAAATTTAGAGATAATCTTGTTACAGGGGTAATAAATTATATTTCTTTTAATTTGTTTGTAATTAAAAATGTATGTGGGTTACTCCATGCTCTATTCCAATTAATATTTTCATACAAGGGGGACCATTTGTATCTGGAGGCAGGGATAGATTTTGCAAATAAAAGATTTTTATTACTTTGTTGTTAACTTTTCTGTCTAGAAAAGATAGACCATTTATTGAAACACTGCTGTAGAAAGACCAACAAGTTAGAGCTTATGGAATATTCGCTTCTTTTTTTTATTAAATCCAAGCAATTGGGTGATGACAAATTTAAAATTAAGAGGCTTTAATATTAAACAAAAATTCACTTTAAAGAAAAGCTTCCTACAAAACAAAACAAAAATAATGTCTCCCGATATAGCCTATTGCAAATCCAATCTTACTCATGCTATTCACTTTTCGTTATCAACATCGGAAAAATAACATTATTGGGACGACGTGTGTATCAGGCGTCTTATTAGGCGACGTACTGAGGGACGACGTGTGTATCAGGCGTCTTATTAGGCGACGTACTGAGGGACGACGTGTGTATCAGGCGTCTTATTAGGCGACGTGCCTGGTTCATATGAGGTGTGATTTGTGCACTTTTTGGCGATCGCGAAGCAAACTGAGAGGTGTATGGCAAGCCATAGTGTTCATAAATATGGAACGCCGTTGGGGACAATACCTATTATATGCAACGCGTGAAATTTGGACGCATTAACACGCACAGTTTGTACGCGTCTTTTTGGTCCGTGTAAACGCGAACGTTTTGTACGTCTAAACGCGAAGTTTTTTGTCATGTTATTTAAAGACACGATCGTTTGTATCGCCTTAACGCAACATTTTTGGCCGTGTATTTTTTGTTACGTGTTTCTAGACGAACGTTTTCGTCGTGTAAACATGACGTTTTTGAACGTGTAATATTTCTGAGTCTTATTTGATGTGCGACATAAACATTTTTCTGTTTTAGTTAAACTGGTGATAATTTAGAGTCAATGATTAAATACATTCAATGACTGCATGAATTAACATTATATTCTTTTGTAACGTTAAAGGAATTTGTCCTGTAGGTAAAGTGGTCTCTGTTATCCAACGACCATATTTCGTCTCTGGTTAATACATTCGAGGTGTCTATTTGGACCACTGCAAATAGCC
Source organism: Squalius cephalus (assembly GCF_949319135.1). Taxonomy (NCBI): domain Eukaryota; kingdom Metazoa; phylum Chordata; class Actinopteri; order Cypriniformes; family Leuciscidae; genus Squalius; species Squalius cephalus. Next base: position 19,066,277 of record NC_137137.1, on the reverse strand, counting down.
TACTTGTTGGCAGAACTAATTACACTAGGCCAGTCTACCCTATATGTGGAAAAAGTCACCTCTTTAGTCAGCGGTTTCTGTGGCGTACGTGTAAAGGGAGACCGACCGGGGTTCTATTCCCACTGACAGCGCTTTTTTTTTTATAACTTTACAGTTATTAAACGCATTTGTTTTCAATAAAAATGATTTGACTTAAAATTCATTTTAATTCATAAAAGTTACATTTAGGGTAAGGTTAGGGGTAGCTCTGGGTCTTTAATATCTCAATAAGTTGCCATGATTTTAATATTGCTTTATAAATCTAATGATCTACTGTCAGTTATATTGCAGGATGTTTAATGCACAACAATACTGATGAGCAAATAGTAACGTTATCTGTCACTATTTATAAGTAAATAGCATCTAAATGTCATTGTCTACTGAATCCACAACTGTTGCTATTTACACTTGGACTTGGACTGGCTGCCCCACAGTTTACGTGGTCCGCCTGCTGTAGTGATTCTGTAATGTTTATGTGTCGTATGATTGTGTCTGTTTAAATGTTGAATAAAGATTTGTAAATTGTCATAGGCTACTGGTGCTTTGTTTTCTGCTTTTGTGTTTGGCTTATTGTTATAATATAGGCTAATTGTTAAATTTGTGATTGTTACAATATATTGTTGTTATTAGATTATTTTTATCTAACACATACAGTACACATACAGTATATGTGTATTATTTCCAGTCAAACTGACATCCCGACTTCAAGGAGCATTCCAGAGTCTCTCATACCAGATTGATGCTGGCCCACTCGGAGATTACTCCAGTCATTTTGAAAAAAACAATAGCCACAGTATTTAGTATTTAGCCTTTGCTAACTTTATTATTCATTGTATTTATTAAAGTTGAATGATTTATGGCATTTATTGGCACTATTATGTATAATTATTGACACCCTGGCTATGGCCGTATCCAGTGTTGTATGTTGTATACATATGTTAACATATACATGTGTATATAGCCTGTTATAAGAGGATGCCAACTGAACGCAGTCTGTAAAAGTTCTTTGACAGTTTAATAAAAAATTTCTAAGAGCCATCGTAGAGAGCAATCCACTTTTCCACGTTACCGGAGACAAAAAAACCTGCATGAGTACAAACGGGATGAGATGCCACAGCATGACACAGCACTGACATCACAACCAACGTATAATCATTGACTCTAAAGTTTTACGCTTGCCTATGTACATGCCAACGTAAAATTACGATCTCATTCACGAACAAATGTTACGTGTGACGTTTGCATAGGTATTTGCTTACCTAACAGCACATCATCCCTCACGGAAAGAAATGTCGTCTGATGTTTATATATGTATACAGCAACGTACCATCGCATCACAAATGCAAATGAAATCCTAAATAGAGCAACGCTATTGGCTGTTGTGCGGTCTGACGCGACACCCGAACATATACTTCGTATTTACGCGTACAAACTGTGCGTGTTAATGCGTCCAAATTTCACGCGTTGCATATAATAAGTATTGTCCCCAACGGCGTTCCATAATCCACACGTTTATCCACACGTACGTTATCCAGACGTTCATCCACACGCACGATATCATACGTCATTGTTCACGGCAATGTACGCGACGATTGACACGGTGATTGCTTAGTTTGCAAAGTAAATGCACAAATCACACCTCATAGGTTCAGACGTTATGATTTTTTATACATTTCTCACGTACGCCGTCGCCACGTCGCCGTAAGGTAGGCTATACGTTACTACTGTGACGCCGCCGTGACGTCGCCGCCGGTCTGTCGTCTGACGTCTCTATCAATCCCATTCAAAAATAGACACGGACTGACGGCGACGGAAGGGTAGACTGCTCCTTCGCCTTCTTCAGGGTAGACTTAGAAAAGGCATTATCCGCTCGCCATACACCACGGACTGTTTTTCTAACCTGGAACATATATCAAGCAGCCAGGCTTCTCTTGGCGTCTCAAACGGACGAAGGGGGCAATTTCAACTAACGTTATATTCCCGCAAGCGGTAAGTAGTGATTTTATTAACAATAATTTACACTGTGTTATCTAGATCCAGCGCGATATTGTTTTTTCCTCGAGAGACATCGTGGCTTGCAAACGAGCGAACGAAGCATGACAGTTGCGCAGTGTTTGGATGTACAAATGAACACAAAAGTATTTTTTTAGTTCCTTCATCCGAGCCTCTGGAGAACCAGTGGGTTATGTGAATTTCTGATGTGTAATTGTTCAAGTTCAGACAGATAATCTTTCTCTCAAAGTCGTTCAACACTGTTTATGCATCAGTAGATCGCGTTGCAGTGATAAGATCTTAATTCACGCGATCAACAGGCTGTCATCTGCTCAATGCTGGAATAGATCTAAATACTTAAAAAACTTCTCATGATTCGTTAATCCCGATAGCTGTAATAGTAAAAGCGTATAAAAGCTGTAATAGTAAAAGTTTTCCAGATAGCTCTACATGTAATGCCAGATATTTCATATGCAAGCATGTCAGCCAATCACAGCAGTGGGCAACAACACTGAAGTCTCACAGCAGACACGCCCCTTCAAACAGAGTGTTCAATCGAGGGAATGAAATCAGGCTAGGAAATATGCCTTTTATTTCTAAATTATAACAAATTTTGATCTAAAAAACATACTAACATTATAAGGGCACCCCAGGAAACATTATAAAATAATAAAATAATCCATTCTACGGCACCTTTAAGCATCTGGGGGCCCGTTTCAATAACTAATATGGGGCCCTGCCCACATAAAATGTAAACATGAGCAGACAAAGCAAAGATTCTTGTTGGTTTGCATCATTATTTTATTATGCGCACTTTCAGCTTCATGAACAGGCACCACTGGCATATGTAGGCTACGTTTCATTTCCTATTCAAATTATTTCCCTGCTCAAAAAAAAACAACGTTTTAACCTTACGGAAAAAAGGCAAAGTATAAACCATAGAGTAGACTGTAAAAAAATATGGACGTAGTGTCCGTGACGTCACCCGTAGGTTTCTGAAGAGCATTTTTGAAGCCTAAAGTGGGCGGAGCCGTCCGTCGCCATCTTGGCCTTGCGTCACTCCAGAATAACAGAAAATAGGCAAACAGGCGGGGCGTGAGTGGAGCTGAGGAGCCAGCCTGGCCATAGATATGAGCCTGGCTATCTGAAATCACCTAGCTCGACGTGATCGAGTTAGATGATGATGTAAAGCCAATTAAAAGTTCCTGTTTTTGCCCTTCGAAATATTATAATAGTTAAAATACATGGCTACAAGTGAGACTGTGTATTACTTCGAGAGTGTTTGTGTGTGACAGTGATTTATGTGCATACATGTCAGTCACTCTTTCATGGTCCGTCAGCGCGGCATCGCTCAAGTTCGTAGAGAGCTTATTCAGTCCATTTTAAATTCTGATTTTGGCCGCCTCTCAAATGGGTTAAACCGTTAAACCATAGATATATTGCCTTCGAAGTGCAAGTAAATGCGCTAGAAATCCACGCTCATTCATGGATGTGCATTTATTGCACGGACGGAGAAAGCGCCGACGCCTGCATGATTTCATCTGACGGTACATAAACATATTATAATCTATCTGTTCCGCGAGAGCAGAACGAACGAGCCTTTATTGACGTTTTTAAATTTGAAAACCCCAAAAAGCAACGAAATTGTCAGACATCCATTAGTGCATGTTCACAGAGGAAAACAACTGAAATACAGCGCTGGTTGTTCTCTCAAACGATACTCGACGACAACGACTGAATCCAAAGACGTGGGCTTTGTACCCAAGTATTAAATTGTATGAAATAATCCCGAAAAAAAGCACAAACACTGCAGAGAAGGCACGTTCAGCAGCTAACATTTGCTGAGGTGAAGTGACGGCTAGTAACAGCAGACAAACGGCTAGCATTGACATCAGCGGGAATCCACCTGTCACTCAAGTGGCCACACCCTTAAATTTAAATATTAATCAACTAAACGGATGAGTTATAAAAAAATTCACCCCCCTCACAGTTGTTAAGGGCAAAATTAGCTGTATAGACCAAAGCCACAGAGAGAACCAGGCTGTAAACATGTTTTTTTCTGCTGTAAAGTTGGTAATTTTAACATGAGGGAGATACAGATTTGACTCACTTCTGCAGCCAGGCCAAGCGGCCAGTTAATGAATTGCAGTTTAACTCACTTCCGTGTTGGTTTCAAGAGAGAGACGGGAGCTGTGTCCCAATGTGAAGGCTGCATCCTTCGAAGGACTGAAGACTTCAAGGATGCAGCCTATTCGTCCTCCGAAGGACGCACCATGTAGCCTCCGTAGGATTTCCTAATTGCGCAGCCAGGTGTTCCCGATTACCGCTCCAGGCGCCAAGCAACGGTGCGAGAGTATGCTGCCATCCTGACAATTCATTTGATATGCTATGGAGCCAGAACTGGCTATTGTCATTTTTATGTTTTATATTTTACTGGAGGACATGGTACTAAGGATGTTTCAGGTCATACTTTCGGCTTAGCCGAAGATTCAAATGTTTATTTATATCTTACCTTGATGCGATTTTGTAGGCTAGTGTATTCTTTTTATTATGCACATAAATGGACCATGGTAAATATATTTACACATATTTTTAACCCCATTTGAATATAAAACCCATTTGAATATAAACAGTCGAGTGCGATGTTATTCCCGCTCGTCCTCGGCAGCTGTCAGTCACTGTTGCTAGGCGACAAGAACAGTCCTCCGTAGGCTAGACCGGTCCGAGCGCTTCAGGTGCGCCCTTTGAAATGGGACGGAGCTGTAGTTAGCAACAATTTGTTAATATTGTGACAATAGGCCTACATTTTGTTACTTTAATTTTCAAAATAACCAGTGGTGGTATGTAAGGAACTACATACTTCGTTAATACACGAAGTAATTTTCCCACACGGGACAGCAACACTATAAAACTGTTATTTTACAATATGATGCATTGTTTTACATTAAACTACACAAAAGTATATAGTTTAAATGTATCAACCTTGAAAATATTCTGAAGTAAAATGCAACATGCAGTAATAGAAATGCAGAATTCCTTTACTTTTACTCTTGATGCCTTAAGTACATTAGAGTATGCAAGATAATGAAAAAAAATTGCTTAACTAAGGTTTAAAATATATGACTAGTAGTTTTTCGCCAATTTGATATTAGTGGTTATTAAAAGTACTTTAGTGTAATAAAGTATCTCAATATTTATTCCATGAGTCAGCCCAGCAAACCTGTTGGTAGACAACTTAGTGGATAGTGAAAATATGCAGTCAAACACTCTGGAGACCATCCCAGATGATGTCCCACCAGCAGGAGGTCTTACCAGGGTCTGTGGAGCCCATCCCGGTCCAGCAGCACACCAGGGTCTCCCACTCAGCTGAATAAAAGTCTCAATCATTTTTCTTATTTTATGTACTGTAAATTTAAATGTTTATGTTGAATTTGATGTGTTTAACGTATGTTGTAAATAGTTGGGGGAAAAAAGGTATAGAAGAATTTGTTTCATGTAGAAATTATGACTATCATTACAAAAATAAACAATGTCCAGAGCAATGAATTCTCTTTTATTTACACATTTAAAGTTGCATAAAAATAAATGTACAGATTTTTTTTTCCTTTTAAAAAATATAGGTGAAAAAAAAGTTAAACAAGAATATATATATATATATATATGTATATATATATATATATATATATTTCTCAATCATTCTTTCAAGAAGAGAAAACAGCCTGTCCATCCTCTCCCTACTCTCCTGTGCTCTCCTCGCCTCTGCAGTCCCATGTCTTCTCTAATCAAGTCCAAAAACTCATCCTCTCTGTCTCGCCTTCTTCATGCTGCTGGTGCTGCCCCTGGCTCCTCCTCTTCTTGGTCACACACTACTGAACTCGGCCTTGGTGTGTCCTCAGGGATTGAGGCCATGAGGACAGCGGGGTTGGTGCAACGCCTCCGTCCCAACACCTCATCCATGAGGACAAACCAGGGCCAAGTTTCAGCAGTGGGTTTCCCACTCACACCCTCTCCTGTCCCAGGACACGTGCAATCTAAGGCAGAGAAAATTAACCACGGCTTGTTAACAACAACAGCACAATACATTTCAGCAAAGATGTGTGTATTAATTTTCTTATATATATAAAACTATATACCCATATAAAAATGGGTCTGGGGAATGTAACTCCCATACAGGCACAAAATAATATATATATATTATTTTGTGCCTGTATGGGAGTCCCCAGACCCATTTTTCCCTGAATTGTTCTAAAAAAGCAGAAAAGGGTACTTAACACAGGGGTGCAATCTTAAGTGCATTGTTAACACTGCAAAATATGACACATCAATACCAATTTAGACCAACATTAAAAAACAAATTTGGGGGTTGGTTGTTTTAGGCTTTATAGGGTGAGTGATATTTCTTATAATACACAAGTGAGATAGACTAGTGCAAATATTACAAATAGGTCGTTAACTTTATTACCACAAGTTTTGCCTAAAACTACCTGACAAATGAAGCCATGCAATGATGACGAAGGAGTTAAGATGAAGTTTACAATAAACTTTAACTTTGGTTTCGCTAGCTATTTGAGTAAATGAAAACATAATACTTACATTTAAATGTGAATTTGCTGTCCACCACCGATCTCTATACTCGGCCGCCGGCCTGTCGTCAGCGGCGCGCAATGACTTATGGGGTAGAATAGGCCGCTAAGTGTCCATTTATGTATCCTTCTTTTCACGGGGAAACGAAGGGCGCATTTGGCGTCGCTTTTGAATCAGGGTAGCCTTCGTCGCGGCGCGATGACGCAACCGTCCTTCGAATACGGCCTTCGCAGGAATTGGGACAGCCTTCATCGAGCCGCGGTGACGCAATCGGCCTTCAAATGCGACCTTCCAATGCTGCGTTCCAGTCCACTTTTAGACACGCACTTGCGAACTTCCCTAAGCACTTCCCCTCGGGGGAATCCCTGCCGCCATTTTGAAGTGCGTTCCACTTCGTGAAGTGGACGAGGGAAGTTTATATGGACAGACCCTCGTTCCCTCGATTTTGACCGAGGGAGCGAGTCTGCTTCAAATGTACACTTCAGGCACCTATGTCCCACAATGCAACACGATTGTGACGTCACCGCATATCTCGTCTAATCACCACCACACAGACAACTCTATGATATATTAATTATAATTTTTTTAAATTTAAAACAACCCAAACACACCTATAAACATTTGGATGCTGCATTAAACAAATTCTTAAAGGGGAAAAAAAAATGTAAATAATAAATCAACTCCACAACTGATTCCAAGTGATCAAGGGCTTAGGACGTTCCAATTCAGCCCATTGCAGTTTCCGCCAGTAGTGGGCACTCGCAATGACGTACATCCGAGTGAACGAGACGAAGGGAAGTTAGCAAGTGAAGGGCATGACCATAGATATCATATAAAGGCTTTATATGATATCTATGGGCATGACAATTTTGGACTGGAACGCAGCCCAAGGATGCAGCCTTTGAATTGGGACGTCCTTCGTCGCGCCGCTGTGACGTTTTGTCTCGCCGCGGTGACGCAATCGGCCTTCAAATACGGCCATACGGCCTTCGAAGGACGCAGCCTTCACTTTGGGACACAGCTGGGGAGGTTGCCGCTTGGTATAAACCAGGCGGGAAGGAAGTCGACCGGAAGTTGAAGCCGGCCGCGTGCCACCATCTTGTAGCAGAACTTCACCTGCAGTTAGCATCCCATTGACTCCCATTCATTTTGGCGTCACTTTGACAGCGAATAACTTTACATCTGAGGCGTTTGAGGACTCCATTTGTCCATTATTTATTTCTAAAGAAACACGACAATGTATAAAATGCTCCATTACCTTGTAGCTTATGTTATGGCCCCGTAGAAGCAGTTTTTGTAAAAGTAGGCTAACGATTGCGTCATAACCACGCGACTCTCTGTCGCACAGTAGAGAGATTACCGTATGGACGGGAGGAAAAGCTCGCGGGCAATCGGGGGCACGTAGAGGCAAAATGACAATATAATTAATCAGAATACCTAGCAAAAGTTGCTCCTGCTCCAAGCTCATGGACAATTCCTACTCACACTCTCCGTCTCTGCAAGATTCGGAAGGGAATGATTCAGATTTCTCTTGGTACAGCTACTAGAAGACAGACGGGTTGCTCACGTGGTCCGTGTAACGCTTTGCTCGGTTTGAGTCTGCGCGTCAGGAAAGGAAGTGCTAAGAAATCGCTAAAAATGGGCTTCACTTGTCTCAATTGAGTTCCAATGGGGTCGCTGTGTCCATTTCTTTTACTGTCTATGGTATAAACACATAAACTACCGGTATTTACTTAAGATCACCGTTCGCGGGGGCGGTAAACGTCGCCATGGTAACCGCGGGGCGCGACTCAAGTTCGACCAATCAGAGACGTCAGTGTTTTGCTTAGAATTATGGGTAGTGTAGTATTTCTCCAGAAGATCGCAAATAACAAGTTTGATTTTTATACTTTGTGGCTTTTATAGGAGCAGAAACTTTCGTTTCACAGCCTCGTAGCTCGTGGTCAATCTAACTTGGATGCTTTAGGAGTCTCCAACCTTTTTTAGCTACTTTTTAAAAATGAAAGTGGCCGAGAGCTATATGCAATAATTAAATCTCTTAAATAATGTCTCATAACTCTCATATTAACAACTATGCTAACTGTTTTAGACCTAAACGAGTTATTGTAGGCCTATATGTCACCCTTAATTGACATATAAAAAAATTATTATACTGTAAAAACACATAGCCTAATTATTGTTGATTTTATAGTGCATCATAACTAGAGATGAAATGGTATGAAAATGTAGTTTCATGATTATAGTGACCAAAATGAGCATGGTTATCACATAATCCTGTTCAAAAAGTACTAATACTACACAATAAAATCAATTCACGAAGTTTTATGTCGAAAACCAGCAAATAACAAATAAACTTACCATCAATATGCACTTTTTGTTTGCATAAACATTAAAATAGTAACATTAAAAATGATGGCCACATTTGAAAGGAGTGTCTTGCAACATGTTATCTACTAACATGTACAAGTTCAAATAAAGTTTTGACAAAAAAGTTTTTATAAAAAGATAAACCTCGCATATTTCAGCCTTTAAATCAGTTTTATAAAAAGAATGATTCAAAAAAGACAAAATACTGACATTTACAATGCACATTAGCTTATCTTTTATTATTAATAGTAAAATTCGGTCCGATTTTCCCGTGGCGTCTGTCGTTGCTATGTACCATGCGCTCTCCACAACGACAGAGAAGTTTTAGCTAATGGATTTCCACTACCGATAAACGCTTGCTGTAGCTCTGCTAGAAGATTTATTTACGGAGAAGAAAAAAACACCCGTAGTTTGGGTGCACCCGCATCCTTCATATTGACTCGTTGCACCTGGAAAAAAATGAGCGCGTCGCTTCAATTATTTTAAATAACGAACTTGAGCGCGCCTAAGACGCGATATGTGAACGGCCCTTGGCGAGCTACCTCCAATCAGGCCACAAGCTACTCTCGCGAGCGACGTGTTGGAGACCACTTTAGACAATTATGTCTGAAAATGAATATCCTAGGGAGAAAATGAATGGGATTTTCCTGTTCTGTTGGGGGCCCCCTTAGAGGGCGGGGCCCGTTTCAATTGAAACGGGTGAAACATAGGTAAGGCCGCCTCTGTTGTATACCCAGATAGCAATGAGTCGGCGGACCACCGTCGGTGCTCCGGCGGCAGTAGAAGCGGCAGAATGGCGACATCGCAAACACGTTGGACGGCGCACCGCCGGCGGCAGCCGCTTTTTAAAAGCGGCAGCCGCCTTCCTACCGCCTTCGTTCCGCGGCCGGCCCGCGGGCCAACCACTATTCCGCCGCCTTTATATTGAAGGCGACCCTTCCGCGGCCCGCCGGAGGCAAGCGCTATTTTCCAGCGATCTGCCGCCGCTTATTCTGGCTATATATATATATATATTTAATATTTATAGCATGCAGTTTATCAAGAATAATGATTGCTCAAACCAGACAAATATCCACTTGGCATTTTTATTCCACATTTCAAAGTACAGTAACTGTCATTTAAACAAGATGTGTCAGATCACTGAAACATAACAGAAAAATAAATAAATAAATATACTAACATGCAGGTTTCTAATTAAATTTTGGTAAAAAAGAACAACAAAAAACAGCCTTACAAGCAAATTACAACTCTTACAATAATTGTTCATATAAAGAGGACAGCTCTAGGGTGAAAAAAATTACCAGTAAACATTATGACAAGTAAAGAGAATACTTGAAAATAATGTGCAGCATACCAAATAAAATAAATAAAAGTATGACATCACATTTACAAGCCATTTCTAACAATAGGATAAGTGGCAGTAATTTATAGTAAAGCTCTGGAGTAGAATAGACCATTACCGGTATAACTGCAATGCTGACCTGTGGCACAAGGACTAATATTTGAAAAAAGAAAATAAAAGTATTTTGCACAGTTAGTGAGTATAGCGTGACACTTCTGACTTCTTTAGGGGTCTTGATGTTACTGACTGCAAGATTAAGAAAGGATTCCAGTTGTCAGTGATTCTGGGGTGTCAGTAGTCAGCCTGGTGCCTTTTTCTGCCTTCACGGTCAGATGCTCCTTTCAGGTAACGCGAAACGTTAACCTAGACTGCTTCATCAGTGGCATCCTGGGTTGCCGGGTTCTTCCTGATGGCTAATTTAGAAAATACAGATCTATCATTTCATTTGAATTGCTTGAGGCCATACACATCTACTTAAATATAATAAAAAATATATCCAACTTACTTTGAACAATGATCTTCAGGAACATGTCTCTAAAACATGCTTTATCCCCGACACCAAGCTGAAAATCCAAAAAAGTGTTACAAATTACATTTCTCTGAAGCTTCTCATAAATAAATAAAAAATGTGAAAGGCTAAGGATTCAGACTGTAATATATGCAGTATACAATCTTAAATTTTACTTTTTAGATTACTCTATGGCGTTATAATCAGCAAACTTACAAATTGTTCCTGGAGCTTTTTATCCTGCTTCAAACTGTTGTCAAGACACGGCAAATCTTCCTGGGTGTGTAGGGGGAGTAACAGATCCCCTGACAGGGATAACTCCAACAGACACAACATCACCAAATTCTGCAAGACGTCACAGCATAAGGGTCTGATCTGCACCTACAGGGTTTCCCAGAATAAAATAGTCAGTCCTGGTCCCTCAATTACTAAACTATGACATTTATATCTAGATCTACTACATGTACAGGTAGCCCCAGTGGGAATTAAACCAACAACCACAAGTGCTGTTTGCAAGTTGTACCTGATTGCCCAGTGCAAGCAAACATCTTCAACATTGTTTGTTGAACTTGCTTCACCTGCTCTTGAAGTAAGCCGCTGTCATCCGAAGCTACAAAATGAAAGGCATATGGTAATTTTGGACTTACATCACACACAAAAAAGTACAATTTAAGAAACAGTGCAAATTCTCACCTGCTCGTGCAATGCTTTCCCTCAGGGCCTGGTTCTACATTTAAAAAATAAAATAAAAAACAACTAAAGGCACTATTTTCAATACTGTTAAAACACTGGACATTAAAACATAGGGCTAGAATATACCTTCACAGCTGAAAACTTCATGCTTGACACGAGATGCCATTGGAGTACAAGGGCCAACAATAGATCAATGACTTTCTCCCTCCTATTGACAATCATTGACATGTAAAAATATGTTTGAAGTTAGTGCATACATTTAATGAATTGGACTTAAATGTAACACTTAGTTAAGCGCAACGTATTACATATCTCCAGAGTTTTCACCCATATGCTGCCAGGGTAAATTTGCTGCCGGGGGTGTAAAGCTTAGTACTTGATGAGCTGGGGGAGCAAACATAACATCTTTCATTTCAATGCAGAGTATTGCATATTCAGTAACGAAACAATAATTGAACTGTGCAAAGCTAATGGAATGTACAACACACCTCAACACCTTTCATCCAGAAACTGCTGCAGCGAATCCCATCAAGTGTCCTAGTGAAAAACAGATTATGATAAAAGGATTCATCATCTTAAAGTCAGCATGAATTTTTTTTTACAATTTGTATTTTTATATGTACTATTGTAGTGTTTATGTAAATGATTCATCTGTGCACTTCATTTTTTTTTTATTCATGTACCCTTATAATCTTTAATCAAATACATTACCCTTCCCTCCCCCCTCGAAACAACTTCTCTTCCAGTCATGTGCAATGGCGTGAGGGCGTGGCAACTTCCCTCAAACCATTAGTCTGCTATGAGCAGAGATGGAGGTGAGGAGAGCTAGAGTAAAACCCTGCTCCTCTATTCAATATTCCCTTTCACTTGGAAATACATCACAACACTGGAGAAAAGTCGTTTGTAACTTCTGGTTCATGCCGACTTTAAATAGAAGCAATAGTTTCCAAGACAAAAAACTTCACAAATAACATCACTTACTTGTACTCAAACTCTTGGCGGATTCTGGATTACTGGGGAGAAACCTGGTTCTGAGGAAGAGGAAACAGAAATTTGATAATAATAATAATAATAATAATAATAATAATGAATGAAAGAGTCCGTTATCCACAATGAACAGACAAATAAATTACACAGATGAAATAAAGGAAAATCAAATGTACAAGTCAGACCCATATACCTGCTCCCTTCATGAACTTAAAATGATGTTTCTCCCAGGTGCTGTGTGGAGGTGTGCAGCGGATGGCTAAATTGTTCCCTTGTCTTTTTTGCGGAGGTTAAATGGGGGCCAATGGCACATGCCCTTCGCTAAACCACTCTTGCGGAACCACTGCAAATGGCAGATCCTCCTTGTTGATAAACTGAACAATGTGAAGCATCTAAAATAGAAGACACATTAGCATAAAGTATACTTTTTGATTCATTTTTTTCAGGCAAAATCAACAACATTAAAATGCTCACCCCTTCGAAAAAGCAGTAATTTTCACAAGTGGATCAACAGAAAACCATGTTCAGACAAACAAAATCATATAAACAACCTATATATATCGTTATTTTTGTAAGAAAACACCAAAAGTTAAACTACCGCTAAGTCTTTCTAGATGTAAAGTTTGGCTAACGTTACCTACTGTAGCTAGATACATTTCAACATGTAGCAACGTTAGAACATGCTTGAACTGTGTAAAAAAGGTGAACAGCATGTGGTAGCGAACACTGTAATCTAGACTAGCAGCATAATTATGTTTAGTTAGAAAACAACACAAGTTATACTACTATAAAAATCAGTCTTTCTTGTCGTGAAGATTTTGCTAACGTTTCCATTCCCACGTAACGTTAGGCGGCAGAATAATTGTCCGTAGTTCAGGAACTGTAACGTTAGTTAATTCGACTGACCATCTTAAACCACATGTACTCACACTTGTACAAACATACGTAACAGTTAAACATATACTTAGAAGAAGAAAAAAACTCAACGCCAGGAAGAAACCAAGTAACGTTAGCCTAGCTATGTCAGAAACATGGCGGAAACTTTGCAAACAAGACTAACTTAAGTTACTTTAGCTTGACTAGTTAGGCAAGAACAGATTTTAAGAAGAAGTACTAAAAACAATGTCAAAAATGAACATAGTAATATTGCATCACACAAAAAGGCAAAATGTACTTACTTAAAAGATCGTATATTTCCTCTCTCCAAATACTGCAACCGTGTGAGGAGCATAGAGGTGACGAGACGAGTTATCTGCTTCAGTTTTTTAGGTGCTGCCCCTCTCGACCGGTGGAGGTACTTCTCTGTTTGTGCTTTAACATTTTCTTAAACATTTGTACAGGTCGTGAAACTCGCAATTGCAAACTGCAAAGTAATCCCTTATACATGTAAAAGGTAAAATAAATTAAAAAAAATTAGCTTGTAAAAACAATGAAAGACATGACAGAGAGACAAAATATTTCTAAATATTTCACTTTATCCTTCAGGTCAAAACAGACATTTTCATGTTTCTCATAGACATTACCATGGTTGCAAATTAATAAAAAAAAAATATAAAGCAAACCCAAGATTTTGGCCAAGTTGCAGATGTCTTTCATTGTTCACTGATTTCAGGCATTGGTGAAAAATCTAAATTGTTCATACCATGAATGAAATATTTATTTAAAAAAATAATCAGAATCAGAAAGATATTTATTGCCAAGTAAGTTTTAGAAAAATTAATCATTTTTGGTCTATTATTGGTACATCTCAAATTGTGCATAAATCAAAGAAATGTAAAGAATTGTCACCTTAAGTGAATAAAATAATTCTATATATTTTATCTGCTATCGCTTCAGAGTTTCAAAGTAGGCTAATTTAAATGGAATCAGAGTCAAATCTGTTATAACCCCTAATGGCTTTAGAGCAACAACAAAAATTTATATAATTCACATAATAATTATAATCGCTTTAAATGTGAAAAGTAGTTAAAATGCTATCAGTTTCACTCATGGCTGGTCGATATCAAAGCGGCTTGCCGCCAGCCGGCCGCGGTTCATTTAGACGGCGGCAGCCGTCAGAGAGAATGAAGTCGGCGGCCCGGCGGCTGTTCGCCGGCGGCATCTCGCAAGAAATGGGAGTGACGTATTCGGCGGCAAACGTTTAATCTCCGCCAGCGGGGCGCACCTATAGCCGACAGCTTGGGGCCGGCGGCAAAAAGAAGCCGTGCAGATATTTTTTTTATGGTCTGATAAGTGAATTGTGAAGCGTTACACGGACCAGAATTATCTTTCATTTGTTTAGATGTCAACAATTTAATAAGAAACAAATAACAAAGTTCACATTTGAGAACCAACCTGTTTGTTTCTCAACATCTTCATGTTTCACCGGTGGTTCTGATGTCTTCAGTCTCCTCTTTAATAAACGCCATCTTGATATGTCACGTTATCTCAGGAGTTTTTCCTGTATTTTGGACATTTTGTCATGTTAAGTATGAGGAAAAACGTAATTGGTTACTTAACGTAACCTCTGTTCTCTCTAGAAGAGGGAACGAGTATTGCGTAAGTAGCTTACGCTGCAGGAAAGTCTTCTTTCTCGAGATACTGAAGCCAAAAAATTATCCTTAATTTTTAATAATCTTGTCAACGCAGTGCGGCAGCATGCAGACCTAGGGCAGGCTAACTAGCGTGCCCATTGGCTGCCCTGCGGCAACTGCAGCAGCCTATCGCTGAGCCCTTGGCGTGACGTCACGTCCAATGAGCGCGCTTGGCGCGCTTCATGCGTCACAGCCCGCGACAAGGGGTGTGGCTTAGCGTATATAAGCGAGGCTCAGAGGCTGCTTCACTGGTTTCTGTCGCTGAAGCGAGTGAGCTCGTGGCACGAGCACGGCTGGTTACGCAATACTCGTTCCCTCTTCTAGAGAGAACAGAGGTTACGTTAAGTAACCGATTACGTTCTCTTTCGAGAGGTTCTCTCGTATTGCGTAAGTAGCTTACGCTGCGGGAACTCCCTTGTCAACGCCGTGCGCGCCCAGCATCCACTGAATGAGTCCCAGGGAGAGCCCGGGGAACGTGATAGCAGGGAGCCGGGTGGCCAATAGAAGGCTAGTGCAGTACACAAGCACATACTAGGGAGCACGGAGCGGCACAGCCGGTCCGAACTGACAATTCCCTGCATAGTGCAGCTCAACCAGTAGAGCTAAATCAACCAACGTAGCCCGCGCACTGATAGTGGGCCGGTCTACGCGAGACTTAGGCTGATAAAACTTTCGCCTGCAAGGCGGGAACTTCCAGGTTGTAAAATCTAACAAATGTAGAGGGGGAGGCCCAGCCTGCCGCTGTACAAATGTCGTGAATGGAAATCCCGCTGGACCACGCCCACGACGAGGCCATGCCTCTGGTGGAGTGAGCTCGAATGCCCAATGGGCACTGCAGGTCTTTAGACGCATAAGCAGCTGCGATAGCGTCCACTATCCATCTGGACAGGCTGTGTTTCGAGGAGGCGAGACCCTTGGTGCGCCCTCCAAACGAAACAAAAAGCTGCTCCGAGCGCCTGAAAGCGGCGGAGCGTGTGATGTAGTTTCTCAGCGCCCTGACCGGGCAGAGGAGATTACTATCGGCCTCGCTGCCGGAAGTTGGCAGGGCTGAGAGGGAAATGACCTGCACTCTGAAGGGAGTGCCCAATATTTTGGGGACGTAACCATGCTTCGGTTTGAGAATAACTTTAGAGTCGTTAGGTCCGAACTCGAGGCACGCGGCGTTAATAGATAACGCGTGAAGGTCTCCCACACGTTTGACTGAAGACAGAGCTATCAGAAAAACGGTTTTGAGCGTGAGGTATTTCATATCCACAGTTTCCAAGGGTTCAAAGGGATGCGTTTTCAGGGCCTCCAAGACCAGTGAAAGATCCCACATAGGAACCGAGGGGGGTCGCGGGGGGTTCATCCTCCTGGCTCCTCTAAGGAAGCGGGTGACGAACTCGTTCCTTCCTAATGCGCGGCCCAGCTCTGAGTCAATGAAAGCTGAGATGGCCGCAACATAAACTTTGAGTGTGGAGGGGGACCTGCCCGCGTCCAGCAGCTCTTGAAGGAAACACAATACGTGCGATACCCCACATGCCTCTGGATTGAGCCCCTTGGCAGTGCACCACTTGCTAAACACAGACCATTTAGACGTGTAGAGCCGCCTCGTAGAGGGGACTCTAGATTGTATGATCGTGTTCATAACCCCTCTTGGCAGATCAACGGGTAACCGTTGAGGCTCCATGCATGCAGAGACCAGCGCTCTGGATGGGGATGCCAGATCGAGCCGCGGGCTTGAGAGAGAAGGTCTCTCCTCGCCGGTATCGGCCAGGGAACTGTGTCTGCCAGCTGTATTAGTTCCGGGAACCAAGCTTGGTTCTCCCAGTATGGGGCTATGAGGAGCACTGTGTGGCGCGCTTCCCTGACTCTCCTGATGACCTGAGGCAACAGAGAGACCGGGGGAAAAGCATATAGCGGGCCGCTGGGCCAGGTCTGGGCCAGCGCATCCTCGTTCTTCGTAAAGAACTCTGGGCAGTGAGCGTTGTCTTTTGACGCAAAAAGGTCGACTTTCGCATTGCCGAAACGGCGCCACAATGACTGGACTGTTTGGGGGTGTAGAGACCACTCCCCAGGGGGAACGTTGTCCCTGGACAGTCTGTCGGGACCCTCGTTCAGGTGGCCAGGCACATGCGCGGCTCTCAGCGAGCGCAGAGAGTGCTGAGCCCACACGAGGAGCGGAGGGTGCAGAGCGTCTTTGATCTGACACCGCCCTGGCGATTCACATAGGCCACTACCGATGTATTGTCCGTGCGGACTAGAACATGGTGACCTAGGAGGAATGGGAGGAAGTGCTCGAGCATCTCTAGACAGTTTATGTGTAGGAGATTCTCCTGGTCTGACCAGCGGCCATAGACCGGTCTGCCTTCGAAGAGCGCTCCCCAACCTTGGTTGGAAGCGTCTGTCGAGACAACTTTCTGGTGTGAGATCACTCCCATAGTCACTCCTGTGTGATACCATTCGGCTGACAGCCAGGGCTGCAGGGCTGAAATGCAGCCCTGATTCACTCTGACTCGCGAGCCGCCGGCCGCCCAGGCTCGGTGGGGCACGCGCGCTTTCGGCCAGCGTTGAAGCGTTTCGGCCAGCGTTGAAGAGGAAGTAACGGCTGTAAAAGCCCGACTCGCTCAGAGAAGGATGAACCTGTTCTATAGCCCCTTTGCTCGGCAGCTTCGCTATTTATGCTTGAAGCAGGTGCGCTGCTTCTAAACTCACTTTCGTCTCCGTCTGCGCTAGAAAGTGCGGGGGGCGATGAGCGAATTGAAGCGAATAGCCGTGTTTTATAGTATTCAGCACCCATTCTGACGCGCCCTGAATAGCTTCCCATGCTTTTGCACGCATAGCTAGGGGTCGAATGGTCTCTGGGTTCAGATCGCCGCACTACGCGGGATGGGGAACCTGTATCAAAGAGGATGGAGCACCGCGCGCGCCGCTGGTGCTCGAACACGGGGGCTGGTAAACAGTGCGGACTGGCTGTACAGCATATGATGGCTCGATCCCTATGGATGGAGCGCGTTTTGCTGCCGAACACCCCTGGCACCCCACATTTACTACACTTAGTACTCGAGCGGCGTGTGTCCGCTTTATGAGAGTGCGCCCTGAGCGCGTTACCATAGGGACCGTGTTTGTGTGTAGTGGTGAGCACATGGGAGTGGGCACATTTTCTACACTTATGACACCTTCGGCCAGAGCCGGAATGTTTGTGAGCTTTAGAGGATCTGCAACCCGGGGTAACTGAGTGACAGAGCGGACAGTGGGTAGGTGTGGGCACAGAATTGTGGGCACATTCTCTACGCTTAGCACTCGAGCGGCGCGTGTCCGCTTTATGAGAGTGCGCTCTGTGAGCGTTACCGGGGAGACCGTGTTTGTGTGTAGCAGTGAGCATGTAGGAGTGGGCACATTTTCTACACTTATAACACCATCGGCATTATAGGAAACTGATAGAGCGAAATGCTTTGATGGCTCATATGTTTAGACGCTCATAAATACTCAAGCACCATCCTGTGAGCGGGAGGGTGCGAGATGCGGGTTCGCTTTCTGTATGTAAGAAATCTGGCTGCGAGCTCGGAGAAGCCAGCAGAAAAAATTATTTATCTGCCGCCAGAGCCGGATTCGAACACGGGTCTCTGGCACGGAAGCCTAATGTTCTGCCACTGAGCAACAGGGGCACACATAAGCTTTCAGTTAGCGCGAGCATATGACAGAGCGTCGTGTTTCGTTTCAGCGTTTGTTTGCAGGCGCGCGTGTATTAAAACAGGCTCGTTTACTGCAGTATTAGTATTTCCAGCCGCCTGAACTTAGAGGGGACTGAGAAATATGTGAGAATTGGAGGTTAGTCCGGTCCAGGCAGGACGAGAACACTCTCTCTTCCTCTTTTCGCCGGTGCTCGTGACGTCCGCTCTGATATCCCTTGAGAACGGCGCAGTTGCGTGGCTCGAACAAAGGGAGAGAGAGCGGGAAGATGTCATCATGTGCTGTGACATCGTTTGTTTGCAGGCGTGCGTGTATTAAAACAGGCTCGTTTACTGCACATAGATATTTCTAGTCGCCTGAGCTTAGGAGGGGACTGAGAAATGGAGGTGGCCGGTGAGTGACGCGCGCGACCGAGACGCGGGGTAGCTTTCTTATAACGTAAAGGAAGCCAGCCCGTGACCGTCTACTTCTGACATCCCTTGTGAGCGGCGCGTTTGCGCGGCTCGAACAGAGGGGGAGAGCGCAGGAAGGGGCGAGCGTCATCATGTTTTGCGTCAGCGTTTGTTTGCAGGCGTGCATGTATAAAAACAGGCTCGTTACTGCAATATATGTATTTCCAGTCGCCTGAGTTTAGGAGGGGACTGAGAAATATGTGAGAATGGAGGTTAGTCCGACCTGGGTGGGGCTAAACACTCTTCTCTCCTTTAGCCAGTGACGGGGGGGGGGGGGTAGCTTTCTTGTAACGTAAAGGAAGCTATAGCCCGAGACCGTCCGTTTCTGACATCCCTTGTGAGCGGCGCCGTTTGCGCGGCTTGACAGAGGGGGGTATGCAGCTGTCTATGATAGCAGCGCTGTCTGCTTCATCCCCTGAGGCGACGGCAGTGCGGGCGAAAGCCGGCCGCTGCGCGTCGGGAGGTGGGGGGGAGAAGGAGATAGCGAGGCTCGCGGGAGGGGCTCCGGCGAGCGCTCAGCTGCTGCATCCGTGGACGGAGAGACAGTGGAAGCGTCGAACGTGGCGAGTCGAGCCCGCAGGGTCGACATCGGCAGTTCTTCGCAGAGTTCGCAGCCGCCCGAAGTAAGGGCGAGGGCTGCGCGGTCACGACCCAGGCAGAGAGCGCAGATCACATGGCGGTCCCTGTCGCTGAGCGGGGCTCTGGATGAGCCACAGGAATTGCGAGGCATTTTGCAACAAACGCCTCGCGCTCTTTTAGATGCAGTGTGTCGCGGTAGGCGAACACACAAACACACACAACACTGAGCAGAAAAGGATATAATTCGCCGGATAGCGGAGCAGGCAGGGAAGGCTGAAGGCAGCGAAGACGGCCGGCTTCCTCAGGCTGAGATCCTCGGCGTGCTGGTCGCTTGTTTCAACGGCGGCGGCTTCCTAAGAGTCCAGCGATGCGGAGAGCTTCGCTGAAGAGACAGAAATCAGTGAAGCAGCCTCTGAGCCTCGCTTATATACGCTAAGCCATACCCCTTTTCGCGGGCTGTGACGCATGAAGTGCGCCAAGCGCGCTCATTGGACGTGACGTCACGCCAAGGGCTCAGCGATAGGCTGCTGCAGTTGCCGCAGGGCAGCCAATGGGCACGCTAGTTAGCCTGCCCTAGGTCTGCATGCTGCCGCACTGCGTTGACAAGATTATTAAAAATTAAGGATAATTTTTTGGCTTCAGTATCTCGAGAAAGAAGACTTTCCCGCAGCTTAAGCTACTTACGCAATACGAGAGAACCTCTTTTAAGAGAACAATGTATCCTATATCAAAACCCAGTGTTACTCAAGTATGAATTCACTTTACTTACAGACAAATAACACATCATTTATGAGCCATTTATGAGCCATTTACGGGACAAACTAACAGGGTCAGTGGAAAAATTTTCAGACCATACCAATACGAATGTAAAATATATTTTATGTTCCACAGAAAAAAAAGAAAGTCATACATATTTGGAGCGACATGGGGGTGAGTATGACAGTATTTTCATTTTGGGGTCTAAATGTAATCATTGCAATTATTCTCAAGAAGAAATCTGGAACTTCGTGTCAAGAATGTTGCCGTCCACTGTGTTTAACTACTCCTAAAAATCCATGCAGTAAATTTAGCCCGTGGCGTGGCTATCATTTCCCCAACCCACACTCTCGTGCTAATACAGCCCACAGTTATTCAAATAATAATTTCACTAAATACACGGGCCATCACTAAACATAAGTAATTGATTAATTTCTTGTTATTTAAAATAAATCGATTTTAACACCTTAAATACATAATCGTTCAGAAACACAAACCTTTGTTGAGACGAGACAGATGAGAGCGGCGCAGCCTTTATGACGTCGTTACACCAAAACCAAAATTTAAGTTCATATGTTGCTTCTTAAACGGAAGACTGCATTTTTATAAATGTATTAATTGAATTCTTTAAGCAAAAAATATAAAGTGCTTATAAAGACGAGATATAAAAATGAAACAGATATTTAAATAGCCATTTACAGAGAATGATAATAGTTCAGTGTTTAAAAATATTAAACATTTATGATATTGGTAATTCTTATTCCACTCGGTTTTATTCAAACAGGTGGTCGATTTTCTGTTCTTGTGTGTCATTTTAATCACAAAATGTGTCCAGAAATAGGCAGGGAGAACTCGAGAAGAAACACTGACCTGGCATAGCTGATCGTACCTTTACATTATTTTATTTGTGGAGGCAATACAATCATTACATTGACAGACTTAGATTAGGAACAACAATTAAGTAAACAGAATGGAAAGGAATAAAATAAAAAAAAGAATAAAATATGTGACAAAGAATAAGTAAAACACCAGAAGTATGACAAAAAAAATTTATCTGAGAAATGTATATTACTTACACACTGTGCAAAGGTAAAATAGATTTTAAATTTAAAGAGATAGGTGCTATACTTGCATGACTGAAATAGCTGCATGAGAGGTGTTTCAAAGATGGCCGCCGAGGGAAATTACTTGTCTTAGTTCTCTCTCACACCCAATGGATGCAGGGAAAGCATCATTCCAGATACCTCAGCAAGCCCGGGCATTAACATCAATAGAGAAACGTCTGGCGATCCTCTGAGATCAGCATCAACACCAAGACCAGGGTCTTCAACATCATTGTGAAGCCTGTCTTGCTGTATGGAGCTTAGACCTGGAGAACCACCACCACTACCATGAAGAGAATCCAGGTTTTCATCAACACCTGCCTCAGAAGAGGCTGGCCAGACAAGAAAGTTCTTCAGCAGCGAAGAACTGTGGCAACTAATGAAACAGCAACGAGTGGAAGATGACATCCTCCAAAGATGCTGGAGGTGGATTGGACATACCCTCCGCAGGCCTGCAGACAGCATCACAAGGCAAGCCCTCACCTGGAACCCCCAAGTGAGGAGGAAGAGGGGCAGACGAAGAAACACCTGGCGCCATGATCTGGAGGCAGGCCTGAGCAGGATGGGCCACACGTGAAGGCAGCAGGAATGACTGGCTCAGGACACTGGATAGTTCATTCATTGCACAATGTTTATTCCTGGTTTCCACGTCAGCACTGTTTGATCCGTTAATAACGGAGAAATGTGAAAATTTCTCACTAGATCTCGCATAAGGATGTGTCCTTATGTCGTTTTAAAACATTTTAAATCCTGCATTATCTTTTCATATGGTCTTTTCATACACGGTTATATATTCATTTAGATTTTTTTTTTTACCTGATGCTCTTTAAGTTTAATGCAGAGTAAAATGTTGTATAGAAGCCTGTTTCAATGTCTGTTTAAATGTTTATGTCCAAATGTGACACGTGTTAGGTCTATACTTTATAAGACAGGTATTGAATTCACTTGCAGGATTCATTACGCTGTTTAGCAGCGATTTTAGAGAGTTTGAGTGTTTTGCTCACAACTTGACCAGGGCACAGCAGTGTGCACCACAAGAATCCGCAAGAAGAGAGAAACAAAACGAAAGAGAATTAGGCATCAAACAAATAGAGGCAGATTAAAAAAATTAAAAAGAAAGGTGATTACCGGTAATACCAACATTTAGGTTTGGACTTACCTGTGCAATTTTAAAATAAAATGTTCAGTCTTTCATGAATGTATCACCAGCATCATTGTCATCATTTGAATTATTTTGACTGCATGCGGTGGACAGCTTTCCATGATATTCAGTCATAATACATCACCTAACATCAGCACAACAGTGAACTCATGAAACTGTGTCTGTCCAGCAATATACAGTCAATCCAAAATTTATTCAGACACCTTCAACATTTCTCACATTATCACAGTTTATTCACTATACGTTAGAAAATTGTAAATAAAATATGACAAGTTTTGGCCATCCTTCTGTTAAACTGTTTCACAAATGAATTAGGTTGAATAGCTGCCAGCTGTTAAATGTAAGTACACAATTAGATAATGCCAATAGTTCAAACAATTACCAATTATAATGCTTAATTTTGTTCAGTCTGTGGTGTAAAAAGGATGCATTAGCAATTAAAGAAAAAACACTTAAGCAAAACATGGTCAGGTCAAAGTGTCTGAATAAATTTTACTGGTGGTCCATGAGAATTTTTGGGTATAACATGTCAGTTTACTTTATTTTGCTATCCTCACATGGATATACATAAATGAACTATAGTGTCCTGCACCCACTAAAAAAATATATATCTGGTGTCTGAATATTTTTTGGATTGACTGTATGTGGTGAAAACCATCAGTGAGAACCTGATATTCTGCTTTTCTGGCACTGGAATAATAACAACTGCTTTAAAGCATGGGACTCTCTTATCGACCAGTTGAAATTTGTTCAAGCATGAAATGTTTTACTACTATTTCTGCAATGCCTTAAGCATATAATGCTAGTATGCTATTCTGAATTCAACCATTCAAAAGATAAATCTGAACTTTGGCATGTTATTCACACATAATACTTCTTCAGGCAGCTTAAACAGTCAAACTGAAAATCTTACGTCATTATGATAAAATTATCTTCCCTTGGTTTCTGGCACAAATTTCCATGCCCTTTGCGTCAGTCTATTGATGGCAAAGGTTTCTCTTTGAAAGTAATACGTCACATTTTGGGCACTTGAAAAAAAATTCTTGGACATGTGACAATATCAGATGCCTTGAAGTTGCGAGTGAGAAGAGGTTGGATAAAACACAAATCTCCTTTTGACCAGCAAGAAAAGAAAACGAATAAAATGATATTATTCTTTAAAAACATTTCATAACTGTTAAACATTCGTTACCTGTGTTACATTCCTTTGTGGTTTCATCGTTTAATGGTCATTTTCATAACAACCCAAATTACATACACCAAGCAAATGCTATTTTTTTAATGCTTTATTATCGACAACAAATAGCATGTACAAGAGTAACTTCCATATTACATATAGAAGTACATATCAGATGTTTTACAATACAATAGAAATAAAAAAAGAGAAAAGGAAAAGAAAAAAGAAAACAACAGAGAGCATAATAAATATTGTTGAATAAGCATAAATTAATACTTAATTGAGACTCCAAGCAGCAAGTGCTTATTGATAGAATTTAGAGTTTATTTGAAGTTGTTAAATTGTATAATTGCACATTAAAATAATTTGTTTGCCACCTAATGATTATATTCCAAACAGACCATGGGTTTTGAAAATATTGTCCAAGCCAGTTTATTTTAAAAGCATTGTTCAGAGAGCTGAAGTCTATCAAATGTAGACCATGCAAGCCAAAAATAATTATATTGAGCAACTGAATATTAATGGTGATATTGCTGAGGACCCCCAAATCATTGCATGCATATCCTCACCAATTTTCCAAATTTTTGCCAGTTCCCTACAATACTTATAAAAAAAAAAAATCAAATTTCAAATAAAACATTTATCCACATTTTTTTTTGCTTTATTCCAACAAGATGAGATTAGTTTTTCTATGCTGGTGATTATCTCATTATGTTGTAGTATTGAATTATTCATTTTCCAGTATGCTGATTTTCTATTTAAGTTTTACAAAGATTTAAAGGGAATACTTATAGAGCCTTGTGGTCTGAAAATGGAGAAAGTATTATATCCAGTGGCGTGCACAGACCTCCTCAGGGGCAGGGGCGGAAGGACCAAAAAGGGCACTTTTAAAAAAAAAACATTTATTTTTAAAATAAATCACCTGTATTTAAAGCAGCACCCGTCTGTCTGTTGTGTTTTATATATTTTAATGACTTCCTCACAATTATTTGGAATATCTCACTCGATGGAGAGCAGCAGTCGGTCAGAGAGCCTCTCTCGGAAATGATGATAATATAACTAAATATTATTTACTTTACCAAACAAAACAGAGAATCAAGTCGGTAATTATGAGGAATTCATGTTTAGTCATGTTGATGTTATAAATTGTAGGCCTATGTATTCAATAAAGTGTTAGCTATCATGAAATCAGTAACACTTTACAATAAGGTTTCATTAGTTAAATTTGTTAACATGAACTAATAATGAACTACACTTCTACACAATTTATTAATCTTAATTAATATTAATTTCAGCCTTTACTAAAACATTATTAAAATCAAAAGTTGTATTTGTTAACGTTAATGCACTGACTGTGACATAACATGAACAAACAATTAAAAGTTGTATTATTATTAACTAAGATTAACAAATAGGCCTATACAGTAGCCTAACAAATGTTTAGTTTAGTTTCAGACACAGTTGAGCTAACAAACAACAGCACAGTCTGAAACAGGTGTAGGCTGAAGCTCTTGCTTATAATGCCTACCTTTTTAAAACATCTCATATTTTAATAAAAAATAAAAATAATTATTGTCTTACATCATTATAATGTTGACAAACAAATATAAACAGAATACAAAAACATTAGTATTTCCTGTGCAATACCATTGCACAATCCAAATACAACAAAAGCAGCTTGTTCATTTAACATTCTTTAAATGGTTTCATATAGTTTCAGTGCATTCTTTTTTAAATAGTTTCTTTAACTTATTAAGTGCCCCACATATTTTTTTTTAGTTCCTCATGACAGCTATTCCATATATTTACACCTTTAACTGAAATACAATGGTATTTTGCATTGGTCCTATGTTCTTTTTGAATTGTACAAGTTCCCCTTAAGTCATGTTGGCATTCTCTTTCTGTGAACAACCCTTGGATACTTTCTGGCAATTGATGATTTTTTACTTTGTACATGATCTGTAATGTTTTTAGTTGTTTTGCATGATTAGTTAATGTTAGTTAATATGAATAATAAACAAATAAACCTCATTGTAAAGTGTAGGCCTACTATGAAATCAAAGATATAAATTCCTTACAATTTAGAGCTGGACATGGACTTTTCCTTGGACATGAAATTTCCTTTCACTAGATGCATTTCCCCAAGCTAATTACACTTGCTATGGCCTGGACAAAAACGAATGACATTGTCAGACTCAGAATGCGGCTGAAATTGAGTTATACTATTATGATTGTTAAGCATAACTCACATGCTGCCGCAACTTTTACAGTAGCATGGTAGGATAAATGTAACTTTTCCGTATTAGCTTAATATTACCTGCTGCCCGTGCAGTTTGAAGACTCGCGGCGAACGGCTTACATAGCGCTGAAAAAAAGAACTCCGCCTACTGCCACTTCACCTCCGCCAAATGCTTCCGCCAAAAAAATAATATTTAATATTTGTTTGTATTATTATTGTTCGTGGCAATGGTGTATAAGTGTATTGTTATTTATTATAATATTTATTTTAATAATAATTATTATTTACATTTATCAGAGAGGGGCACAATACATTTTGAGACAAAAGGGGCAGGGGCTTGAGCCCCCCCGGCCCCCCCCCCCCCCCCTGTGCACGCCACTGATTATATCGGTGATAATATTTTCTAAATACTTGGATGTAAACCAATAATCAATCCTAGACTGCCTTGATGATGAATTATTACTCCAAGTAAAGGATACTTGTGATGAGATTTTCTACATGCATCAAGAAAAAACTCCTCCTCTCTCTTGAAGCTCATGAATTCTCAGATTCCACCTGTGCGAATAACCTACCAACAAGGTTAGTCATCTCTCTTGCTCCTTAACAGCTTGTTTCAGTTGATATTCTGCATGAGTAACTCAGTCTTTCAAGGCATTGATGACGGTGCAAATAAACTCAATTGTTTCCTTTAGTTTGGGGATTTGTTTCATGACTTTCATTTCATTAAATATGCTTGAGTTTCTTTCCACCAGCTTCTCCAGTACATCTGAACGTTCTGCACCAGCCGAGAAAGTTCTGAGATCTGTGCGAGGATGATCGTTGTGTGTCAATGCTGCACTGCTTGAGGGCTCGAGACATGGAGTTTCAGGGAGAAATGGAAATTCTTCCTCCACTAGTATAAATTAATCCAGATCAGTGTCTTGTTTGAGATAATCATGCAAGTTGTCTGAAATCAGATCACTGGAAGGGATCTTCATAAAAGTTTCTGCCACCTGAATCCTGCTGCTAGTTTTGCTAGCAGTGTTACCATTTACGCTTTGGTTGGACTTTCCAGTCTTCTTTCTAGCACTTTTCCTTTTTTCAGATCCACCCATTGTTGTGTCCGACGAATCACTGTGATATTAGAGTTAGCTATCTTCCAAAGTCTTCTTTGCAACAATGTTACAAGTCAATTTAAGTATTTGGGAATGCAGAGCTGATCAAAACACGTGCAATCAAGGAGCCATCTTGGAACCTTCCCGAAATGCTAATTTTCCCATGTGTTGTCTTGATTTTTTAATTTAATGCATTACATAGACTACATTTTCATCTTGCGTGGAGGCTGAAATCAATAAAACATTCCTTTGGTTCCATTTCTAGACATTTTCCAAAATTAAACTTAAAATGAACATATTGCTGACTTCATTTAAAACATAGTATACTCACATGGAGTTGGGGAGTATTTATTCAGTGACGTCTCAGAGCCTTGTCCTGAATAAGATGAAATAAACCAGAATAAAAAGTCACAAATCACAAAACTGAATACTGTAAACATTGAAAGAGCCTCTTCTAAAGGAACATGATGTTTAGTTTAATTTTCTAATTGAGCATCAAACGTAGTGAACTGGACTGTAAAACATTTACCAGCAGCACGTCTCTTCCTCCATATGATGAGTGCAGTTATGAGAACAGCCACACACATTAACACCAGCACACTGATAACTACAGACAGAATGACAGATCCTCCTGGGTCATATTTATCTGTATCTGAAATTGTGGTGAATAAAAAAAAAGAAAAAAAGAAAATAAATACAAAAGCTAAAGATATGTACTGAAATAGTTTTTATTATTATTAAATCTATGTAGTTGATATCAAAAAGGGCATTTTGTTTGTTTGCTTGCTGGTTTGGGCATTTTTATTTACCAAATATAATGTTCAGTTTGTTCTCCAGATTGAGGTGCTTCATTGTACATTTGTATTTATGTCCTTCACGTAGTTCTTCATCGCTGATCATTAAACTCTTCCTCATCTGGTAAGTTCCGTCTCCGTTGGGAAGAATCTGTCCTCCTGTGATCTGGTCATCATCCACAGGCTGATCGTCTCTGAACAGGGTCAGGTTAATGTGACGGGGGTAAAAGCCAGTGGCCAGACAGCTGATCTGAAGCCCTTGAGAGTCTGGGAGTTTCTTCCTCATGAGTCTGACTCTGGGTTTCACTACAGAGAATAATGAGAAGTGTTACTGTTGTTATTTATTTATGGTTCTCATGTTTCACAACGCATTCAGAGGCACGCATTTTCTGTCAGTACTGCTGTCATATTTTGTTGATTATACTTTTTTTTCTATCTTAATTATACTGAAGTTAATCAGGTTGATTATCTCACCTTTTCTCATCACATTGTTCTTTTCCAAATACAGGTACCTCTGCAAAGTTTTAATGCAAATAGGATGATAAACATGTTCATATAGAAACTGTATTTGAAGCTTTTCTACTTGGTCCCATGATATTATCCATGGCTTTTTCAAATGGATATTGTTTTTTTCCAAGTAATAGGATAACTCCTCCATACATTGCCCATCAAAAGCATCCCAGGAATGAAGTGGACCTGGTTTATCATCATTCAACAGTTCACATCCAGCAAGTCTCTGAAACACACGTACACCTTCAAATAAAAGAAACAAATATTTTTATTAGTCCTCACTCTGACACTGACACAATATAAAATATAGTGAACTGAAAATGAATATTCTGGACTCTATGATTACCCTCTTAAAGTCTTACATCGAATTTTTAAATAAAATTAATAAAACACATACTACATCTGTTATTAAATGATTTGTTAATGATGATAATGTTTAGTTCTCACCATTTGTGTGATTGAGGTGTTCATTAGCATAAAAATCCCGAGTTTTCATGCTATTATACATGTCTTGAAATACAACACCAGCATCACTTTGCTCCTCATCATAGTATTTTGAATCACTCTTAGTGCGATAGACAGGTTTCCATGTGGTTGAGTCATAATATGCTATTTCCAGATCATCCAACATCAGCACAACACTGAACTCAGGAAATGGTGTCTGTCCAACTATATATGTTGCCAAAGCCATCAGTGAGTGAGAACCTGTGGATACACAAGGACGAGAAATATTAGTACAGAATAGATTAGTCAAATTAGACCATAATTCAATTCAATTCAATTCAAAAACTTTAGACCATATTTAGACCATGACATATGACTATACATTCCATTTCAGACTTATCTTCCTCTTGCATTATAACTGAAGAAGAAATTTTATCTTTAAGATGTGTGTGACCATCATATGGCAATAAAAGAGTGTTGGTACGTGAAAGGAGATCAAGGATAAAATATGATGAACAAGTCTCATAATGTTCCACATATGGTTGAAAACACCATCACTGGCCTAGAGACATTCTGAGAGTTGAGTCTATAAAAGAGGAAAGATGCCCTCCCCTCACTGTCACTCTGTTTGACTGTATGACTGCTGACCTTTTCTTGCAAGAAAATAAACCTCAAAGACAATTAGTGTAGGCCTATTTATCTCTTATTCAGAATTGTTTGTTTATTTGCCACAACGATATACATGTGATATATTAAATCAGTACACAGTATTTATAAATTGTAAAGTTAATTAGAAAAGTTGTCATCCACATTAAAATATTCGAGAAGTAAGGTTCCTCTGTTAAGAACCTTGTAGGCTACTTGATGTGGAACAGTGAAACAGAGAAGCAAAAATAGGCAGGATGAATCAAGAGAGATTTGGATGGTGGATGCAGCATTATTAACCATGCTGAAAATGGGTGAAAGAATATATAAACAATATTAACAGGCAATGTTGTAGCAGAGACCAGCTAATTTGAGTCAGAGTCCAGGGGCCTCATTTATAAAACTTGTAGGATTTGCGTCAGAAGTGCGCACGCACATCCTACGCAGTTTTCCCTTAATAAATCACAATCAATTCTAAATGTAGCGCAGCTTTTGCGGCTTCATGTCATGCCCATAGTTGCCCATAAATAGTCCGTGAAACGCCCACAAGTTAATATTCATCGATTGCGAAATCATGCCAAACACAGAGAGGAAAACGACACTCGGTTACTAACGTAACCTCGGTTCTCTCTAGAGAGGGAACGAGTGTTGCGTAAGTTTAGCTTACGCTACAGGAAAACTCCTTTTCTCGAGAATATTGAAGCAAAAAATTATCCTTAAAGGGTCATTTCACCCGTGGAGACATGAATGTGTATTGAAAGTGGGTCATTTATGTAGAAGAAATGTGAAATTATTTTTGAATTTGGAGCTTTCTAGACTGAGAAAAGCCAGAAAATGTATTTTTGGCTTATGTGGATGAAAGACAACAACTCCCAGAATGCACTTGCTTCGCTGCCCTACAAGGCCACTCCCAAGCCACGCCTACCGGTAAGACAGCGCTGCGCAGTTGAAAACAAAAACATCAAGGCAAGGCTAGGCTACGAGTGAGTCTCCGTGACGAGTTTGCCCAAAATGTCCGGGATTCGGCTTTTGCGTTCTACAGTCGCCATTCATCATGTTTACTGTGGCGAGCAGGACGAGGCTGAGGGGCGCGGGAGAACGGCGCGAGGCCGGTGGCGTGATTACTGACGACCGACACCTGTGAGGCACTGTTCTCGTATCTCGCACGGAGGAGCAGGTATTTTCTTAGCAATGGTAAAACACACATCAACCGATCACGCCACCGGCCTCGCGTCTTTCTCCCACGGCGCTAGCCTGGTCCTGCTCCCTGTATTACTGTGATTACTGATGAGCGCGCCTGTGAGATGCACCGGTCTCATGGGCTATCTCTCACGGAGGTGCGGGTATTTTCTTAGCAATGTTAAAACGCAAATCAACCGATCACTTGTTTAGCATTCATGTAAACATTACATTCAGATTCACCAATCGGGGTGAATTCAGTTAGATTGAAACAAAAGGTGAGCATGTAAACAATGGATGGCGACCGCAGAAAGCAAAAGCTGAATCCCGGACATTTTTGTCGATCTCGACGGCCGGACATGTCCGGGAAATAGAGTATGGTAACCCCAACTACTCAGCTTTCTTCGTCCCTGTTTTCTGCAGGTTTCTGCCGTTGAAATCAAACGCACTCGCACTGATCTGTGATAGGTCTGTTAGCGCATTAGGTCCAACCCCCTATGGGCGGGTTTGAAAGGGTGGATCTAGTGCTTGTAGTCTTAACAGAAATCCCCCCCTCTTACACTTCCTCCTACAATGACGCAAAATGACGATTTTTGCGTCATTGTAGGAGGAAGTGTAAAGAGGTAAATACAGATTTCTCTCGTCTCGGGGGAAAATGAAAAAATGTTGCATGACCATTCAATAGTATGACTGGGTTTCTAACAATGCAAAGCTTAATGCAAATGGGTGAAGTGTCCCTTTAATTTTTAATAATTTAAAACGCATTTGCTGCAGCCAGCAGACCTATTGCGCGCCTATTGGCTGCTCTGCGGCAACTGCTGCAACCTATCATTGCGTCTGTCATGACTTCAGCGCCAATGGGAAGCTCTCCCTGCGCTACGTCATGGCACGCCAAAATGGGTGTGGCCTAGGCCTATAAATACCCATCGCCCAGGTTGCACTATGATTTCAGTCAACTGGAAGCTAAACCATAACGCAGCACAAGCACGGCAGGTTACGCAACACTCGTTCCCTCTCTAGAGAGAACCGAGGTTACGTTAGTAACCGAGTGTCGTTCTCTTACGAGAGTACTCTTGTGTTGCGTAACTTTAGCTTACGCTACGGGAACCCCATGTAAAACGCAGTGCGTGCTAAGATTCCAACACTAATGTCCCAAGGGTAGCTTGCTCATGTATTATGGCTCATGTATAAGTGGAATAGACGCATAGCAGCAGAACGGGGCGGGACAACTCGGTACTATAAAGATAAGTGCTTACACGTATATACAGTTAAGGCAATAAATCAGCCTTGAAACTGCATAGGCCCACAGGACGTTGCAAACATATCAACAGTCGGGTAGACATTGTTAATATAGCATAATCAGACTGAGAACAGCCTAGCCTGTAAGGCAGGCACTTCTAGGTTATAGAACCTTACAAATGTAGACAGGGAGGCCCAGCCTGCTGCCATACAGATGTCTTGAAGTGAGACCCCACTTGTCCAGGCCCACGACGAGGCCATGCCCCTAACGCCCAAGGGGCAATCCAGGCCCATGGAAGCGTAAGCTGACACAATAGCGTCTACTATCCATCTGGACAGGGTCTGTTTCGAGATGGCTAGCCCTTTAACGCGGCCACCAAAAGAAACGAAAAGCTGCTTTGTCTGCCTGAAGACAGCAGAACGTTCCACATAAATCCTCAAGGCCCTCACTGGGCAAAGGAAATTAACCCCAACCTCACTGTCGGATGCAGGGAGGGCTGACAGGGAAATAACTTGCGCTCTAAACGGAGTCGCAAGCACCTTCAGGACGTAGCCATGTCTTGGTTTGAGGATGACCTTAGAGTCATTAGGCCCAAATTCCAGACACGTAGCACTCACCAAGAGCGCGTGTAGGTCGCCCACCCGTTTTACTGAGGCCAATGCCAGCAGAAAAGCTGTTTTGAAGGAAAGGTATTTTAGCTCCACCGCATGTAATGATTCAAATGGGCCGCCTTTCATGGCCTCTAGGACCGTAGAAAGGTCCCAAACTGGAACCGAGGGGCAGGGCCGGCCCTGGCCAATTTGCTGCCCTAGGCAAGATTTCACCTGGTGCCCCTGGAATTTTGTTCATAAACTTACACAGAAACAAACTGCACAGCTTTGTCTTGTTTTTCTTTATTTTGAAAATATTTTGGAAACACACACACAAACGTATTATAGATACAATATAAATATGTTTATATTATATTTTGTTATTGCAAAAAAAAACTATATTACAGAAACATTGCTTTCCTTGCCTTTCTTACAGCATATGTAACATTCCAAAAATTATAAATAAGAGCATTGCACAATAAATAAATAACTATATACAAACTTGAATGAACTATGCAAATGTATAGCAAATGTTCTACAGTCTTACTCGCCTTGCCTTTCTAGCAGCAAAGTCATCTATGATATCATCATAAGACAGCTGTTGTGAGACCACATGATTTATGCTAATGACTGAAAGTCCACTGAGACGTTCTTGAGCAATTGTAGATCTCAGGTAGTTTTTAATCAGTTTGAGCTTAGAGAAGCTCCTTTCAGCAGCAGCGACTGTCACAGGTAGAGTGGCAGAGATTCTCAGAGCGACCCACATATTGGGGAAAATTTCCATCAGCTTCTTCTCATGCAGGAAAGTCAGGAGCTCAATGTTTGTCATATTTTTTGATGGCAGATGTGGAAAGTTTTGCATTTCTAATACAAGTTCTCTGCCATCAATGTCTGGCTGTCCATCATGGCTTAAAGCTGTGCTCAGGGTTTGACAGTGCTCTAACAACTCTTCTTTGGACATGTTGGGAAAGTTGAGGAGAACTCCAAATTTGTCATTCACCTCCCCCAGGGTCTGAAATCTCTCATCTAGTGAAGAGAGGGCTGTATCCACGACTACATTAAAAAAATGTGTTTCCAATTTTTTAAGTGCATCACCAATAGGCTCATCTGGAGCCTCGTAACCAAAGTGCCTTTTTGTGGTTCTCAACCGCTTTTGTTTGATTACAGCTTCCACGTTCATCTCCTCACACATTTCCTTGGCTGTTGCCTGTGCACTAGAAAATCCAGTATTTCTGTAGCCGTCAAGAGATTCCCTGTTTTTTTTTTCAGCATGTCAACTGCCACATCTAGCTGCATGGATGGTGATTGCATCTGTTTACTCACATGCTGGATCTTGTTGAGAATATCATACCAAATGACTGTGCAAATAGAGAAGCGGTAGGATCCAATCTCCTCAGCCAAAGACTGGGCTTCAACTTTCACAACAGGGTCTTGAGTAGTTTCCCTCACCTCCAGAAGAGCATCTCTGACTTGCCCAGCCTGGTACCTTACTGCCTGGATGCTGTCTATCCTGCTTTCCCACCTGGTCTCTGACCATGATTTCAGGGTGGTTTTGACGTGTTTCAGGAGGATATCCCATCTATGGGTGGAGGCTGAGAAGAGTTTGAACAATTTTGCTACATATCCAAAGTAGCCAATGGCATCTGGTGAGCTCTTAGCAGCATCAGCTACCACCAAATTTAAGGAGTGGGCACCACATGGGACAAAAAAGGCCCTTGAGTTCAGTTGAAGCAGCCTAGCCTGAACACCTTTATTCTTTCCC
Organism: Squalius cephalus; assembly: GCF_949319135.1. Lineage (NCBI taxonomy): Eukaryota > Metazoa > Chordata > Actinopteri > Cypriniformes > Leuciscidae > Squalius > Squalius cephalus. Next base: position 19,031,794 of record NC_137137.1, on the reverse strand, counting down.
TTCATGTTGGCACCATTATCGTAGGATTGTCCTCTGCAGTCCTCAAAGGGGATGTTCAGCTCCTCTAGTCTTTTGAGGATGAGAGCAGACAAACTTTCCTCGGTTGACTCCTCTGCTACAAGAAAGCCCATGAAATGTTCTTTAATTTGTGGCAATTCTTCTTCCAGTGAAACAATCCTGACAATCACAGAGAGCTGTTCTTTATGACTCAGATCAGGGGTGCAATCTAAAATGATGGAGAAATACTTTGAGGTCTTGATCTCTTCCAATATTTTTTCCAGTATTTTTGTGCTTATTGAGTCTATGAGTTCATTTTGGATTCTTTTGCCCAGGTAATGTGTGTGACTTCCAGCTCCACTTTCCACCCTACCAACATGCTGCTTCATTATTGGGTCAAATTTGGCCATTAGCTCCACCTCTTTAAGAAAATTGCCATTGTCTGGTTTGTTTAATGTGTCTGTGGATCCCCTTAAAGCAATGTTTCTTTCAGCTAAGGACTGAATTATTGCCACCAGTCTGGTAAGCACCTCTCGCCACCTGTTTCTCTCTGCCTCAGCGAGTGCCATCTCTTGCTTATCTATGGTCAACCCTTTTGCAAGACGAACCTCTAATTCCTTCCATGTTGCCATGTTTGTATTGTGCTCATGGCTATCCTCATGGACCTTGAGCAAGTGGCTTGCATTTTTCCAGTCCTTTAGTCCTTCTTTAATCAATTTGAAATCTTTCTGAGAAAAGATTTTGCAACAGAAGCAGTACAAACTGTCCTTCTTTTTTGAGTACATTAGCCAGCTTCTTTTGATTTTTTCTCCATTGACTAAGACTCTATTAAAATAGTCATGATGACATCTTCTCCCGTCTTTTTGTTTCGGAAATGTGAAAAAATTGCTTTTTATATGATATGGTCCTCTGAGGACAAACTCTGTTCTTACCTTCTCAATTAAAACAGATGGCCAGTCAGCAGGGTCTAATGGTGCAGCCTTTTTGTAAACTGATGCTGAATCGCTGGGCGGTGCTGAAGTGGAGGGAAGAGATGTGCTTGATGCTGAATCGCTGGGCGGTGCTGAAGTGGAGGGAAGAGATGTGCTTGATGCTGAATCGCTGGGCGGTGCTGAAGTGGAGGGAAGAGATGTGCTTGATGCTGAATCACTGGGTGGTGCTGAAGTGGAGATGTCTGCAACAGGTGGCCCAGGATTTGCAGGGACGGGGTTCAGATATTTCAAAAGTGCATCTGAAGAGAGAAGAGGAGGATTATATGTGACCATTGGGTGTTACATTTTATTATTAAAAAGCTGATGATAGTGAAACTATAAAAATATGGCAGCACCTAAACCACATTATAGCTTAAACACACAAACAGCAAGAATAATTACATCTGGTATTCATGCACAAAACTCTATTCATTGAGCACTTCTCTAGCATACAGTAGTTACATTTTCTAAATTAATTTTGAAAGTGTTTGTTTTCCAGTATATCTGGCATGGCAGCAATGTCCTACTAACTACACTTTCTGATGTTATAACCATGAAACAGAGGAGAAACGTAAATCTTTATTTAAATTGAATTTTAATGTTGCTATTTTTAATAAATCCATATATATAATACATTTATATAACAACATTTTATGTAGGACTCATTTTAAATAAAGATTTACGTTTATATAGCAACATTTTATGTAGAACTCATTTTAAATAAAGATTTATATATATATATATATATATATATATATATATATATATAACATTACTAATTTAGCCAATTCAAATAAAAATACCATAAAATACTGCACAAGTTCAACTAACTATGTCATAAGCTAATTCAAATTAGCGAACGTTACAGGCATCGTTGAACTAACTTAATGCAACATAGATAAACTGATCATCATTACCTACCTCTGTCTTTTTCGCGTTTTTCTTCCTCTTCTCTTCTTTTTTTTCTTCCCTGGGCACCAGATGGCTTCGGTCTTTTTGACATAATGACAACTTATCAGTGTCAGTGAATTCGGCCATCTGTCACTCACAATCACACACAGGTAGCGGATGTTTTTTTTTTTTTTTCAGCAGGGCGGGGGCGGGGGAGATTGATGCGTCACTCAGTCGGACCGGGGTGGATCGGGATTCGGGAAAGCAATGTTGTAGTTTTGTCTTTATGGGACGATTGCTTTTTTTAATCCACAATATTTAAGTTGTATTGGTAATAAAAAATAAAATAAAAAATATATTCATAAAAATAATAATTTGGGCGCACGGGCGCCCCAAGAGGTGGGCGGCGCCCTTAGCATTTGCCTATTCCGCCTATGCCCAGGGCCGGCCCTGCCGAGGGGGGCCGAGGAGGGTTCAGCCTCCTAGCTCGCCTGAGGAAACGGATTATGAGGTCATTCTTTCCCAGCGACTGGCCATTTACAGGCTTCGTAAATTCTGCTATGGCCGCCACATACACCTTGAGTGTGGATGGGGTTCTCCCACTGTCCAACAGCTCTTGCAAAAAGAAAAAAGCACCACCGTTACCTCACAATCTAGCGGGTCCAATTCATGAGCTGAACACTGACCATTTAGACGCGTAGAGCCATCTAGTACACAGAGCTCTAGCCTGTGTGATCGTGTTCATCACTCCCTCTGGGAGGTGAAATGGTAATAATTGATCGTCCACACATGTATGGCCCACAGCTCGGGGTATGGGTGCCAAATTGCGCCCTCGGCCTGAGACAACAGGTCCTTCCTCAGCGGAATCGGCCATGGAGCTGTGCTCCCCAGTTCCATCAACTCTGGGAACCAAACTTAATTCTCCCAGAGCGGGGCTACCAGGATTATTGAGCATTTGCACTCCCTGACTCGCTTGATTACCTGTGGTAACAAGGCAACCGGGGGAAATGCGAGGGCGTCTGGGCCAGTCTAGGGCCAGCGCGTCCCTTTCTTTTGAAAAGAACACTGGGCAATGAGCGTTGGCTTGTGACGCAAATAGGTCTACCTCCGCTCTGCCAAAGGTGTCCCAGATGTTTTGTACCACCAGGGGATGCAAGGACCATTCCCCTCGGGGAAGTTTGGCCCTGGACAACATGTCTGGGCCCACGTTCAGGACACCCGGGAAATGCGCCGCTCTCAGCGAGCACAGATTGTGCTGGGCCCATATAAGGAGGCGTTTTGCTCTTGCAAGAAGGCTCTGGGACCTGAGGCCGCCCTGGCGGTTTATGTAAGACACCACTGACATGTTGTCTGTTCTGACTAGAACGTGGTGGTTCCTCAACACAGGGAGGAAAAACTGTAGGGCATTCTGACCGCTTTCATCTCTTGACAGTTTATGGGTAGACAATTCTGTCTGACCACAGGCCCATTGATGGCCTCCCTTCGTAAAGGGCGCCCCAACCCATGTTGGAGGCATCTGTCGAGACTACTTTGACTTTTGAGGCTATGCCCAAGTTCACACCGGACTGGAACCAGTCGGCCCTCCTCCACGGTTTCAGCGCTGCTGCACATGTCTGATTCACCGTGAGACGAAGCAGACCTGATGTCCACGCTCGCGCTGGAACACGCTGCCTCAGCCACAGCTGAAAAGGGCGCATGTACAGCAGACCCAGCCGCAGCACCGTCGAGGCTGAGGCCATAAGACCCATCATCCTCTGAAACACTCTGAGGGGAAAACTCCTCCCAATTATGAATGTTGCTGCTAGGCGCTGGATTACTGCCGCGCGTTCTCGCATTAGGCGCGCCAACATAGACCTGGAGTCCAACTCTATCCCCAGAAAGGACGTTTTCTGGCTGGGAGATATCCCAGTTGACTCTAAGACCCAACTGTACCAGATGGTCCAGCAATAGCGCTCTGTGAAATATCAGTTCCTCTTTCGACTGCGCTATAATCAGCCAATCATCCAAATAGTTCAGAATTCTCACGCCCCTTCGCCACTGAGCCACAGGGGGAAATGACATAAGCTTTCAGTTAGCGTGAGCATATAAGAGAGCATCATGTGAGTCACGCGGGGTAGGCACCGGCGTGGGTCGACGTAGTCATGGTGTCGCTTTCCGGGCAGCCGCCCTGGGAAAGCGCGTGCACTTGGAACGAGGCATTCGAATCAACGCCTCGGCTCTTTTAGCGGATAACGTGTGTGTCGCGGTGGCGAACACACACGGAAGCGAGTAAAAAGGATATGGGCGCCATATAACGCAGCAGGCATGGCGAATGAAGGCGGCGATAATCCAGCCGGCGTCCTCTAGCTCGAGCTCGTCACGCTGGGTGCTGTTCGATGGCGCAGCTTCTCTTCTCAGAAGATCCAGCGAAGTGAGTCACTCGCTGAAAGGAGACGAAATAGTGCAACCTGGGCGATGGGTATTTTTTGCCTAGGCCACACCCATTTTGGCGGGTCATGATGTAGCGCAGGGAGAGCTTCCCATTGGCGCTGAAGTCATGACAGACGCAATGATAGGTTGCAGTAGATGCCGCAGAGCAGCCAATAGGCGCGCGAGCTGCCTCGCCTAGGTCTGCTGGCTGCAGAAAATGTGTTATAAATTATTAAAAATTAAGGATAATTTTTTGCTTCAATATTCTCGAGAAAAGGAGTTTTCCTGTAGCGTAAGCTAAACTTACGCAACACGAGAGTACTCTCATAAGAGAACCAAGAAACGTAACTTCATTCAACTAAGAGCGCAAGATCAGCCATTGTGCGTCATTACGCATTGTGATGGCATCATGGCATTTTATTACCATCCATTTGATTGCATCTGACAAGCTACAGATGTGTTATGAGGATGAATTGCATAACATGCCAATATTATTGCAGAACATATTTCACTTTTCTTTTTACAATTATGTGTTAATTTGCATTTCTGTTGTAATCTTCGTTTGATTTTGTTTGTTTTACACTGCAGATCGATCAAACAGGTGTTCGTGTAGGCTGTTAATTGTAAGACTTGCTTTGTGAAGTCTTCATGTTATTTATGAGAGGCAGTATTGCCATTTCTTTTACACAACGGTCTACAGTTTCACACACTTTCACACAGACAGACACATTATTATAACCTAAGATCTTCCTAAACTTCCTAACTCAATATTTCTCCTTTTCTGTATGTCACAAAAAATAAAACAAAAAAGATATTCAAAATCTGAAAAACGATCCAACATTCACTGACAAATAGGAAAATTGCAACGTTAAAGGGATAGGTCACCCAAATATAAACTCTGTTTACATTTAGGCTACTCACCCTCCAAACTTGTATGAGTTTCAAAAGAAGATATTAAAAAAAAACATCTGATCATTTTAATTATATTTAATATTAATTATATTTAATATATTTAATTTTAACTATAAATAATAAATTACAATAGAATAATAAATGATACATTGCCATCCTACTGTAAACAACTGTTAGCTAAACATCACAATTAGATAAGGGAATACAGTCAATCACATTCATGCTGACCTTAGCTATTTAAACAGAGTCTATAGGTTTATATATAGACAAACACTAAAAACCATTTGCTACCATTGACATCAAGGTTTTTTTTTTTTTTTTAATGAAACAAAAAGTAGTATTTACCTTATTTTTAAGATCATTTGTAAATGTGTCTGGTATCATCCGCTTTCAGTTATTTTTAACTGTACAACAGCTCGTTTTGTGGTTTAATATTGCAAACTGGTAGGGGAGAGTGGGGCACAACCTAACGCTTTTTGACTTTCTCAGTTTGTGTAAATCTACTTAGGGTTCAGAGTTTTTATTTTTTCACACATTAATTTCACACATGTTTAGTACAATTATGTGGTTTTGTTTTATTAATACAGTGTATAAGTTTTTCTTGATATACCCCTAAAGAATGGAAGTGAAATGTGACAACATGCCCCATAGGTTAGGTACATTGTAACATGTGAGGGGCACATTGTAACATGACCATATGACAGCTTAAAATGATATCTGATCTAATCCCCCCCCCCCAAAAAAAAAAATCTAAACACACAACACCTCTCCTTGAACTGGGGTGGGGGGTCGGAGTCGGGGGTTTTGAGTACCCGATTGTGCATGAGGTTGAGAGGTACCGACTAGAGATAGGCCGAACGGCAGTGCAGAGCACCCAGCACTCTTAGCGTCTCTGAGAGGGGTGCTGGAAAGTGCTCCGACTGGGGACTCCGTCGTTCTACTGGGGGGACTTCAACGCCCACGTGGGCAGCGACAGTGACACCTGGAGGGACGTGATTGGGAGGAACGGCCCCCCTGATCTGAACCCGAGCGGTGTTCTGTTATTGGACTTCTGTGCTAGTTACAGCTTGTCCACAACGAACACCATGTTCAAGCATAAGGTTGTCCATCAGTGCACGTGGCACCAGGACACCCTAGGCCGGAGGTCGATGATCGACTTTGTGGTGGTGAGTTGGAGCCGATGGCGGGGGAGGAAGCTGGACAGACTCGGCGGACCCAAATGTACTGTGAGGGTCTGTTGGGAACGTTTGGCCGATTCCCCTGCCAGAGAGATCTCGTGGAAGGAATACTTCGATGATCTCCTCAATCCCACCGACACGTCTTCCATTGAGGAAGCAGAGGCCGAGGGCTCGGAAGTGGACTCGTCCATCACCCAAACTGAAGTCACCGAAGTAGTCAAGAGACTCCTTGGTGGCAAAGCACCGGGGGTGGATGAGATCTGCCCTGATTACCTCAAGTCTCTTGATGTTGTGGGGCTGTCTTGGCTGACACATCTCTGCAATCGCGTGGCGGTCGGGGACAGTACCTTTGGGCTGGCAGACCAGGGTGGTGGTCCCTCTTTTTAAGAAGGGGGACCGGAGGGTGTGTTCCAACTACAGGGGGATCACACTTCTCAGCCTCCCCAGGAAAGTCTATGCCAGGGTACTGGAGAGGAGAATTCAGCCGATAGTAGAACCCTGGATTCAAGAGGAACAGTGCAGTTTTCGTCCCGGTCGTGGAACACTGGACCAGCTCTATACCCTCTCCAGGGTGCTGGAGGGTTCATGGGAGTTTGCCCAACCAATCCACATGTGCTTTGTGGATTTGGAGAAGGCATTCGACTGTGTCCCTTGCGGCGTCCTGTGGAGGGTGCTCTGGGAGTATGGGGTATGGGGCCCTTTGCTAAGGGCTGTCCGGTCACTGTGCGACCGGAGCAGGAGCTTGGTTCACATTGCCGGCAGTAAGTCAGACTTGTTCCCGGTGCATGTTGGACTCTGGCAGGGCTACCCTTTGTCACCGGTTCTGTTCATCATTTTTATGGACATAATTTCTAGGCACAGCCTGGGGCCGGAGGGTGTCAGGTTTGGGGACCACACGATTTCGTCTCTGCTTTTTGCGGATGATGTTGTCGTGTTGGCCCCATCAGACCAGGACCTTCAGCATGCACTGGGACGGTTTGCAGCCGAGTGTGAAGCAGCTGGCATGAGAATCAGCACCTCCAAATTCGAGGCCATGGTTCTCAGTCAGAAAAGGGTGGCTTGCCCACTTCAGGTAGGTGGAGAGTTCCTGCCTCAAGTGGAGGAGTTCAAGTATCTTGGGGTCTTGTTCACGAGTGAGGGCAGGATGGAACGGGAGATTGACAGACGGATCAGTGCAGCTTCTGCAGTAATGCGGTCGATGTACCATTCTGTTGTGGTGAAGAAGGAGCCGAGCTGCAAGGCGAAGCTCTCGATTTACATTTACATTTAGTCATTTAGCAGACGATTTTGTCCAAAGCGACTTACAAATTAGGACTAAATTAAGCGAGTCATCGTGAAGAGGCAAAAAACAATGCAAGAAGTGCTCAAAATACAAAGTTCAGACATTGTTCAGAGTAGCATAAGCCCAATAAGCGAGGATATAAAGGAAAAGGAAAGGGGTTTTATTTTTATTTTTTTTATTTTGTTAAGTGCTCATGGAAGAGAAGGGTTTTCAGTTGTCTTTTGAATGTTGCCAGGGATTCTGCATTCCGGATGAGGGTGGGGAGAGCATTCCACCAGCATGGAACTGTGAATGAGAATGTTCTGGAAAGTGATTTTGTGGCTCTCTGTGATGGAATCACGAGACGTCGCTCGTTGACCGATCGTAGGCTTCTAGTAGGGATGTTGACTTGTAGGAGTGAGTGAAAGTAGGAGGGAGCTGAGCCTGTGATAGATCTGTAAGCAAGCGCCAATGCCTTGAACTTGATGCGAGCAGCAAGAGGTAGCCAGTGCAAAGTGATGAACAGAGGAGTGACGTGGGCCCTTTTGGGCTCGTTGAAGACAAGACGAGCTGCAGCGTTCTGAATCATTTGTAGAGGTTTAGTTGCACATGATGGAAGTCCAGCCAGAAGAGCATTGCAGTAGTCAAGCCTAGATATGACCAGGGCCTGGACGAGAAGTTGTGTTGCATGCTCAGTTAGGAAAGGCCTGATCTTCCTGATGTTGTGCAGTGCAAACCTGCATGATCGAGCTGTCTTTGAAATGTGATCTGTGAAGGTCAGCTGGTCATCCAATATCACTCCAAGATTTCTGACCGACCTTGATGGGGTGATTGATGATGAATCTAGCTGGATAGTGAAGTCGTGTTGTAGAGATGGATTTGCAGGGAGGACGAGAAGCTCAGTCTTTGCCAGGTTGAGCTGCAGGTGATGTTTCTTCATCCATGTCGAGATGTCTGCCAGACAGCTTGAGATCCGTGCAGCTACTGTGGGATCATCTGGTTGAAATGAGAGGAAGAGCTGTGTTTTCTCTAAGTGGATTTACCGGTCAATCCACATTCCTCTCACCTATGGTCATGAGCTGTGGGTCATGACCAAAAGGACAAGATCCCTGATACAGGTGGCCGAAATGAGCTTTCTCCGCAGGGTGGCTGGGTGCTTCCTTAGAGAAAATATTTTCTCAATAAAATAAAATTATTAACTTTTTCATATAAAATAATGGCATTTTTTAATAATTAAAAATAAAATATTTTTTACGTTTGACAACGAACACACCGGAAAACACAGCTATACAACATAGTTCAAAACATAATAATAATTAATTATTTCTGAACATTGACTCTCAGTCTTTATTCACCTTTTTCTCAAGTTTTCTCAATAGAATTCATAAAAGTATTGAATAGAATAGCATAGTTCTAAAAGGGGCACATTGTAACACAGTATTACAACATGCCCCACCTGCACAACTGAGATTAGTGTCTTCTGCTAGTTAGCGAAGCATTAAAGAACCATATAAACTGTTAAATAACATATTGGAGAATAAAATAATATCAGATTTGAAATTTTAAATAAACACCAAATAGACGTGAAAAATTAACATAAGTCAGAAATGAACTTTTGCTATGGTTAAATACATTTTCAGTGATATATCTTCCAAAGATTATGAATTTTGGCGCAATTATTTCTCTATATAGTGTTAATATGGCAAATAGTAACACTAGTTTCGTCATGGTAGCTGGCATGTGTGGTAGTATTTGAAACAAGGGTGTTACAACTAGCCCCGCGTTAGTTTGAGCCCCGCTCTCCCCCTATTTCTTACCATAGTATATGTATTGTCGTAATTATAATTATAAGGTGATAGGAAAGCATTAAATTAACTTACCTGCACTGACAACTGTCAAGCATGACATAATATACACAATCTTGAGCATTCTTTAAATGAACGAATCCAGGTGTTATGGATAATCTCTGTAAAAAAAAAAAAATAATAAAAATAAATAAATAAAAAACACCGCGTGCACGCGCTTGTCCCTTCTGAACACGATTCCAAGTCAATGCAAAATCGGTCTTCAGAAAAAAAAAAAGAAAAAAAAAAGGTGTTTTGTAGCCTTCTTCTATGTTCTTTGATAATTGTCGTCTATAGGCTAACTTAGCTGCTTAAAGTTAAAAGACAGTGACATTTTCTTCCTCAAGACATGTTAACCCTCTTTCGTTTTACTTTGAATTTCACTTCTGTGTGGGTGGTAGGCTAGCCAACCTGAGGCGCATGATTTTGCTGTTGTGAATATTATTTATGAACCCAGTGTCAGATCGCGCGGCGTGGGTTGTGCTTGGGTCTAAGTGTTGGCGAATGGCGATAAAGCGCGATGCGGACATTGAATCCTATAGTCTACAAGAGACTTTTTGGTAATACTTTTGTAAGACTGGAAAAACTGGAAGAACTGAAAGAGAGAGCTATCTCTGACAGAACAAAGGAAATTAGATTTGAACTCACCATTTGAGATGCAAAGTCTCACCTCAGAACACATCTCTCCCCCTCTTCCCCACTCCCCCTCTTTCATACTGAGACCACATGTAATTCACCCAAAAATCCATATGGTTTAATGTGAATAGGAGAGCGGGGCATAACGCTGGGCGAGTTGTTTAGTGCTGATCTAACCAGCAGAAGACACTAGCCGGGTTTAAATCCCATTTTCACAGGCGGGGCATGTTGTAACAATGTGCCCCTATTAGAACTATGATATTCTATTCTATACTTTTATGAATTCTATTGAGAAACCATGAGAAAAAGGCAAATAAAGACGTCAATGAGAGTCAATGTTCAGAAATGATTAATTATTAATATGTTTTGAACTATGCTGTATATCTGTAATTTGCGGTGTGTCTGTTGTCAAACTCAAAAAATATATATTTTTAATTATTAAGAAAATTACATTATTTTATATGAAAAACTTGTATTTTATTGAGAAAATATTTTTTAGATTTCTTGTATATTTTTTTGATTAGATCAGATTACATTTAAGATGTAATATGGTCGTGTTACAATGTGCCCCTCACATGTTACAACGTACCCCACCTATGGGGCATGTTGTCACATTTCACTTCCAATCTCTCAGGGTAAATAAAGAAAAAAAGTATACGCTGTATAATTAATGAAACAAAACCACATAATTGTACTAGACATGTGGGAAATTAATTTGGGAAAAAATAAATACTCGGAACCCAAAGTAGGTTTACAAAAATGGAGAAAGTCAAAAAGCGTTAGGTTGTGCCCCGCTCTCCCCTAATTATCATACAGTATTACAACATGTTTGGTATCATTTGAAATGTTTCAGTGCGACTGGTACAAGTGTCTCATTCCCAAATAAGTAAAACAAAAGGTAATAAGGTTTTTAAGAGTTTAGAGATAACTGGCACACAAAGGAAGGTGGTCTAGGCAAATGGTCTCCTACTCCCAAAAGGTGTCAACTCTGAAGAAAAAGAATCTTAAGGTTTATGAATGTTGCCAAAACGAAGATAAATATATGAATAAGCTTGTGCAACCCAGGTCAGAATTGAGCTGATCAGAAAAATAAATATAATTTGCAATAATTATATTTTCACTCAAAATACTGAAAGAAGTTATGTTATCAAAGTTGTTCTGCTGCATTATGAGCATCAAAATAATTAAAATAACTATATATGATAATCAAAGCGTGACATTTGCCAAAAGATGGCACTGTAAAGTAAAAGAGATTAAAAAGTGACATCAACCTAAAATCAAATTTAAGTTAAGCTAATTAAAAATCAAATACTTATATAAAGATTAGTTATACTTATTTAGAATACTGAGAATTACTACAGCTTTTAAAGCAATAACAACATTTTGGAGAAAGCAAGAATCCCCTGTTTTAAATGATTGATTAGATTTAGTCAACATATGAAGTGATCAAAAAAGTTCATCAAAGTTGTCCTGAGACAAGAACGGGTATTGTTAAAAATTAATGTATAACTTTGATGAAAGGTTTTGATCCACTTCAAATGTTGACTAGTTTATAAAGTACAGCAGGGATAGGCAACTTCGGTCCTGGAGGGCCACTGTCCTGCAGAGTTTAGCTTCAGCCCTGATATAAACTCACCTGCCTGTATCTATCTAGTAATCCTGAAAGCATTAATTGCCTTGTTCAGGTGTGTTTAATTAGGGTTGGATCTAAACTCTGCAGGACAGTGGCCCTCCAGGACTGGAGTTGCCTATCCCTGCTATACAGGATAACATGAAATTAAGAGCAAAAGTATAAATTTTGATATGGTGTCACGGTTTTGTTTTTGGGTTTGTTCACGTCATGTTTCCTTGTCTGTCATGTGATCCCTTGTAAGTCATGTTATCCTGCCATGTGTTCCCTTGTCTGATGTGTCAGGTTGTCATTGGTTCATTGTTCACAGGTGTCCCTTGTCTAGTCATTAGGCTTGTGTGTATTTTAGCCCTCATGTTTGCCATGTGTCTTTGTCAAGTATTGTTTCCTGTAACCACTGTTTGTGAGTTCAAGTTCAAGTTCAAGTTCAAGTTCAAGTTCAAGTTTTGAGTTCTCATGCCACACCATGTTTTTGTTTATAATAAACTGCACTTGGGTTCACATTTACACTTGCCTCCGGTGGATCACTTTACAGAATACTTGACCTAAACCATGAACCAGTTGACCTCCTTCGTCTTCGTCAGGATAACCGGACCATTAAGGATTATGTCAAGGACTTTTGCAAACTCTGTCACAAGGTAGATTTTAATGACGTAGCACTCGAGGACATTTTTAGACATGGATTAGACGAACATTTGCGCTATGGACTGCCTGGGGGAAAAATTCACTTCTCACTTGAACAATTATGCCCTGTTTTTGAGCGGTTCCTCATTTACTGTGGGTTTTACCGATGAGGAACACCGCAAACCCACAGTATCATCTCAGCCTGAACCACTTCACGCCATGTCTGCCAAGTCTGAGTCTCTTCACGTCATGCCTGCCAAACCTGAGCCTCACGTCATGCCTGCCAAGCCTGAGCCACTTCAAGTCATGCCTGCCAAGCCTGAGCCACTTCACGCCTGCCAAGCCTGAGTCTCTTCACGTCAGGCCTGCCAAGTCTGAGTCTGTTCACGGCACGTCTGCCGCCAAGCCATGCCGAGCTTCCTGCACTGCCGGGTCCGCCCATGCCATGCCACAGCCCAGGTCCTCCCACGCCAGGCCACGTCCCATGTCCTGTCCCCCTGCACGGGCCTGGCCCTCCATCCCTCCCCCAAGACCGTCTCCGCTCCACCACCCTCCTGGAATTTTGTTTTTTTGGGTTTTGTTGGGTGTTGGGAGCCGCCCTTAGATGGGTTTTTGGGTTTGTTCACGTCATGTTTCCTTGTCTGTCATGTGATCCCTTGTAAGTCATGTGATCCTGCCATGTGTTCCCTTGTCTGATGTGTCAGGTTGTCATTGGTTCATTGTTTCATTGTTCACAGGTGTCCCTTGTCTAGTCATTAGTCTTGTGTGTATTTTAGCCCTCATGTTTGCCATGTGTCTTTGTCAAGTATTGTTCCCTGTAACCACTGTTTGAGTTCTGTTCAAGTTCATGTCTTGTTTTGAGTTGTCATGCCACGCCATGTTTGTTTCATGTTTGGTTTTGTTTATAATAAACTGCACTTGGGTTCTCATTTACACTTGCCTCCAGTGGATCACTTTACATATGGGCACCTCTTAAATCAAAGAATATTCTAAATAAATTAATATTACATGAATTATCTTTTATTTAGGCATAACCCTCCCTCCCTTTTAATTTACCTATTTATTATTGTTAGTATTATTAGTTTAAATAATATTACTTGAATTCCATATTAGGAATTGTGTAATTATAATAGTTTGATATAAATATGAGAATGTTAATTTTTTTTTAAATTTATTCTTTCTTTTTTTTCCTTTTTTCGTATGTAAAAGCGTCTAACTATGTACTTTATTGGTTATTTTTTTAATTGTGTGTTTTTTGATGTGTTGGTGGTGGGTATTGTCACAAAATGGTAAAAAAGAAAGGAAAACAAAGAAGGAAAAATAAGGAACAATTATTGGGGAAAATATGTCTTTAAATGAAATGTCCAATTTTATATTTGTGTTTAAATTGAAAGACAAAGTATATTAAATATATTGTAATGGGGTAAATCAAATGTAGGCTATACTGTAGGCCAATTACTAAGCTCAGATTCATCTTATCAGTTAAAATTTAGTCTATGCTTTTTTTTAGTTTATTTTAATTTTGTGATTTTAAGTTCTGCTTTAAAAAGCTTTTTTTAGATTCTAATGTTCTTTTAATAACCATAAAATGTATTACAGCTGCCAAACAAAACCAGAGAGAAATGTATTCATATAGGCTATTTTAAAATAATCTAATTAAATCATGAGCACAAAACATTGAGCCAGTAAGAAAAGAAAACCTGTAGGATATATATGTATATGTACAGTATATCTTATCTATATATGTGTATAGGCTACAATGATAAATGATAAGACCTACAAACGTGTTCAATTATATTGTATAATATCAATTGGTTATGTTTATACATATATATAGCGTTAACAAAAAAATTATATATATATATATATATATATATACAGTGTTAACATAAACATTTCATATACAACATAACTGAACACGTTTGTAGGTCTATATTGTATGATTTATCATTGTAGCCTTATTTAAGTCGATTTTCTGTATTTATGTTTGGACTGATAAAGTCAAATAATGGTATGCGAGAGAGTCAGTGGTAATATCATTCTGTTAGAGGATGTGCCTGAGAGTTAGCCTGCGCTGGACCAGGTTAGTTTCCCAGCAAGTTGCCGGAGTGACTGAGCTTGAGCTATGCTAAATTAGCTTTATGAAACCAAATCATTTGACAATGAGTCAGACTAACTGAAATAAGCCTGGCTTATTTGATAAACCTACAGCCCTCAATGGTCTCTATACTATCAACTGAGCTTGCAATGCATTACAGAAACGCAGTCCTTGTCCATTACAGTGTATCCTGACATACAGATTGAGAAACGAAGAAAAAAAAGTAGCTATATGGCACACTACCGGTTACACGTGCTTATAAGTTCTTTTACGAGGAAAGTGATACAAGTATTAGGGGATATTAATGCTGATATATTTGACAATGATTCTTTGTTTGGCCAACGCAGAGCTGCCAATTAACTCTCACGCATTCACCGTGAGACACACGCAATTGACACTTTTCACACGCTCTCACGCCACACATCCATTTTCTCACGCACAGAAAAATCGCGAAGCAAAGAGGACACGGAGACCGGCAGACTAGACAGAGCAGGTTAGTTATGATATATATAAAAAAATAATAATCTCAGCTCTCAGATTCTGTCAATTTTATTACGAAATTCAAACAATAAATACCGTTTTGGCGTTTGTAAATGTGACGTGACAGATCCCTAGCTATCTAGCTAATAGTAAATAAACACGAATGAACAATGTTAAAAGAAACAGTACAACTTCCCGAAATGTATATTCATCATACATAATATCGATCAATCAGTGTTTTTCAACCGAGGAAAGGGTCAATAAAACGGCTGGAGAACAATTATGTCACATAACATTTACCTCAGGAAAGCAATTTGATGACCATAATATTGTCACGATTGAAGGATGGAAGCAAAGTGCAAGTAAAAACTCTTTATTGTATAATTGATGATGAGAATGATACAAGTCCTGAAGTCCAGATGAGACAGGCTAGCGGCGCAGGGACCCCGATAACCAGATGAACCCGGTGATGAGAGTGCAGCAGTGCGGTGAAGTGAGTCCAGAGATGAGATGAATCCAGAGTAAATCCACAGGAACAGGAACAGGAACAGGAACAGGAACAGGAACAGGAACAGGAACAGGAACAGGAACAGGACTCGAGACGCTGACGGGAACAAACACCAGGACACCACAAACAACGATCTGACAAAGGAGATGAGAAAGTGGTGAGTATATAGGTGATGAGATGAGCTGCAGCTGGTGACGGGAGTGATGAGCTGGATCATTGATGAGCGCTAATGAGCCGGCACGCCCACACAATCAGCACACACACACACACACACAACAGAACACGAGACAAGAAAGAGACATAGGATTTATGAACCGTGACAAATATAGGCTATAGCACGTTAGTACTATATTACATATTTATTTTATTTTTACATATCATTAAATAAAGTTGTTATTATAATAAAAAACGCATTATATTTAATTTGAATTATTTTGAACCTTAAATAATACACAATAAATTAAATTAAACACAATACAAAAAAGAGCAATTAGGTTCTCTTACGAGAGGTTCTCTCGTATTGCGTAAGTTGCTTACGCTACGGGTAAAGTCATCTTTTCTCGAGATATGAAGCCAAAAAATTATCCTTAATTTTTGTATTTATTGTCAACGCAGTGCAGCAGCAGGCAGACCTAGAGCAGGCTGTCTAGCGTGCTCATTGGCTCACGCCCTCACGCGTCATAGCCCGCCAGAATGGAGGTGGCTTAGCATATATAAGGAAGGGCTCGGGGGCTGCTTACCTGATTTTCATCTCTTCAGCGAAGCTCTACGCATCGCTGGACTCTGAGAGAAGCCGCCGCCATCGAAACAAGCGACCAGCAAGCTTAGGACAGCGTCTGAGGAAGCCGGTCGTCTTCGCCGCCTTCAGCCTTCCGTGCCTGCTACGCTATCCGGCGACAGTATCCTTTTGCATCCTGAGCTCTCTAAATCATGGAACGTTCCATTCTCCGCGAGACTCCGCTCTCCTGTCTCCTCGACTCTATCTCAAGTAGACGGAGCCGCCGAGAAAGGATACAACCAAATTCCCCCAGTGGAAGAGGCGGTCGCAGCACACCTTTGCCCGCCATGGCGCTCAAAGTCTGCTTTCTCCGCCGCTGGACAGGCTGCTTCCGCCCTGCATTCGATGGCAGTCCTGCAGATTCTTCAGGCCGATCTCCTCTGCCAAATGGACGAGAAAGGCCCGGACCAGACTGTCGTCACAGACCTGCGCAGTGCAACGGATCTTTCCCTTCGCGCCACTAAGTCCACAGCCCAGGCCATTGGGAGATGCATGGCCTCGCTCACTGTCACGGAGAGACACCTTTGGTTAAAGCTTGCCGACATGGGTGAATCTGAGCGAGCCGTGTTCCTCAACGCCCCACTCTCCCCCACCGGTCTCTTCGGCCCAGCGGATTGTTAAGCGTTTTTCGGAGGAACAGAAAACCACGCAGGCCATGAACCTCTTCCTGCCACGACGCTCGAGCTCAACTGCAGGCCGCTCTCAAGCTCAGCCTCCTGCACGAAGCTCTACGCAGTGCTCGTCTCAGTCTCCGTCTTCCTCTTCGCAGCGACGACAGGGCGACTGCCCTAGATCGTGCTCAACCAGCCGTCACAGGCCGCCTCCCCCCCGGGGACCCCGGCCTAAGATCGCGTTGAAACCTGAGCCCGCGAAGTCCTCCTAGCAGCCGCAAGGAGGAGAAGATGGTCGAGTCCTGCCGTGGCCGGACCGCCATCAAAGCGACCCGCTCTGTCAGTCCCCTTAGAAAAGGCTACTGCAGTAGTGTATACCGCAGCCAACGAGTCAGTTGCACAACTCGCTCGCCTGCACACAAACGCCGTTTTTACGGGCGACCCAGATAAATCTCAAAAGAGTATAATGTCTGGTTATCCGGCTCATGCCGATGTCACCGGTGCGGGCCGGGGCGGACTCGGATGACCAGCCACCCCAGACTTAAACACCACCGTGAGGAGCCGACATCACAGGTCCGCAACAGATGGACAACGCAGACAAGAGATAATTTCAAAGGAATAACAATCTTTATTGAACACAATATATCAATGAGCACAAGCGTGATAGACTTCAGTGTCCTCTAGGTTCTTCTCAGTACAGAATACTTTCGTCGGTGCACAGTAGTGCGACAGTGGTTTAAAAGCTTACTTCACCAGCGATGCTGCATACTCCCAGACTCAGACGGTAAGTAGAAGGTAAAGATTCTTCGCAGTACAGAATACTTGGGTCAGTGCACAGTAGTGAGACAGTGATTTAAAAGCTTACTTCACCAGCGATGCTGCATACTTCCAGGACTCAGACGGTAAGTAGAAGGTAAGGATTTTTCGCAGTGCAGAATACTTGGATCGATGCACAGTAGTGAGACAGTGGTTTAAAAGCTTACTTCACCAGCGATGCTGCATACTTCCAGGACTCAAACGGTAAATAGGAAGGTAAGGATTCTTCTCAGTACAGGATACTTTCGTCAGTGCACAGTAGTGGAACAATGATTCAAAAGCTTACTTCACCAGCGATGCTGCATACTTCCAGGACTCAAATGGTGAGTAGACAGGTAAGGGTTCTTCTCAGTACAGAATACTTTCGTCGGTGCACAGTAGTGGGACAGTGGTTAAAAAGCTTACTTCACCAGCGATGCTGCATACTTCCAGACTCAGACGGTAAGTAGAAGGTAAGGATTCTTCGCAGTGCAGAATACTTGGATCGATGTACAGTAGTGAGACAGTGGTTTAAAAGCTTACTCCACCAGCGATGCTGCATACTTCCAGGACTCAGACGGTAAGTAGGAAGGTAAGGATTCTTCTCAGTACAGGATACTTTCGTCAGTGCACAGTAGTGGAACAATGATTCAAAAGCTTACTTCACCAGCGATGCTGCATACTTCCAGGACTCAGATGGTGAGTAGACAGGAAAGGGTTCTTCTCAGTACAGAATACTTTCGTCGGTGCACAGTAGTGAGACAGTGGTTTAAAAGCTTACTTCACCAGCAATGCTGCATACTTCCAGACTCAGACGGTAAGTAGAAGGTAAGGATTCTTCGCAGCGCAGAATACTTGGATCGATGCACAGTAGTGAGACAGTGGTTTAAAAGCTTACTTCACCAGCGATGCTGCATACTTCCAGGACTCAGACGGTAGGTAAACAGATTGGGGTTCTTCTTAGTAATAGACACTTTCGTCAGGGCACATTAGTGAGAGAGTGATTTACATGGGCGGCTTCGCCAGCAATGCTGTATATCTTCGGAGCTCAGACGGTAAGTACGAAGGTAAGGATTTTTCCACAGCAATATGTTCCTTCCTAGAGCTCGCAAACAGAGAGAGTGGATTAAGAGGAGGTTTCAGCGAGGCATTATAGTACTCAGAGCTCAGACGGCCCGAGAGAGGAAAACACAAGAAGATACTTCACCAGCTCAGCTGCATCACTCTGGGATTCTAATGGAGAGCAGGTATAATAACTTTTCACAAACGTGTAAGCAGGGGTTGGGGCCGCTTCTCAGCAAAAGCACACCGCACTCGTATTCACTTCAAATCCACAGCAATGAATCAATGTGTATCAATAAGGCAAAAGCACTGCAATTCACTCACACAATAGGGCTGATCAGAGGCCTCAATCCATTCGTTACACTCTCGTGGGGGATATTCAATCCTCAATTCCTCTTCAACACACTCTGAAACACACAGCTTCCCCAACAGTCAGATTTACATTCACTGCATCCTCTTCAAGCTTTTCGAATGTTTGTAAGATGAAATCAATTCACTTATCTTTCTCTCGCCCTTCACAGCGCAGATCCAATCGGTAAATCAGTCCAGCAGATTCCCACAGACGAACTCTAATCCAGCAGACTTCAATGGCGGCTTTCACCCCAATGAGACTTCAACAGGAGACCTCCACACCCAAACAACTTCCCCGAACAAGCTTGTGCCCAAAACTGCTCCGAAAAAAACAGCTCCCAGAAACTTCTCTGAATGGCCCTTTTATCCTTGGCTTGTGAAGCGAGCAGCCTGTACGAACGCCGCTCCTCTCTCTCTCGCACCTGCAATGCATTAGCGCTAATCAGGCCGGACAATGTTTCTGAAACTCGTGACTCGTCAAGAGGGTTCCGCTCGCTGAGCGTTTTTGTCACCCATGACATCCCCCCTGCCAATCGGTTCTAGTCCCTAGAACCGGTGTTCTTCAATTCCATTCGCCATACCCAGGGTGCGATTTGCCGGGGGGGATGCGTGGGATTTCCCCCTTTCTGGTCAATGTATCCCTGCCTCTGCTTAATTATTTTTATCCCCGGTGGGGATAAATTTATCCCCCCCTCAAAGTGATCAGTGCTACTACACTAGTGGCGAGGCGGATCACAAAACTTATCACGGATCCGTGGTTTGATTAAAATCCTTTTTATTTTAAAATGCGCTACTTTGACTGGCTCCGCAGCCTCTCTGTAACCACCACTCTGCAGACTTGCTCAATGTCCCGCCCACGGCGCTATATGATTGGTTACACCTCACGAGTAATAGCCTATCAACACTTGCGAGACGGTTGCAGGTCTTTTTTTACGCTGCATATGCAGCATATTACTGAAGCGGGAATAAACATCACAATCTGATTATCTGTTTCTATGATGACAAGCAGAGTTAGTGCTGAAGTTGCACATACGGTGTTTTACTCAACTGAGGCTAAGCAAAGGTTTTTTGATTACTCACTCACTCTTGAGTGTCTGGCGCGAGTGATTTCAATGTTAAGTCAATGTAAAGACGCGTTTACGCGCGTCTAGAGGTCCTGCGGCGCGATGCGTGTCGCGCGGCGCGGTAGACGCGAAGCCCGAATGAGGCGAATTGACTTTGTCGGCCCGGCCCGACACATTAACTGTATGTTATGAGCCCGAGCCCAATTTAAACCCAGGGGTGGCGCCAGGGAAGTTGAGATGAAGCAAAGATGAAGTTGACGATCGCCATCTCCGTAGTGAATGCGCATATATGGAGAAATGCATGGATTACATCAGAGTGTTGCCTATTTCTTTTCGTTTTGAATTTTTTCGTTTAAAGACATTTCAAGCGTTCTTTAGATATATTTCTTAATATTCTCTTTGAGGCATACACTTAGTTTCGGTTAATTTATGATGAGATCCGCTCAAGTTATCGTGCAGTGCAAGTAACCGCGGCGGCGCCTCTGATTATAGCCTATGTCTGCTATATTTGCTTCTTATTTATTAAATACACGCAATTCGTTGATGAAAAATGTATTAAAATTAAGATACAATTTATACAAAACGAAATTCACTTTAAAGAAAGGCTTTCTACAAAACAAAACTTAATGAAATAGTCAAAATCATGTCTAACCCACTCCAAGTCTCCCGATATATACTGCACATCCTATCTTACTCGTGCTGCTGTTCACTTTTCATAAATCAACATAGATGGAAAAAAATAACAATAATATTTTAACAAATATGAAACTAAATGAGCTTATTTAATGGCTAGGCTACAACACATATAGTAGGCCTATACAGACACTCTATTTGTACAAATTGCTGCACATTCATTTACTGCTTCTGAATTTTGCACACATAAGTTGAAAGGCATTTGTTTGTGCATAGTAAAACATATCTGCAACATTTATCAAGTTCACGGATATTGTGCGTGCATTTATTAATTATTATCATAATGAATAATGCAACAAGGACAAATCATGTAAACTGCCTTGTTTGTTTATTCAGAATGAAATGGATCGCAAATGGATCTGAAAGAAGAAACGTAAAAAATAAATAAAATAAAATAAAAATAAAACGTGAAAAAAGATGAACACAGAAAATGAACAAGAATGAACTTTGGATGGCCTAGGAGGAGTAGTCCTAGTAGGCTACAACTCTAATTTAATTCAACAAGGTTTTAGAATATAGAATATTTTTTAAACAAAATAAATATTTTTAAAGATTATTATCCCGGGCCGGTGTGATGCGTGCGAGTGGAGGAGACGCTGAGCATGACACGTGACGTGTTGCATTTTGTAACACAAGTGCTGGATCAAGGGCCCGGCCCGGGTCGGGTCAAATTCGGGCTCGGCCAGAGAATCTAGACTCTGATTTATCTGATCCTGTCCATTAGCTTTGATCCATGTACGGCTTTTCAGAATGTCACCAAGTACAAATATTTGTAATAGTATGTAATTTTTCAGCATGAAAACTCTTGTTAGCTAGCTGGGAACAATGAAAAGGGTCCAGAGCAGCAAATGCAGTGAATGAAGTTCTTGTTCTCATGATTTATTTTTATTAATAAAAATGTTTCAAAACATCCCCCCCTCTGTTTTTTTCACAAATCGCACCCTGGCCATACCTCTCAGGTGGCTGTCCTCGGGTGTCCCGCTGAGATCGTCGGGGTGGCGAGGGCGGAGCCACTCTTGGTTCAACTTCAGGGTCCCTCGGGACCACAGCCCACCCTACCATGGGTACCTCTGGGACGGGTGGCGCACTTGGGGCCTTGGCCACTAGCTGCGGATAGTTCGGACATGGACAGAGCAAGTTTCGATGGAGCACCCGTATCGGTCCTGGTTTCCCCTCGGGCCGTACCGAGTAAACTGGAGCATCAGGCCCTTGTCGTCGTTCCACCACATATGGCGTCGACTCCCAGCGATCGCTGAGTTTCCCCTTCCCTGGGCGCCGGTTGTCCCTTACCACAGCTGGCTGTGGTAACTGCCGTCTGATCTACCGTGGGGACAGCCCAGGCGTATTTAGTGAATAGATCAGTCATCACCAGGATATTTTGAAATCGATCCGTCGGCCGACCTAGAGTCAGGAAATCGATTCCTATGATGTGCAGAGGTGCTTTAGGCCGCAGGGGGACCAGTGGGGCTCGGGCTTCCTTCCTGCGTTTGAACAACGTAGACCGTGGACAACTCTGAACGAACTCCTCAACTTTCTTTTCCATCCTAGGCCAGTAGAAATACCTCCTCAACAGCGACAGCATTTTCTCTTGGCCCTGATGGCCAGTATGGGTGTGGTATGCGGTCAATAGCTCCGAGACTTGGCCCTCCGGTACCACCACCTGATGTACTGTCTCCTGTGTTCTGGGATCTCGCATCGAACGGCAGATTACCCCTTCTGTAAGTCGCAGCTTCTTCCACTGCCTTAGGAGCTGTTGTACTCCCGCCGTCTGAGCCCGCCTTTCCTCTGCCCTCGGCATGTATCCCTGTCTAAGGTACGACGTAACCTGACACAGGTCTGCATCTCCCTGCTGCAGCCTTCTCCACCGCCCGGGGTCCCACCCCCAACTGGACGGAACATCCCTCAAGGTCCCGGGAGCTTCCACCATTGCCACCCGCAACTCGTCTTCGGGGCCAGGGGTACAAAGGGGCATTTGGTCGTCCCTCCGGGTGGCTGGGAGTCTGGACAGGGCGTCCGCATTTACGTGTTCTCTGCCGGGTCAGTATTTAAGCTGGTAGTCATAATTTGCCAGTTGTGCCACCCAATGTTGTTCTACTGCCCCCAACTTGGCATTCTGCAAGTGTACTAACGGATTATTATCCGTAATCACCGTCACCTTGGCTCCCCACAGGTAATCTTTGAACTTCTCCGCCATGGCCCACTTCATTGCCAGTAGTTCGATTTTGAAGGAACTGTAATTCGCCGCGTTCCGCTCTGCGGGATGTAAACTTCGACTTGCGTATGCAATCACTCTCTCTACTCCTTGTTGCTCTTGGGCCAACACGGCTCCCAAACCTGCGTTGCTGGCATCAGTGTACAGAAGGAACGGCTGGGTAAAGTCTGCGTAGGCCAAGATAGGGGCCCTCAGAAGTTCCTGCTTGAGGTTCTGGAAAGCGGTCTCACAGGTAGAGTCCCAGTGCACCGACGGGGAGCCTTTGCCACGAGCACGTCCGGAACCAGCAAGGAGTTGGTTCAATGGCTTAGCAAGCCCAGAGAATCCTTTTATAAAGCGTCGATAATATTCCACGAAACCCAGAAACGACCGCACCTGTCTCCCTGTCCGGGGCGGCTCCCACCCTTGGACCGCCGCCACCTTCTCCGGGTCGGGGGATATCCCTGCAGCACTGACACGATGCCCCAAGAACTGTACCTCCTTCCGCAATAACTGGCATTTGTCTGGCCTAAGCTTCAGCCCATATTTCTCCATGGCCCTGAACACTTCTTCTAGATGGTGCAGGTGAGTGCGGAAATCAGGGGAGAAGACGATCACATTGTCCAGGTAGACCAGCGTCGAGTCGACCAGTTGTCTTCCTAGACAGCGCTGCATCAAGCGCTGAAAGGTCGCAGGAGCATTGCACAAGCCGAACGGCATCCGGTCCCATTCAAATAACCCAAACGGGGTGGTGAAGGCTGTCTTCTCTCTATCTCGGTCGTCTACCTGCACCTGCCAGTATCCACTCGCCAGGTCCAATGTTGAGTACCACGCCGCTTGGGTGAGACTGGTGAGTGAGTCTTCAATCCGTGGCAACGGGAATGCGTCTTTCTTCGTTACGCTGTTAAGTTTGCGGTAGTCAACGCAGAATCTCCAAGCTCCCGTTTTCTTCTGAACCAGAACAATTGGCGCTGCCCACGGACTACTGCTCTCTCGAACGATTCCTCCCTCCAGCATCCCCTTCAACAGGGCGCGGACCTCGGCATAGAGAGTGGGTGGCACTGGACGGTACCGTTCTCGGCTAGGCGTCGCCTCACCGGTGGGTATTTGATGCTTTACTACCCCTGTGCAGCCATAGTCTTCTTCGTGGGTCGAGAACACATGTTGCCATTTTCTCAAGAGCTCCTGAAACTGTAACACTTGTTCCTCCTCCAGATTCTCACCCTTCAGGGACTCTCCCATCAAATGGGTCAGCACCCCTCCTCCCACAGGGCCCGATTCTGCCTCAACTGGGCGGACGGCGACTTCCACCACCGCAGAGCTCACCTGCCTGAAGCAGACATCCTGATGCTCATGAACCTGGACAGGACGTACCGAGGAAACTCGGACCAGACGTTGGTGTCGACGAAGGAGCATGGGGTAAGGATGGGCGTTCCGCACCTTTACTGCGACTCGCCCTCGGTGGATGACCGCCAGCCCGTGAGCCACTTCGATGGGCTGACAGTCCTCATGGGGCTCTACCAAAACACAGGTACCCGACCCACGGGGTCCTGCAGGCACTCGCACCCAAAGAATGGTCTCGCTCTGAGCTGGGACAGATAAAGCGTACCGACAGGCAACTCGACCGATGTCTTCTCTCTCCTCCACTTGACTAGCTGCGTGCACTCTTCGGCAATCGGCC
Source organism: Squalius cephalus (assembly GCF_949319135.1). Lineage (NCBI taxonomy): Eukaryota > Metazoa > Chordata > Actinopteri > Cypriniformes > Leuciscidae > Squalius > Squalius cephalus. The sequence continues at coordinate 19,007,129 of NC_137137.1, read as the reverse complement.
AGAATTCGGTCCCAGTCCTGCCTCGCCGATGACAGCGACGTCCGAGCCGGCCAGCCCCGAAACAATTCCTCCCAGCAATCCAGTATAACATTCATCCCTAGGAGTGCTCGATGCATGCCCAAGCAATGATCTCGGACGATAACGACCCCTTTCTGTTGGACGGGAACCCCTCGGACCAGAAAGTCTGCCACGATGTACCCAGTGTAGGGGATGTCCAGACCATTTGCCCCCTGTAAAGTCAGCCTGGAAGCTCCCATTGCTTGGAGCCGACGATCAGCGAACAACTCCTGGACCAGACTCTCCGAGAATAATGTAACTTGAGAACCTGTATCGACCAGACAATTTATCGTGACTCCGTTAGCTTGAACCTCCACGGTGGGACAACGCCCAACCCAGTCATCTCGTAAAGCAGGAACAGAAGGAGGGTCACACAAAGTTGACCCACAGTGGCCGGTGGGACTAAAAACCCCCTTGAGAACCCCGACGGAGCCCACACTGACGACTGATGTGTCCCGGGTCTCCGTAATTAATACAGATGGGCCTTCCCTGGTCATCCCACTGGAACCGAGGGCCCACAGGACGTAGGGGGCGGCGCACAGGACCTCGCCCCTCCACCGAATACGACCTCTCTCTCATCATCGATCCGCCCTCGACTCGACCCCGACGAAGTTCACCCAACAGGTTCCGAGATAGTTTCGCCATCTGTCCCTTGACATCCTCTAATAGTTCAGTTCTCAGTTTCTGTTTCCAATCACTCGGCTCGACAGGCGCGGGTCCACTGGCACTACTTGCTGCCACACAAACCGGTGTACGAGTCGTCTCTCCCTGGTCTAGTTCCAACGCCAAGGCCTCTTGTCGCAGAGCCTCAAAGGTCATAGTGGGGTCTCGTCGAAGCTGGAGTCGTAGGGCCTGACGTACCGGCCCCTCGCGCAGCCCCAAGACAAATTGGTCTCGTAACAAGACATCTCCTTCACCTAGTCCATGATCCTGTCGTCCCTTCAGCCGGCCAAACTGCTCCCGCAATTTCAGGGAAAATGCCCGAAGAGTCTGCTTAGGCCCATGTTGATAGTTGAAAAACTGGGCACGAAGAGTGGCCACCGGGGTAGAGAATCCTGACAAGAAATCGAAGATAGTTTTCGCGGTAGCCCGTGTGGCTTCCGATGCAGCAAGAACTTCCCTTTTGGCTTCTCCTTCCAAAGATCCCAACACAAACTGTACTTTCTGTAATGCACTCAGTCCCTGTAATCCGGCCAGATATTCCGTCTGTGCCTTCCAATCATGCAAGCCCAACTCCGATCCTGGCCCTCCATAGCGATGTGCCCAGGGAGCTCCCATAAAGATCGGCATGACTTGCGGACGAGCCGCTGGTGCCTCTTCGTCCACCATCGCGTACCTGTGGCCGCTACAACTCACGGTGGGAATCCTGCCGACTACGCCACTTTATGTCACCGGTGCGGGCCGGGGCGGACTCGTATGACCAGCCACCCCAGACTTAAACACCACCGTGAGGAGCCGACACCACAGGTCCGCAACAGATGGACAATGCAGACAAGAGATAATTTCAAAGGAATAACAATCTTTATTGAACACAATATATCAATGAGCACAAGCGTGATAGACTTCAGTGTAGAGGTCTTCACGGGTCCAAAAATTCGTGCCCGAACCCGAAAGAGACCCGTAATGTGCTAAACCGAACCGACCCGGACCCGTCTATTATTTCAAAAGCTGGACCCGGACCCGTGCAGATCCGAGAAATGCCTAACCGGACCCGACCTGGACCCGTCTATTATTTGAAAGCTGGACCCGAAACCGCCGGGAAGACACAGACCCGACTGGACCCGATTGTCACATATTCCACCTTAAACTGCTATTACAAGTCAATAAACCTGTTGCTAAAAATACAACTTTTTGTCTTACCTAATTTAAGGAGCCGTGGTAGCGTAGTAGTCTCCTCTCCCTTCCTTGTAACGTTAACGTTACCTGTGATCATGCATTACAATCCTCCGACAAGAAAGTTATTCATGTTATTCCTCTCGTTATTCCAAGTCCAAGCTTAATCCACTCATTATTTCAGCTTCAAAAGTCCACTTGATGTCACGGTGACGGATGACAAATGCAACTTTGCACATGTAACTTACATTCTGACTTGAGTTAACTCGCATAATAACTTTGACTGTTTGCCCTTTTGAACTAACGTTATAACGATTGCTCGTTCAGTGCCGTGGCCGCTGACGTTATTTATTTGCTATCATCTCCGTGCTCTCTGCTCTGCATCGAGTCTGAGTCATGACCACTAAAACTTTAAGATTAAACAAGACGGTTAATTTATATTGTAAAATCTAAAGCGCGGTTTGGCGGTCCCTCACTGAAGCTCTGGTAACTGGTTGCCATAGAAACATGACACGCGCTTGAGACTGCACATGCACGCTAGCTGGATCAACCTAAAATATGCTTTTTAACGCAATTTATTTTGAGTGTCCTAATTTTACAAGTTGCAAGTTACAAAAAAACACAAGCAGTGTCTAATCACGGCCAGGTTTTCTCCGAGTCTGATCTAATGACTCCGATCGCACGGGTATTACACACAAGTTTAAACAGACCCGGGACCCGAATAAATAGATTCGGACCCGACCCGGACCCGGCTGATCATTTAAAATATAGACCCGAACCCGTACGGGTCCCGGGTCGGGTCCCGGGTCGACGGGTCTCGGGTTCACTGTGAAGACCTCTACTTCAGTGTCCTCTAGGTCTTCTCCAGCTACGGGTAGGTACTGATCTAACGTCGCAGTTTCGCCCTGACGGCGACTTCACCAATGATACGGCTCACTTCAGGACTCGGGCAGTGAGTATGCAGGTAAGGATGCTTCTCAGTCAAGGATACTTGCGTCGATACACAGTAGTGAGTGAGCGAACTTGGAGGGTTACTTCACCAGTGATGCGGCATACTTTCGTCGGTGCACAGTAGGGAGACAGTGGTTTAAAAGCTTACTTCACCAGCAATGCTGCATACTTCCAGACTCAGACGGTAAGTAGAAGGTAAGGATTCTTCGCAGTGCACAATACTTGGATCGATGTACAGTAGTGAGACAGTGGTTTAAAAGCTTACTTCACCAGCGATGCTGCATACTTCCAGGACTCAGACGGTAAGTAAACAGATAGGGGTTCTTCTTAGTAATAGACACTTTCGTCAGGGCACATTAGTGAGAGAGTGATTTACATGGGCGGCTTCGCCAGCAATGCTGTATATCTTCGGAGCTCAGACGGTAAGTACGAAGGTAAGGATTTTTCCACAGCAATATGTTCCTTCCTAGAGCTCGCAAACAGAGAGAGTGGATTAAGAGGAGGTTTCAGCGAGGCATTATAGTACTCAGAGCTCAGACGGCCCGAGAGAGGAAAACACAAGAAGATACTTCACCAGCTCAGCTGCATCACTCTGGGATTCTAATGGAGAGCAGGTATAATAACTTTTCACAAACGTGTAAGCAGGGGTTGGGGCCGCTTCTCAGCAAAAGCACACCGCACTCGTATTCACTTCAAATCCACAGCAATGAATCAATGTGTATCAATAAGGCAAAAGCACTGCAATTCACTCACACAATAGGGCTGATCAGAGGCCTCAACCCATTCGTTACACTCTCGTGGGGGATATTCAATCCTCAATTCCTCTTCAACACACTCTGAAACACACAGCTTCCCCAACAGTCAGATTTACATTCACTGCATCCTCTTCAAGCTTTTCGAATGTTTGTAAGATGAAATCAATTCACTTATCTTTCTCTTGCCCTTCGCAGTGCAGATCCAATCGGTAAATCAGTCCAGCAGATTCCCACAGACGAACTCTAATCCAGCAGACTTCAATGGCGGCTTTCACCCCAATGAGACTTCAACAGGAGACCTCCACACCCAAACAACTTCCCCGAACAAGCTTGTGCCCAAAACTGCTCCGAAAAAAACAGCTCCCAGAAACTTCTCTGAATGGCTTTTCTCGCCACAGAATGTTCTCCGTCCAAAGTGATCGAGTCATTGAGTGTAAAGCGGCCAGCCATCGCTGTCAGCGAGCCACCCTATTCAGGCATCGAGAGTGTGCGCGCCGATACCTCTGATACAGGTTCTCGACCCCATGCAGTGCGGTGATCAGAACCCAGAGGCCATTCTACCCCTAGCTATGCATGCAAAAGCATGGGAAGCGATTCCGGGTGTGTCAGAATGGGTGCTGAATACTGTAAAGCAGGGCTATTCACTACAGTTCGCTCGCCGTCCCCCGCGCTTTCGAGCACGGACCGAGACGAGAGTGAATTTAGAAGTAGCACACCTACTTTGTGCAGAAATAGAAAAGCTGCTGTGCAAGGGGGCGATAGAGCTGGTACATCCTTCTCTGAGTGAGTCAGGCTTTTACAGCCGTTACTTCCTCGTGCGAGGAAGTAATGTTACTTCCCAAGAAGGACGGAGCTCTCAGACCTATCTTAGATCTGAGATATTTGAACAAAGCTCTCATGAGGCGACCGTGCTGCATTTTTTTAATTCTTTAAGCAAAAAATATAAAGTGCTTATAAAGACGAGATATAAAAATGAAACAGACATTTAAATAGCCATTTACAGAGAATGATAATAGTTCAGGGTTTAAAAACATAAAACATTTATGATATTGGTTATTCTTATTCCACTCTGTTTTATTCAAACAGGTGGTCGATTTTCTGTTCTTGTGTGTCATTTTAATCACAAAATGTGTCCAGAAATAGGCAGGGAGAACTCGAGAAGAAACACTGACCTGGCATAGCTGATCGTACCTTTACATTATTTTATTTGTGGAGGCAATACAATCATTACATTGACAGACTTTACAGATTAGGAAAAACAATTAAGTAAACAGAATGGAAAGGAATAAAATAAAATAAAATAAAAAAATATGCGACAAAGAATAAGTAAAACACCAGAAGTATGACAAAAAAAAAAAGATCTGAGAAATGTATATTACTTACACATTGTGCAAAGGTAAAATAGATTTTAAATTTAAAGAGATAGGTGCTATACTTGCATGACTGAAATAGCTGCATGAGAGGCGTTTCAAAGATGGCCGCCGAGGGAAATTACTTGTCTTAGTTCTCTCTCACACCCAATGGATGCAGGGAAAGACTAGCATCATTCCAGATACCTCAGCAAGCCCGGGCATTAACATCAATAGAGAAATGTCTGGCGATCCTCTGAGATCCGCATCAACACCAAGACCAGGGTCTTCAACATCATTGTGAAGCCTGTCTTGCTGTATGGAGCTTAGACCTGGAGAACCACCACCACTACCATGAAGAGAATCCAGGTTTTCATCAACACCTGCCTCAGAAGAGGCTGGCCAGACAAGAAAGTTCTTCAGCAGCGAAGAACTGTGGCAACTAATGAAACAGCAACCAGTGGAAGATGACATCCTCCAAAGATGCTGGAGGTGGATTGGACATACCCCCTGCAGCATACAAAGAAACACCTGGCGCCGTGATCTGGAGGCAGGCCTGAGCAGGATGGGCCACACGTGAGGGCAGCGGGAATGACTTGCTCAGGACAGAGATGTCTGGAGAGAGATTGTTTAGGGGGCAGGCTACAACTTTGTCAGCTCTTCATGCACCTCTGGGGGGAAAAAAGGGGTCTAACCCCAGCTCCTCGACTGCCTTGGAGAGGACTCAGATGAGCTTGGAGTCTACCCTGGCCGGGAATCATCTTGCTTGTTCTATCCAGGGTAGTGGAATCATTAGTGGGGTTTCGACCACTCCTCTAAATCTGATGCAGCCAGGGACATAGGATCATTGCTGTCATCTTCCTCGGACCCTCCAAATGAGACCAAGCCACTTGCACCGGAAGAGGGACACTGATCTTTGCTGGTGAACAGCATAGGGGAATCCTCTCGCTGTGGGGAGAGTGAGGCATGCAGGATCTGGGCCGACGTGAGCTCACAGAGTCCCGTTTGCTCACTCAGCGGCTGCTTATGGCAAATGGACTCGCCCATTTGGGCACACGAGACGCCATTGGTCTGTGCAGTTGCACAGACGTAATTCAATCTGGCTTCAGCATTTTCTGAGAAAAAGAAAAAGTTATTTCAACTTTTGGAAGTAAAATTAAGACCAAAAAAAAAAAAAGTAAAAATAAAAATAAAATTATATATATATATATATATATATATATATATATATATATATATATAATGAATTAAGTACATTTTCATTCATGCTCAATGTTACTCCTTCATGCTCAATGTTACTCCTTTCTGATGGCAGTGCATGGAAACTTTTTCTGGCCTTCATTGTTTCAACAGTGTTTAATATCAGGGTCAAATGTGTACATCTAAAATTTTCTGTGATCTATATCATCCATTGTTAGGATACTAAGCAGCCCCTCAAAGTTCATTTGGCACATTCTCAGCAGGGAAGACAGTGTTCTTTCTCTTAGATACGACATGTTATTGCCTGTTTTAACTGTTCTTTCGTTTGTTACTTTTTACTTTCACTTTTGAAGACTGCGGCTGTCATTGGATTGGTTTAGATGCCTGCCAATCAAAATGGACATTGGAAAACAATGGATATAATATATTTTACTATTCTTATTTGCAAAATTGGATAAAACTAAAAACAAAAACAAAACAATGTATGCCTTGGTTTGAAAACACATTGTAGGCACAGAGACTTTTGATGAAAGTAAATAAAATTAACATTGCTGGTAAGTTTAATAATTGGGTCATTTTTTTATATAGGCCTATATATTTTTTAAGTTTAAGAGTAAATGCAGAGTAAAATGTTTTATAGAAGCCTGTTTCAATGTCTGTTTAAATGTTTCATTTGTGTCCAAATGTGACACGTGTTAGGTCTATACTTTATAACTACAGACAGGTATTGAATTCACTTGCAGCATTCATTGTGCTGTTTAGCAGCGATTTTAGACAGTTTGAGTGTTTTGCTCACAACTTGACCAGGGCACAGCAGTGTGCACCACAAGAATCCGCAAGAAGAGAGAAACAAAACTAAAGAGAATTAGGCATTAAACAAAAAGAGGCAGATGAAAAAATTTAAAAAGAAAGGTGATTACCGGTAATACCAACATTTAGGTTTGGACTTACCTGTGCAATTTTAAAATAAAATGTTCAGTCTTTCATGAATGTATCACCAGCATCATTGTCATCATTTGAATTATTTTGACTGCATGCGGTGGACAGCTTTCCATGATATTCAGTCATAATACATCACCTAACATCAGCAAAACAGTGAACTCATGAAACTGTGTCTGTCCAGCAATATACAGTCATACCAAAATGTATTCAGACACCTTCAACATTTCTCACATTCTTCTTCTTCTTCTTCTTGTTTTTATCAACCGACATAAATTCCCCTTATTTACCCGCATAGAGGCTTCATAGAATTTCATCCGGCGCTGCGTGTTCAGCTCCATTTCTCACATTATCACAGTTTATTCATTATAAATAAAATATGACAAGAACTCAGTTGATATTTCACTTGTTTTGGCCATCCTTCTGTTAGACTGTCTCACAAATTAATTAGATTGAATAGCTGCCAGCTGTTAAATGTAAGTACACAATTAGATAATGCCAATAGTCAACCAATTACCAATTAAATGCTTAATTTTGTTCAGTCTGTCGTGTAAAAAGGATGCATTAGCAATTAAAGAAAAAACACTTAAGCAAAACAGGGTCAGGACAAAGTGTCAGTATAATATGTCAGTTTACTTTATTTTGCTATCCTCACATGGATATACATACATAAATGAACTAGTGTTCTGCACCCAGTAAAAATAAATATATCTGGTGTCTGAATATTTTTTGTATTGACTGTATGAGATGAAAACCATCAGTGAGAACCTGATTTTCTACTTTTCTGGCACTGGAATAATAACAACTGCTTTAAAGCATGGGACTCTCTTATCGACCAGTTGAAATTTGTTTTGTTTGTTTGTTTATTTCTGCGATGCCTTAAGCATATAATGCTATGCTATTCTGAATTCAACCATTCAAAAGATAAATCTGAACTTTGGCATGTCACACATTAGATACATAACCCTTCTTCAGGCAGCATTTTTTTATCGCATGAGTGGAAATTTCAGTTTAAGCTTACACAGTCAAACTGAAAATCTTTCTCCAAATATATCATTATGATAAAATTATCTTCCCTTGGTTTCTGGCATAAATATCCATGCCCTTTGCGTCTGTCTATTGATGGAAAAGGTTTCTCTTTGAAAGTAATATGTCACATTATGGGCACTTTGGGCATTTGTATAAGGATGCACATTTTTCTTCTTGAACATGAGACAATATCAGATGCCTTGAAGTTGTGAGTGAGAACAGGTTGGATAAAACACAAATCTCCTTTCGACCAGCAAGAAAAGAAAACTAATGAAGTGATATTATTCTTTAAAAACATTTTATAACTGTTTAACATTCGTTACATGTGTTACATCCTTTGTGGCTTCATCGTTTAATGGTCATTTTCATAACAACCCAAATTATATACACCAAGCAAATGCTATTTTTTTTATGCTTTATTAACAAATAGCATGAGTAACTTCCATATTACAGAAGAACATACATGTTTCACAATACAATAGAAATTACAAAAAAAAAGAGAAAAGGAAAAAAAGAAAGAAAACATCAGAGAGAGAAAAGAAATTTTATATATATATATATATATATATATATATATATATATATATAGTAACAAAGAGGTAGGAAAGCGGAGAGAGAATACACGTGCAGCAGTAATTTATTTAAACAAACAGGTAATCCAGGGCAAATAACAGAACAACGGAACTAAGGACAGGAACAAGAAACAGGACACAGCTACAACGACGACAAACAACAACTGAAGCACAGAGGTTTAAATACAAATGCAAACAAGCTAAACAAGATAACAAGGGGGCGTGGTAAATAAGAAACACCTGGGGAGACTAATCAACATAACGGGGAACTGCTAAACACGGGACAAGACAGAGGAACACAGACATGAATCATTACATAACCCCCCCCCCCCTCCCCTCCCTTAAATATGAATAAAAGTTAAATATGAATAAATATAAGATATGAATAAAAGTGATGTTAATTCAGCCAGCGCACATACCTGTATTTACATCCTGTTTTTGGTCGAAGTCCACAGTAGTCGATTGTCGAGTTCACGCGCGTGATCATAGGTACTAAACCTATGCGCGTGAACTCGACAATCGACTACTGTGGACTTCGACCAAAAACAGGATGTAAATACATGTATGTGCGCTGGCTGAATTAACTTCACTTTTATTCATATCTTTCACATCTACTGCAGTCAGATTCACCGTGTTCACTCTGAAGGAATCACTCAACATGGCTGGGCACTTGTAATGACACATCAAGGATGTTAAAAGGCTAAAAGCAGGTTTAAAACTTGCCCCATTGAAGTCAACAGGGTGCAAATTTTAAAAAGAGGATAACAAGGTGTAGGCAACACCTATTTTTGTCGTTTTTCTCTGTACTGACAGCACTCCAAATTTACAAAAAAATTAGCTCAATGTTAAAATTGACCGGAGTTCTCCTTTAAGAGTGGCTTCCAGACACTCCCCAGGAAACAATAGTCCAGGAGGGTGGTGGAACGGAGGCGGCCTCGGGGGCAGGATGGAGGTCCAGGCCCGTGGAGCGGAAGAGGACCTGGAGACTGCGGCAGGACAGAAGGCCTGGGCGGAGCAGGCGGTGCCGGCGACCAGGGTGGAGCAGGCGGTGCCGGTGGCCAGGGCGGAGCCGACCCTTCAGGCGGCCAGGGCACAGGAACAGACGCCGGCTCAGGAACAGGAATAGACGCCGGCTCAGGAACAGGAACAGACACCGTGGCAGCGGCCATCTCTGCTGAGGGCTCAGGTTCAGGCGTGTCGGCGGCCATCTCTGCTGAGGGCTCAGGTTCAGGCGTGTCGGCAGCCATCTCTACTGAGAGCTCAGGTTCAGGCGTGGCGGCGGCCATCTCTACTGAGGGCTCAGGTTCAGGCGTGTCGGCAGCCATCTCTACTGAGGGCTCAGGTTCAAGCGTGGCGGCGGCCATCTCTGCTGAGGGCTCAGGTTCAGGCGTGGCGGCGGCCATCTCTGCTGAGGGCTCAAGTTCAGGCGTGGCGGCGGCCATCTCTGCTGAGGGCTCAGGTTCAGGCGTGGCAACGGCCATCTCTGGTGAGGGCTCAGGTTCAGGCGTGGCGGCGGCCATCTCTGCTGAGGGCTCAGGTTCAAGCGTGGCGGCGGCCATCTCTGCTGAGGGCTCAGGTGACGTGGCCGCGGCCATCTTGTCCGGAGACACTGGCTCGGGGGCGGCCATCTTGTCCGGGGACACTGGCCCGGGGCTGGCCATCTTGTCTGGGGACACTGGCCCGGGGCTGGCCATCTTGTCCGGAGACACTGGCTCGGGGCCGGCCATCTTGTCCGGGGACACTGGCCCGGGGCTGGCCATCTTGTCCGGAGACACTGGCTCGGGAGTCTTTTTTGCAACCGTGTTACAAGTCAATTTAAGTATTTGGGAATGCAGAGCTGATCATAACATGTGCAATCAAGGAATCATCTTGGAAACTCCCCGAAATGCTCATTTTCCCATGTGTTGACTTGATTTTTTAATTTAATGCATTACATAGACTCAATTTTCATCATATGTGGAGGCTGAAATAAATAAAACATTCATTTGGTTCAATTTCTAGACATTTTCCAAAATTAAACTTAAAATGAACATATTGCTGACTTCATTTCACATAGTATACTCACATGAAGGGGAGTATTTAGTCAGTGACGTCTCAGAGCCTTGTCCTGAATAAGATGAAATAAACCAGAAAAGTCACAATCACAAAACTGTACATGGTAAACATTGAAAGAGCCTCTTATAGGAACATGATGTTTGGTTTCATTTTCTAATTGAGCATCAAACGTAGTGAACTGGACTGTATAACATTTACCAGCAGCACGTCTCTTCCTCCATATGATGAGTGTAGTTATGAGAACAGCCACACACATTAACACCAGCACACTGATAACTACAAACAGACTGACGGATCCTCCTGGGTAATATTTATCTGTATCTGAAATTGTGGTGAATAAAAAAAAAAAATTGGAAAATAAATACAAAAGCTAAAGATATGTACTGAAATAGTTTTTATTATTATTAAATCTATGTTGTTGATATCAAAAAGAGCATTTTGTTTGTTTGCTTATTGGTTTGGGCATTTTTATTTACCAAATATAATGTCCAGTTTGTTGTCCAGATTGAGGTGCTTCATTGTACAGTTGTATTTATGTCCTTCACGTAGTTCTTCATCGCTGATCACTAAACTCTTCCTCATCTGGTAAGTTCCGTCTCCGTTGGGCAGAATCTGTCCTCCTGTGATCTGATCATCATCCACAGGCTGATCGTCTCTGAACAGGGTCAGGTTAATGTGACGGGGGTAAAAGCCAGTGGCCAGACAGCTGATCTGAAGCCCTTGAGAGTCTGGGAGTTTCTTCCTCATGAGTCTCACGCTGGGTTTCACTACAGAGAATAATGAGAAGTGTTACTGTTGTTATTTATTTGTGATTCTCATGTTTCATTACGCATTCAGAGGCACGCATTTTCTGTCAGTACTGCTGTCTGGGTCATATTTGTTGATTATACTTTTTTTTCTATCTTAATTATACTGAAGATAATCAGGTTGATTCTCTCACCTTTTCTCATCACATTGTTCTTTTCCAAATGCAGGTACCTTCGCAAAACTTTAATGCAAATAGGATGATAAACATTTTCACATAACTGTATATGAAGCCATTTTACTTGGTCCCATGATATTATCCATGGCTTTTTCATATGGATATCGTTTTTTCCCAGGTCATAGGTGAACTCCTCTATACATTGTCCATCAAAAGCATCCCAGGAATGAAGTGGACCTGGTTTATCATCATTCAACAGTTCACATCCAGAAAGTCTCTGATACACATGTACACCTTCAAATAAAAGAAAAAAATATTTTTATTAGTCCTCACTCTGACACTGACACAATATAAAATCTAGTGAACTGAAAATGAATATTCTGGACTTTATGATTACCATCTTAAAGTCTTACATCGGATTTTTTAATAAAATAAATAAAACACATAAGCTACATCTGTTATTAAATTATTTGTTAATGCTGATATTGTATAGTTCTCACCATCTGTTTTATTGAGGTGTTCCTTAACATAAATATCCCGAGTTTTCATGCTATTATACATGTCTTGAAATACAACACCAGCATCACTTTGCTCCTCATCATAGTATTTTGAATCACTCTTAGTGCGATAGACAGGTTTCCATGTGGTTGAGTCATAATATGCTATTTCCAGATCATCCAACATCAGCACAGCACTGAACTCAGGAAATGGTGTCTGTCCAACTATATATGTTGCCAAAGCCATTAGTGAGTGAGAACCTGTGGATACACAAGGACGAGAAATATTAGTACAGACCATAACATGACTACATTTCATTCCAGACTTATCTTCCTCTGGCATTATAACTGAAGAATACATTTTAACTTTAAGATGTGTGTGACCATCATGACAATAGAAGAGTGTTGGTACGTGAAAGGAGGTCAAGGATAAAATATGATGAACAAGTCTCATAATGTTCCACATATGGTTGAAAACACCATCATTGGCCTAGAGACATTCTGAGAGTTGAGTCTATAAAAGAGGAAAGATGCCCTCCCCTCACTGTCACTCTGTGTGACTGTATGACTGCTGACCTTTTCTTGCAAGAAAATAAACCTCAAAGACAATTAGCGTAGGCCTATTTGTCTCTTATTCAGAATTGTTTGTTTATTTGCCACAATGATATACTTGTGATAAATATTACATCAGTACACAGTATTTATAAATTGTAAAGTTAATTATAAAAGTTGTCATCCACATTAAAATATTCGAGAAGCAATGTTCCTCTGTTAAGAACCTTGTATTGTACTTGATGTGGAACAGTGAAACAGAGAAGCAAAAATAGGCAGGATGAATCAAGAGAGATTTGGATGGTGGTTGCAGCATTTTTAACCATGCTGATAACGGGTGAAAGAATATATAAAAATATTATTTACTATTAATTATTAACAGGCAATGTTGTACTAGAGACAAGCTAATTTGAGTCAGAGTCCAGGCAAAGTCCATGAGTTTATGACAAGACCACACTGTAAAAACTAAAGGAGCCTCAAATATCCTGTCGGATACTCAAGGAACATAAAATGTAATTTAAGTGCCTCAAAGCTCTTTCTCCTATAGTAGGTTTACTGGAGGAGCATTGACAATATCTGAGGTTCTTGCTGGAACTTATGGGATCCTTTAAGCACTTTGTATTTAGTTCAGAGGTTCTGGAGTCACCTTTTCATTACTATGAGACCTCGAAGTGCTTTGGGGGAAAATAGAGGAACTTGAATGTGATAAAAGGGTTATTGGAAGATCTTTTAACATTTAAGTGGTTCCTGGAAGATCTCTTATGTAAAGCTAGCATCTGGAGGAACCCAATGGTTCAGTGAGGCCAGAATGATATTATTATTATTATATCCTATTATTACTTAAGTTTGATTCAGTATACATACCCAGGTGAAAAATACGTAGGCTACTATTAAAAATGTACTTGAGTGTGTTTTTAGTAGGCCTTCAATACAAATATGACCTACTTTAATGCATATTAATACATTTAACAGTAGCCTACGTCTTTTTCACCTGGGTAGCTTACATTTATTTAGTATAGGCCTATTTTATTGATTAATTTAAATCTTAAACAACAACACTAAATAATAATAATATTAATACTAAAAATTCATTAATTATTATTGAATAAATAATAGTAATAAAATAATATTTTTTACTTCTTCATAAATTATTATTTGAAGAAGAAGAACTAGGAGGATAAAGGTTTTATTCAGTCACGAAACTGCTGCTATAGAGAGCCTAAGTCCCGCCCCTCCGCTTCCGGCTCATGGGACCTTATTTCGGAAAAAATATGTATGGAAGTCAATGGCGAGAGATAACTTATCTTTTTATTCCGTCTGAACTGTGCCCTGAACTATATGATGTTTGTCAATTTAAAAGGTAATTATGAAGGTCAAGAAAGTCGCAGTTTGTCATAAAACAGAAGAGTAACGTTTAGTTTTATGTGAAAATCGCTCAATGAACTACATCTCTCGTCTCGCACTATGTACGTCACAAGATCCGTTGCTCGTATGTGTGTATTCTGGCTCAAAACACTCAGGCATGACGGCGTAACGTTACGATTATAATGTAAGACTATAGATAAAAAGACAGACGTTAGCTTCAGTAAAGTTAGCTTCATTCATTGAGAGAAAAGGTATGACGTCGCATGTGCGCCTTCTGGGTTTGTAGTCTTTGTAATTACGTATTTTCACAGTCTTATACCTCAGCAGTTTTACATCAAGCTGCGACTTTCTTGACTTTAAAATGTATCTTTTAAATTGACAAACATCATATGTGTAAATCAGGGCACAATTCAAACGAGATCAAAATATTTGTTGTCTCTCGCCATTGACTACCATACAATATTTTTCCGAAATAAGGTCCCATGGTGGTCGACCGGAAGGGGAGGGACTTAGGCTCTCTATTCCTCTGCTGTCGTCGCTTCAGTGATGCTCGCGCTGCTCGCGCGCAACAAAGCTCAGCTGATCGTCATCGAGTTTGAAAGTAACGGCTCTCCTCATCAAAGCCTGCCGCATCTTCCGCCGTTTGTTCGGCTCTCCGTTACAAGGTTTGTAAACTCGCCAAAGAAATATAAATACTCACTATATATTCAAACACACATATATAAACTAAATTTATTATACATTACTACGTTTTTACAGTGTTTACCACTCGTTTATTGTACTGGTATGAAGGTTTTAGCCGCGATGCTAACTACGTTGATCTAATGAACAAATGGAAATTATTGACTTATTGTCTTAGATTGATTTAAAGTTAGTCATTCAATTCAACATATTCTGTACAACTGTGTCTTCAAATTGCTGATATACAGCCTATTTAGCTGATTCCTGCTGTCGTCATTGGCGTTTGTTATGAATGACGTTAACAAAAGCAGGTTAATATAGTTTGGTCTGTTTTTGTTTAGCCTAACTTTACTTACTACAGGTGCCCTCATTCTCTCAAATACCATTTTGAATCCATTTAGTGGTCAATAAATATTATGTTGTGAATAATCAGCTTTGTTATTTTGTTTCCCCAGAACAACCAGTTCAATGTTTCAGTGGCAACATTGAATTACAGTAAGTACCTGCACCACATGCAAGTACTTTATTACTATGAACTTTCTCTGTGTGCAATTGTATTGTTTGACTGTGTACTTGTTTTTTAATCAGTTATTCTCTTAAAATCTTCTTCCCTCATGCTCTCAAATCACATTCATGTAATATCACAGGTTTGGAGCCAATAATGCTATGCATTTTTTATAGGCTATACCTTAATCATATGCATTTGAATATAGGCTAAGACATTTGAACCCTGAATTATAACTTCAAGTTTGGTCTTTTTCGACAAAAAAAGGAAAAAGCTATTAAATGGCTTCATAAGATTTACAACACAAACCATAACACATGAGTTGTGAATTCATTGATTATTTTTAGGATCTTTTCTGGGACATTTTTGGAGCTTAATCATTTTTACATAAATTGTTGCATTGAGTTGAACTAGACAAGTGTGCATAAGAATGGTTTCATGAATGATTTACACACTTTTTTTCTGCTTGTGTTTCATGCAGTGAAAGCGAACAGTGACAGGGGTTGCATTATGCCTGAGATCTGCTTTTGGGTTCCACAGACAGAAAGTCAAACAGGTCTGGAACGTCACAAGGCTGAGGAAATTATTTAAATTTCACAACTATCACTTTAATAACCTTACTAACAGTAAATTTTGTACTTTGCAGGGATCTCGGTAAACTGAAA
The DNA here is from genome assembly GCF_949319135.1 of Squalius cephalus. NCBI lineage: Eukaryota > Metazoa > Chordata > Actinopteri > Cypriniformes > Leuciscidae > Squalius > Squalius cephalus. The sequence goes on along the minus strand of NC_137137.1, from coordinate 18,991,202 downwards.
TACCAGTTTGAAGTTTGAACAAGAATAAAAATGATGCACCTTTTCACTTTTCTAACTCGTTAAGTACCTCACATGTCCCTTGTGAAGATTTTATAATTGATTGCATTTTATGTTGCAGTGAGTAAAGGTGCGTCACATTTGTGAATTTCGTGAAATTACACAGTCAAAAAGGTCCATTGACCATTGTCAGCAGTGTAGCAATGTAACGTGTGAAGCACCACACAAAATTGCTGATCGTGTGGATTCTTATTGAAATGACTGAATTCACCAGTGAACATTCACAGAACAACAGATAATTTTACTGCACCTTAACTCTGTTTAAATGGAAAATGTTTTCTGCTTGTTGTGACATAAGGAATACTGTTTCCGGGTCGAAGCCTCTACTTCTACTTCCTTTATCTTGTTTCTAGATATTGAGAATACTCAACAACCATTTATGGGAACTGTTGATTCAAGTCACACATTTAAGCTTTTCAAAAGCCATAGTCTCCAGTCTCACGGCATCCCAGACTTCAACATTTTATGATTCAAAATAGCTGAATAACTAAACCATCTGAGATTTCGGAATAGAGATAAAGGTTAGGATCATAATTTTCAGGAATATTACAGAACAATGAGTGCATATTAGCACTGTTACTTGTTTTTGGCATCTGAGAGAGCTTTTGGACTTGGAAACAGTAGCGTCAGACTTAAGCGAACTGAAACACGTTTTAAAATGAAGTGAAGATGGACATTTTTAATTAGTCAATTTTTATTTTTTACATGGATTTATTACATAGAACATGTGTTTTCTATGCATTTTGTTGAGATGTCTTTTCTTGTGTAGCCTATTGTATACACATGATTGATTATTCATGTTACTTATGTATTATACAATTTTTTTTGTGTGTATTCATTGATATTAATCTATTATTAGCTTTTTTCCCCAAGTGCATTGAAGTGTATGTATTAAAATGGATCTAAAATATGTAATAAACAATTCTTATTTTGTATTTGGTTCAGTTTGTTTATTATAACATAAGTTTATGGTAACCGTAGTCACAACATGAAATTAATTTAATACAAATAAAAAAATAGAAATTTGGGTCCTGGAGGCACCCACAGTGGTTCCACACAGTGCTTCATATAAGAGTTCCTCAGGAAACCTGTGTGGTTCCTCAGAGAACCACCCCTTTTTAAAGGGTGCCTAGAGGATCTACAGACGGTTCCGCAGCTTTTTGACTTTCGTAGTTTGTGTAAATCAGAGTATTTATTTTTTCCCACATTAATTTCACACGTCTACTACAATTATGTAGTTCTCTTACGAGAGTACTCTCGTGTTGCATAAGTTTAGCTTACGCTAAGGGAAAACTCCTTTTCTCAAGAATACATGGACGTTCCACTAGAAACAAACATTGATGTATTGTTTTAATTTATTACTGTGAAGCTGGTTTGATACAACCTATGTTGTGAAAAGCGCTATATAAATAAACTTGACTTGACTTGACTTGAATACTGAAGCAAAAAATTATCCTTAATTTTTAGAATGTAAAACGCATTTGCTGCAGCAGGCAGACATAGGCGAGGCAGCTCGCGCGCCTATTGGCTGCTCTGCGGCAACTGCTGCAACCTATCAGTGCGTCAGACATGACGTCAGCGCCAATGAGAGGCTCGCCTCGCGCTGTCGTCATGGCCCGCCAAAAGAGGTGTGGCTTCAGCCTATAAAAACCCCTCGCCCAGGTTGCACAAGTGATTTCGTCTCCTTTCAGTGAGTGACTACACTTCGCTGTATCTCTGAGAGAAGAAGCTGCGCCGTCGAACAGCACCATCAGCGGGACGAGCTCGAGTTATGAGGACGCCAGCTGGATATTCACCGCCTTCACTCGCCGTACCTGCTGCGCTAGCCGGCGCTTATATCCTTTTTACTGCTCCGTGTGTGTTCGCCGCTGCGACACACACGTTTCTCTCTAAAAGAGCCAGGCATTTCTAAATGCCTTCCATATTCTGCGGCTCGTGCAGAGCCGTTCTCAGCGACGGGGACCGCCACGTGCTGTGCGCTTCCTGCCTGGGTAAAGACCACGCGTACCACGCGCTCGCCGACCCTGCGGGCTCGACAGGCTTTGTTCGCCATCAAGTCCGCCTCCAAAACGTGGCGTTGATTCAAATGCCTCGTTCCAAGTGCACCCCGCGTGCATCGTGAGCTCGCGGCCAGCTTTCTTATGTACAGAAAGCGAACCCGCCCCTCGCGCCCCCCCCGTTCATATGGCGGGGCTCGAGCATTATGAGCGTTTTAAACATATGAGCCCACGCCGGTGCACCCCACGTGACTTGCATGACGCTCTCTTATATTCTCACGCTAACTGAAAGCTTATGTCATTTTCCCCTGTGGCTCAGTGGCGAAATCTAAGGCTTTCGCGCCAGAGACCCGTATTAGATTCCCAGCTCTGGCGGCAGATAAATTATGTTGCTTTATGTCGCGGCCAGCTTTCTTACGCACAGAAAGCGAGCCCGCCCCTCGCGCCCTCCCATTCAAATGGAGGGGCTCGAGTATTATGAGCATTTCAAACATATGAGCCCACGCCGGTGCCCTCCGCGTGATTCACATGACGCTCTCTTATCTGCTCACGCTAACTGAAAGCTTACGTCATTTCCCCCCTGTGGTGAAATCTAGGCTTTCGTGTCAGAGACCCGTGTTCGATCCCGGCTCTGGCGGTACAGCGCCCACCCCTGCCTGTGAATATGACTCTATTTGCGCTACACACACACATAACGCCTCAGCGTATGAACCCAGCTCGCGCTCTCAGTGTCTCGAGTGCAGATCACGTGTCTGCCTCTCAGCGCACACACTTTGTGGAAAGCTTGCCGTGCTTCGCGCCGCGAGCCCACAGAACTGAGCCTGTAATAAAGCATCTCCCCATTTATACGGCCAGGGTGCCAGTTACAGAGCCCCTGTACGAAGTGCTGTCTGCCCCATTCGAAATGAGCATGATGAACGAAGTACGTCATCATGGCCGGGTCTCCGCGTCCCCGTATCCGAGCGACGTGAACCCAGATTTCATTCTACCCCTGGCCATTCACGTGAAAGCATGGGAAGGGATCCCAGGGGCTTCAAAATGGGTGCTAAATATAGTGAAACAGGGCTACTCGCTACAATTCGCTCGCAGACCACCGCGCTTCACAGCCCGGGTCGAAACTTCTGTGAATCAGGAAGTAGCACACCTATTTCGCACCGAAATAGCGAATTTGCTGAGGAAAGGGGCGGTGGAAACCGTCCCCTTGGCAGAGAGCGAGTCGGGGTTTTACAGCCGTTACGTCTTAGTACCAAAGAAGGATGGCGGGCTCTGCCCTATACTAGATCTCAGACGTTTGAACAAAGCGCTGATGACGCACTCGTTCAAAATGATCACAACCAAACAAATCCTCGCTCGAATCCGACTGGGGGACTGGTTTATATCAGTGGATCTGAAAGACACCTATTTTCAGATCCAAATAGCAGCCCGTCACAGGCCGTTCTTGAGATTCGCCTTCGAGGGCCAGGCTTATCAGTACACCGTCCTTCCCTTCCGCCTGTCTTTAGCACCTCGTACATTTCAGACGAAGGGGCGTGAGAGTCCTGAACTATCTGGACGACTGGCTAATTATAGCACAGTCAAAGGAGGAACTGGTGCTACACAAAGCTTTACAGCTGACCCATCTCGAACAGTTGGGTCTCAGATTCAACTGGGCCAAAAGTATTCTATCCCCCAGCCAGGACATATCTTTTCTGGGGATAGAGTTGGACTCCAGCTCTATGGTGGCGCGCCTGATGCGAGAATGCGCGGCAGCGATCCAGCGCCTATCAGCGACATTCACTGTAGGGAAGAATCTTCCCCTCAGAGTGTTTCAGAGGATGATGGGTCTCATGGCCTCAGCCTCGACGGTGCTGCGGCTGGGTCTGCTGCACATGCGCCCTTTTCAGCTGTGGCTGAGACGGCGGGTGTCAGCGCGAGCGTGGACATCAGGTCTGCTTCATCGCACGGTGAATCAGACATGTGTAGCAGCTCTGAAACCGTGGATGAGAACCGGCTGGTACCAGTCCGGCGTGAACCTGGGCATCGCTTCACGAATCAAAGTAGTCTCGACATATGCGCCATATACGAAGGGAGACCTTCAATGGGCCTGTGGTCAGATGCGGAGAAGCGTCTACACATAAACTGTCTAGAGATGAAAGCGGTCGAAAACAACCTTCAGCTCTTCCTCCCCACACTGAGGAACCACCACGTTCTGATCAGAATGGACAACACGTCGGTGGTGTCCTACATAAATCGCCAGGGCGGCCTCAGGTCCCAGAGCCTTCTTGCAATAGCAAAACGCCTCCTCATATGGGGCCAGCACAATCTATGCTCGCTGAGAGCGGCGCATGTGCCGGGCGTCCTGAACGTGGGCCCAGATATGCTATCCAGGGCAAAACTCTCCCCAGGGGAGTGGTCCCTGCACCCCCTGACGGTGCGAAACATCTGGGACATTTTCGGCAGAGCAGAGGTAGACCTGTTCGCATCGCAAACCAACGTTCACTGCCCAATGTTCTTTTCAAAAGAAAGAGATGCGCTGGCCCTAAACTGGCCCAGACGCCCTCTCTATGCGTTTCCTCCGGTCGCCTTGTTACCACAGGTAATCAAGCCAGGGAGAATCGAGTAATCGAGTCAGGGAGAGCAAATGCTCGATACTCCTGGTAGCTCCGCTATGGGTGATGGAACTGATGGAACTGGGGAACACAGCTCCATGGCCAATTCCACTGAGGAAGGACCTGTTGTCCCAGGCCCAGGGAGCAATTTGGCACTCATACCCCGAGCTGTGGGCCCTACATGTGTGGGAGATCAACTATCACCATTTCACCTCCCGGAGGGAGTGCTGAACACGATCACAGAGGCCAGAGCTCCGTCTACTAGACGGGTCTATGCGTCCAAATGGTCAGTGTTCGGTGAATGGTGCTCAGCTCATGACTTAAACCCACTAGATGGTGAGGTAACGGTGGTGCTTTCTTTCCTACAAGAGCTGTTGGATAGCAGGAGAACCCCATCCACACTCAAAGTGTATGTGGCGGCCATAGCAGCATTTACTAAACCTGTAAATGGCCAGTCGCTGAGAAAGAATGACCTCATAATCCGTTTTCTCAGGGGTGCTAGGAGGCTGAATTCTCCTCGGCCACCCTCGGTTCCAGCGTGGGACCTTTCCACGGTCCTAGAGGCCATGAAAGGTGGACCATTCGAACCATTACACGCGGTGGAGCTAAAATACCTGTCATTCAAAACCGCTTTTCTGCTGGCACTAGCCTCAGTAAAACGGGTAGGCAACCTGCACGCGCTCTCGGTGAGCGCTACGTGCCTGGAATTTGGGCCTAATAACTCTAAGGTCATCCTCAAACCAAGGCACGGTTACGTCCCAAAAGTGCTTGCGACTCCTTTTAGAGCGCAAGTTATTTCCCCCTCTGCCCCCCCTGCGTCTGACAGTGAGGCTGGGGTTAACCTCCTTTGCCCGGTAAGGGCTTTAAGGATTTATGTGGAGTGCTCTGCCGCCTTTAGGCAAACAGAGCAGCTTTTCGTTTCGTTCGGTGGGCTAGCCGTCTCGAAACAGACCCTGTCCAGATGCATAGTAGACCGTCGTGGGCATGGACAAGTGGGGTCTCACTTCATGACATTTGTATGGCAGCAGGCTGGGCCTCGATGTCTACATTTGTATAGTTTTATAACCTGGAAGTACCCGCCTTACAGGCCAGACTGTTCTCAGTCTGATTATGCTATTAACATTGTCTACCCAACCCAGTTTGATTAGACTGTTGATATGCTGCAACGTCCTGTGGGCTTATGCAGTTTAAGGTGGTCATACTGCCTTAACTGTGTATATATGTGTATGCACCTATCTCATAACACCGAGTCGTCCCGTCCTATTCTGCTGTTGCGATTACTTCACTTATACATGAGCTCCGGGCTACTGCCCTTGGAACATAAGTGTTGGAAACTCAGCACGCACGGCGCTTTACATAGGGTTCCCATAGCGTAAGCTAAACTTACGCAACACGAGAGTACTCTCGTAAAAGAACGACACTCGGTTACTAACGTAACCTCGGTTCTCTCTAGAGAGGGAACGAGTGTTGCGTAGCCTGCCGTGCTTGTGCTGCACTGTGGTTTCGCTTCCAGTCGACTGAAATCACTTGTGCAACCTGGGCGAGGGGTTTTTATACACCCCTTTTGGCGGGCCATGACGACAGCGCGAGGCGTGCCTCTCATTGGCGCTGACGTCATGTCTGACGCACTGATAGGTTGCAGCAGTTGCCGCAGAACAGCCAACAGTTGAACGTGAGCTGTCTCGCCTATGTCTGCCTGCTGCAGCAAATGCGTTTTACATTCTAAAAATTAAGGATAATTTTTTGCTTCAGTATTCTCGAGAAAAGGAGTTTTCCCGTAGCGTAAGCTAAACTTACGCAACACTCGTTCCCTCTCTAGAGAGAACCGAGGTTACGTTAGTAACCGAGTGTCGTTTTGTTTTATTAAGACAGTGTATACTTTTTTCTTGACATACCCCGAAAGAATGGAAGTGAAATGTGACAACATGCCCCATAGGTGGGGTGCATTGTAACAAGTGAGGGGCACACTGTAACATGACCATATGACAGCATAAAATGCAATCTGATCTAATCAAGACAAACTAAAATATTTTATCAATAAAATAAAATTATTACATTTTTAACCCTTTCATGCATGAATTATGATAACCTCAGTCAGGATTTTTTTCCTATGTGTTTTTATTGCTCTTAGGGCATGAAAAACAAGAATTGATTTTTATTTTATTTTTTTACAAATTTTTCAAAGAGATCTTCAGATGTCCACTTGAGTGGACAGCATGCGGTTATGGTTTAAACTGAAGACATACTGAATTAAATATAAGACAATAATCAAACAGATAAAGTATGTGAATTTAACAAACTAATCAATACAATTATATCAAATCATGTGAAAACTATCAAATATATACAAAAAATATAAATGCGAAATATTGCAAAGGCTTCATACAACTTCATACAAGTTGCACTTCGCATATCTTTGATATCAGAACATGAGGATGTGATTCCATCAGAATTTTCTACAGCCTGTCAAGGTACAACTGTGGAAACCACTCAGATGCTCCCTCCAGTGCACCAGAGTATGGAGATTTACCCTTATTAGCTGATCATTCTGATTATGTTCAAGATGGACATGCACATTTCTATCATAGCCCTCCTCTGAGAAAACCTAGCAATACGTTTTTTCAATACGTTTTTTCAATTGTATATTTGTGTTAGATTAAGTTTTTAAGTTTTAAGTTTCAAAAACAATATTCACATTATAATTATGAATTGTAGCTGAAATATAGCAATTGATGCATGACGTCCACTGCAGTGGACGTGATTAATCAGAGTTTTCTCTCAATCTAAAATCAAAACTTGGAAAATTTTACTGTGATATGAGATATTGCTTGATGCTGCAATATTTTTTTTTACCTACAAGAGTCTCCTAGGATAGAAGGAATGGGTGGATATTCCGGAGCAACTTGGCATGTCTGACTGACCCTTGGCCATCTTGGTTTGGAGGGGGAAAAAATCGAAACACAAAGGCTTGCCACTTGGTTGCAATTTATAGGATGATGCATCAGGGTCCAATGAAGAGGCTGATGTGCAACTTTGCCATAAAAACCAGTGCAAATTCAAGAAAATGCTTTTTTAATAGCTGTCCACTGTAGTGACCACTATGCGTGAAAGGGTTAATATAAAATAATGGCATTTTTATAATAATTAAAAATAATTTTTTTTTTGAGTTTGACAACGAACACACCGGAAAACACAGCTATACAACATAGTTCAAAACATAATAATAATTAATAATTTCTGAACATTGACTCTCAGTCTTTATTCACCTTTTTCTCAAGTTTTCTCAATAGAATTCATGAAAGTATGAAAAGAATAGCGTTGTTCTAATAGGGGCACATTGTAACGCAGTGTTAGAACCTGAAAAATGACATGAAAAATTAACATAAGTCAGAAATTTACTTTTGCTATAGTAAAATAAATGTTCTGTGATTTTTTCGGCTATATAGTGTTAATATGGCAACTATAAAACAAGGGTGTAACAACTAGCCCCGCGTTAGTTTGAGTCCCGCTCTCCCCCTATTTCTTACCATATTATATGTATTGTCATAATTATAAACACACTTGTTCGTAGCACAAATAGTTTGACTATTCTCACACACATTAACAGAAAATCCTTACCTTACTTCCTAAAAGCTTACTTCCGCGTTGCAAAATAAGGTGGATAGGAAAGCATTAAATTAACTTACCTGCATTGACAACTGTCAAGCATGACAGCAGATACACAATCTTGAGAAAATCCATGTGTTATGGATAATCTCTGTAAAAAAAAAAAAGATATGCGTGCAAGTCCCAAGTCGATGCAAAATCGGTCTTCAGACAAACAGGCGTCGTGTAGCCTATACTTCTATGTTCTTTGATAATTATCGTCTATAGCTGCTTAAAGTTAAAAGACAGTGAAAGTTTCTTCCTCAAGACATGTTAACCCTCTTTCGTTTTATTTCGAATTTCACTTCTGTGTGGGTGGTAGCCAGGCCTACATAATTTTGCTGTAATAAAACTGTGAATATGATTTATGAGCCTATAGTGTCATAGATTAGGCCCAGAGGCTAGGCCTATCTCGCGTGGGTTGTGCTTGGGTCGGAGTGTTGGCGAATGGCGATAAAGCGCAATGCGGACATCCTATACAAGAGACTTTTTGATAATACTTTACACTGAGGTTTCATTTATTAATGTATTGAACTACAGCTTTTTATTCATTTTCACAGTGCATTAACAAATAGCCTACAACTATTTTTTAATAATGTATTAAATGTTGAAATTAACATTAACAAAGATTAATAAATGCTGTAGTGCTGTTCATTATTAGTTAATGTTAACAAATGTAGCCTAGTTAACTAATGTTAAAACGAAGATAAATATATAGGCTTGTGTAACCCAGGTCAGAATTGAGCTGATCAGAAAAATAAATATAATTTGCAATAATTAGATTTTCACTCAAAATACTGAAATAAGTTATATAATGTGTAGAGTTATCAAAGTCCTTCTGCTGCATTATGAGCATCAAAATAATTAAAATAACTATAATAATTAAAGTGTGACATTTGCCAAAAGATGGGCTCTGTCTAAGTAAAGAGAGATTAAAAAGTGACATCAACCTAAAATCAAATTTAAGTTAAGCTAATTAAAAATACAAATACTTATATAAAGATTAGTCATACTTGTTTAGAATACTGAGAATTACTACAGCTTTTAAAGCAATAACAACATTTTGGATAAAGCAAGAATCCCCTGCAGTTTTAAATGATTGGTTAGATTTAGTCAACATATGAAGTGGATCAAAAAAGTTCATCAAAGTAAGACAAGAACGGGTATTGTTCAAAATTCATGTATAACTTTGATGAAAGGTTTTGATCCACTTAAAATGTTGATACTATAGTTACACTATGGAGAGGATAACATGAAATTATAAGAGCAAAAGTATACATTTTGATATGGGCACCTCTTAAATCAAAGAATATTCTAAATAAATGAATATATATTAATTACCTTTTTTATTTAGGCCTAACCCTCCCTCCCTTTTAATTTACTTATTTATTATTTTATTTAATATTATTATTATTTGTTGTTGTTTAAATAATATTACTTGAATTCCTTATTAGGAATTATTATAAGAGTTTGATATACATGTGAATGTTAATTGTTTTATTTATTCATAAAATTCCATTCTCTTTTTTAATTTTTTTCCTTTTTTTTCCATATGTAAAAGTGTCTAACTATGTACTTATTGTTTATTTTTCTAATTGTGTGTTTTTTTAATGTGTTGGTGGAGAGGGTATTATTACAAAAGGGAAAAAATAAAGGAAAAGAAAGTAGAAGGAAAAATAAGGAACAATTATTATGTCTTATTTAATGAAATGTCCAATTGTATATTTGTGTTTGAATTGAAAGACATAATAGAGTATATTAAATATATATTGTAATGGGGTAAATCAAATGTAGGCTAATATACTGTATGCCAATTATTAAGCTCAGATTCATCTTACCAGTTAAAATTTAGTCTATGCTTTTTTTTTTCTTTTTTTTTTTTTTTTAATTTTGTGATTTTAACTTCTGCTTTAAAAAACTTTTTTTTTTTTTAGATTGTAATGTTCTAATGTTCTTTTAATAACCATAAAATGTACTACAGCTGCCAAACAAAACCAGAGAGAAATGTATTCATATATTTTAAAACAATCTAATTAAATCTTGGGCACAAAACATTCAGTCAGTAAGAAAAGAAAACCTTTAGCATATATATGTATATATGTACAGTATATGTAGGCTATATAAACTTTGTAGGCTAATGATAAATTTCGCAAGACCTACAAACGTGTTCAATTTAATTGTATAATATCAATTGTTTATGTTAATATATATATATATATATATAGCGTTAACAAAAAAAAAAAAATATATATATATACAGCGTTAACGTAAACATTTCATATACAACACGTTTGTAGGTCTATCTTGTATGATTTATCATTGTAGCCTTATTTAAGTTGATTTTCTGTGTACACAGTAGGCTATTCATTTTTGGACTGATAGTGGTTAATAAAGTCAAATAATGGTATGCGAGAGAGTCAGTGGTAATATCCTTGTGTTAGAGGATGTGCCTAAGAGTTAGCCTGCGCTGGACCAGGTTATTTCCCAGCATAAGTTCCCAGCATAAATATGCTAAATTAGCTTTATGAAACCAAATCATTTGACAATGAGTCAGACTAACTGAAATAAGCCTGGCTTATGATGCACAAAGAAAAAAAGTATCTACGGCGCACTACATACCGGTTACACGTGCTCATAAGTTATTTTACGAGGAGAGTGTAGATACAAGTATATAGATTAGGGGATATGAATGCTGATATATCTGACAATGATTCTTTGTTTGGCCAACGTCTAATCTTAAACCTTGTCTGTAAAACCAGGGTTTCATTTATTCTAATAAAATGTATAAGCTAGCCTGGTGTGAGTATGCTGTCATCCTTAACTTGTAAATCTGCTTCCGGTCTCCCAGTCCCCTGGCTCCGCCTCCAGCAGTAATGTCAGGGTTATTTCTATGTCTTTAGGGCACGTTTACACGACAACGATGTACAAAAAACTGAAACGTTTTTTTTCTTTAAGTTTTTTAAGTACAGAAGTAAGACAACTAAAATGATCCCTGTTCACACTGATCCTATTTAATTTTTTTATTAAAAACGTTGTATTATTCATGCCAGGCCAGTAGTTGGCGATGTCACGTTGTAAAGAAAAACTAAGCACCTGAACACATGACGTAATATGCATGTGCATGATGTCACTGTTTTCACAAATTCACGTTTTTGTAGTTTGCACCGAGACAATAATGGTATCGTTTTCAAAAACTTGCACTTTGAAACCCATTTTAAAAAGTTTGCAAATTCAGAACCCCCAAAATGCCAAAACGCATAAAAAGTTTTCCAGTTTTAGTTGAAAACAGTATTGTGTAAACGGCCCCTTAGTTTTTTTGTGTGTGTGTGTTTTAGTTTGGTTTCAGTCAGATAGTAGCCAAATCTGCACACACCAGCAGGGCCGAATGAAATGAAAATTGTGCACAGACATTGACAGAGTTTGTTGGAAAGAAATGAACATGATCACTGTTACATGTCTGTTTGTTTTTGGACTCTTTTCTTTGTTTCTTTTTTTCAGTTTCCCGCCATTCATTTGTTCCCATGGTAACCCTCATTAGTTATTTTGGTTCATCTGCATGTCAGTTATCTTGTCAATCAGTTCCTCCCTGTCACCTGTGTATTTAAGTCTTGTTCTGTCTAGTTGTCTGTCGTTGTCTTTGTTGGATGGTTGTTTTTGAGTTTCTCTTCCTGTTCCTTGTGGGTTTTGATTAAAAGACTATTTTCTGGAATCATCCTTCGTCGTGTGCTTCATTGACACATCCATTCCGTAACAATCACATGGTCCAGCCATGGTCAATTTTGGACAATGCAGAAATGGCCCTATATCTGTAATTATATGGCTAAGAATCAAGTTACAATTCTGTTTTCGTTTAGGCATAATAAAGCCAAAAAAGTATTATGTAACAATTATGTTATTCTATGTGGTCCAAAAGGGAATGGTCATGCAATGCATTGTTTTATAATCAGCCAGTCAAAGTATTTTCATGGCCATTCATTACATCCTCCAACAACATCTTTTTGGAGAGTGTATTAGCCATGTTGTGAATGTGCTGGAAAGTACCCACATTTCCCCATCCCAGGAGATTTTATCCTTACAGTTAGATCAAATGTAGTAACATTAAGTCATTTAACACCGTTACCCAGCTACCAAATCACATTAGCGAAATCAATTTCACACATGACCACAATCCTCCTGAGGTAGTAGAAGTTGTTCTAACTCTCTATGTAGAAATATAAAGGTTTATCAATATTATTATTATTATTATTATATAGATTATATGAACAGTCGTGTGTCCAACAAACAAACAGGCCTAATAATTATTGCAATATTTGTATCCAATATTTTACCCTAGCAGATTTCGTTAGAATTTGTGTCTTGGTTACATTTTGTGTTGTTCATATTGCCTGCTGAAATCAGTTGCAGGATTCTGCAGATCCACAGTGAATTTTCTTTTTGTTTTGTTTTTTGTATCTGTCCTGATGACAGTGCGGGTGTGGCGGCAGGTTCCTCCCACCTGTTGTGCAGCAGTGATGTGCTGCTTCTCTTGGGGGACACGTAAGACCTACAGTGTATTCCTGACAACAGCCTTCTGATACTTACAGGAAATATCGTTTTTAATCAGCGTCCTATAAAGAGAAATTTACTAACATTGTACAATGACTGCGAATCATGTTCGAAAGCGTCGAAAAGGAGGGTCAACGGAAAGATAACGGTAAGAAATAAAGCTGTATCAAAATATGTGTTAATGTAGGCCTACTTATATGCGGTACTCAACCGCAGTTTCCGTTGTGTAGAAACAGTCCTTGTCATCGTGTGCTGTGATTCTCCAATTTAGATACATTATTAAAAACCGGTAGTTTTGATGCTCTGGAAGATGCAACTCCAAACTGGAGTTGTTACAAACTGATTATTGATCCGGATTTGAGCAGCGGAAGTCAGAAACTGTACCGATATGATGGACAGCACTTCAGCGCACCGGTGAGTATGATTTCAAGGCGAACAACAATACCGGCAGTAAACATAATGCTTAGTTATCAAACTTAATGACCAAGCCTATGTCATTTTTTTCAATAAATCATATTTACACAGTGTAGTTGTATTTTTCATTGTACAATTGAAGCTTACTAAATTGTTGTTTGTCAGCATCCTGGATGTTTCCCTGTGGATGTTGTTCGAGATCCCAGAATTACTCGCTTTTGGACAAAATTCAAAGAAACAGATCTCCTGGTCCCCAAATTCAAGGTTAGTATTATGAATGCAAATGAATGCATTGTGTAATGTTTTGCCTACAGTAAAAGCAACGTTTTTAAAATGATAAACATTTAACCCTTATTTTCTATTGATAGGCTACTGACATTCTTTATGTTTGGAGTCCAAGAGAAAAATGTGTTTTATTCTATGTATTTGGCTACTGTTTTATTTATAATTGCTAAACTAACCTGTTGTTTTCCTATTTAACCTATTTTAATATATTTAATATATTTAAATCTATCTAGTTTCTCTGACCTAAATAAAAATCCCTATAGGCAGATATTGTTATTGAACTATTCATCACAAAGTAGAATTGTGATAAAGTATATAACATTGTGTTTGGGATGAATTTGACCAGAGCAAAAACACTTTATATAAAAATACAATACTATTCATGTAAATAAACAATGGGCAGGAGTGTATCTGATGTTTGTTTTACATTGCCATAGGGACCCTAGGATTTATAAAATAATACCATATTATGTCAATAAATCTCTTTTTTAGGTTGATGAGCATTATATTGGAGCGCCGAAGGAGTTGACATTTGCAAGGCTTAATGACAACATTAGAGATGGATTCCTGTCTGAAATGTGTAAACACTTTGGAGAGGTTCAAGATTTGAAAGTTTTATATAACCCGAAAAATAAGAAGCATTTAGGAATAGCAAAGGTCATTTTTGAATCTGTAAAGGCAGCAAATAATGCAGTAAAAAAGCTCCACAACACTTCTGTGATGGGAAACAACATTCATGTGGAGTTTGACCCCAAAGGTAAATACATTTTTCCATCTCTTACTTCTCAATTTTTTTCTTACTACCTTATCAGTTCCAAATAAAGGTTTTCATAAACATGTCTATGCAGACACATTTACTGTATTTGCATGCATTATATAATTCATGATCTTTATTGACTGACTGGTTTTAGGTGTGAAGAGGAACCGTTACTTCCAGATGCTTGTTAGTGGTTTATATACACCTTTTACTCTCCCTGTTGGAGAAGAGGCCTGGGGACCCCAGTCACCATCTTTCATCACTGACTCTTTCACTGTGAGTACAAGACCATAGGCATTTCTTTTCTTTTTCTCCCCCTTTCTCAGGCCCCTATTAATCTGTGAAAGGCTATCTCATCTTTCAGCACCCTTAAAAATGTGTGATTATTTAATCTCTTTTCACATTTGCTGAAACAGGTTTTTTCAGCAAATAAAAAAATTAAAAAATAATTTATCTTTAAGGGATGTTAAATAGTTGGCTTGGTTCGAACCGGACGGTGAGACAAAAACTTTTCCACAGATTAAAGTGGGCAGCGCATCAAAACAACGGAGCAGTTCACACCACAAATGCTCATCTAATATTTTATCTAAAGCCAAACATGTTTCATTCAAGCCCTTTCCGTTCCATGCGCATTGCTTCTCTCTCTCGGTTATTTTATCAACAATTTTTTTTTTGATACTTTTGATAAAACACTTCATAAAACGAGAATGCAGTAAATATAGTTATTTTTATCTGTCATACAGTATATGGCTCCGACCGTTTAAACCAGGTTTGTGACGAGATGTTTTTTCTCCACATGTAGCATTAGGCCTATTAATTAGCATGCTAAGAGCATTTTATAATAAACTATGTTATAATTGGGAAAATTATTTGTAGATGGCAAGGAAAGACAACTAAAACTTTGGAATTACTAGTTAACTAAGTTTTCTGCTCATAATGAGAGCGTCTTGATTATTATGTACATTGTTTGTTTTTAGTAGATACTTATTTTAAGCAAAATATAAAAATGGTCCAGACTTCAGACTATATATTTCATCACGGCCGGATGAAAACGATAAATTATCCAAATTGACAGAGTGTATTAAAGATATAAAAGATTGGATCGCGTAATTTTCTTTTATTAAATCCAGACAAGACAGAGGTACTACTTATCGGTTCAAAAAACCGCCCACAAAACCTCTCACAATACAACTTTAACATAGTAGGATGTCCTGTTACTTTATCCTCTACAGTAAAAGACCTGGGTGTTATATTAGATTGCAACCTGTCTTTTGAAAATCATATTTCACATGTTACAAGAACAGCCTTTTTCCACCTTAGAAACATTGCTAAGCTACGTAATATGCTATCAGTTTCTGATGCAGAAAAGTTAGTTCATGCATTCATGACCTCGAGACTAGATTACTGTAATGCTTTATTAGCCGGTTGTCCTGCATCCTCAATAAACAATCTACAGTTAGTCCAAAATGCAGCCGCTAGAGTTCTTACTAGATCAAGAAAATATGATCATATAACACAGATTTTATCATCACTACATTGGTTACCTATAAAGTTCCGTATTATTTACAAGGTATTGCTACTATTGCTTATAAAGCCCTAAACGGCTTAGCTCCAGTCTATTTAACGGATCTTCTATCGCCCTATAATCCATCGCGCTCTTTAAGATCAACAAATTCGAGGCTTTTGGTCATACCTAGGATATCCAGATCAACCAAAGGAGGGAGATCATTTTCACATTTAGCTCCAAAACTCTGGAATAGTCTTCCTGATACTGTTTGTTGCTCAGACTCACTCTCCCAGTTTAAAACTAGATTAAAGACGCATCTCTTCAGCCAGGCATTCATATAATATTCTTAATCTTACAGTTCAAACTACAATCCGGCCTCTAGTTCATAAACGCCAGAGGAGAACTGGCCCCCGACTGAGCCTGGGTTCTCCCAAGGTTTTTTTTTTCTCCATTAGGTCACCTGATGGAGTTTCAGCTCACTATTAGGTCACCTGATGGAGTTTTTTCGGTTCCTTGCCACTGCCCACTGTTGCCTTTGGCTTGCTCAGTTGGGGATATTTTGGGAATATTTAATTTAATTTTATCAATAAATAAATTTCATTAGAAACAAACCTTGTTGTATTACTTTAATTTAATACTGTGAAGCTGCTTTGATACAATCTGTATTGTGAAAAGCGCTATACAAATATACTTGACTTGACTTGACTTGACTTCAAGAGGAAAACCCTGAACCCACTCACATCATATGGCCTGCCATACATAGGTATCTAAATGTAAAATAGTAATAGCCTAATACAACACCTGATCTTGCCTTTTAATATTCATATCCAATTGGGCTCAACTGATGAAATATTATTATTTTTTTAATTCTCAGACGCAACTGCTTTGGCTCTTGGGACCCAATATTGTCATATGTGCTCTGTGTTGGTTTTGGGATTTTTGTTTTACTTCCTGTCTTGAGTGCCATGTTGTAGTTCCTTGTAGTTTTCCATGCTGATTAGTCTACCCAGGTGTGTCTCGTTACCTCGTTAACTTGTTTCTTCCTGTGTATAAATACCCCTGTGTTTCAGTCTTGTCGGTTGTTGTTTTTGCATGTTGTGTGAAGCTGTTGAGTTCCTTCTCTTTTAATTATATTTCATATTCCTGCTCCTGTTCCTGGTTTTGATCCTGTATTTGGATTATCGTTGTTTTTGTTTTCAATAAATACTGCTGCAACTGGATTCTCACCAGATTCTTGCCTAAACGTTACAAATAACCTCATCTTTGATGACTATTTTGTTTTAGATATTTTTCTTTTACAATTTAAGTACTACTGCTGCCCAGTTGGAAACATGGTAGCACTTTATTTTACAGTCCTGTTCCCCATGTACATACTATGTACTTATAGTTATTACAATAACTGGCAACTGGGTAATAAGTACTAACCCTGAACCTACGCCTAAACCTAACCATAACCCATGTCATTACCTTATATTAACCAGTACTTTCTTAGGTACGTACACTGTAAGTACACACAAGTGCACGTACTGTAAAAAAAAAAAAAATCTCTATAAAAATAACAATTCCAAAAAAGTATTGTCTATACGTCAGCTGGGAAGGAAATATAGAGACCTGACCTCCTGGAACTTTAATTGAATCCCTCCGGCTTAAGTACATTTACTATATCTGTATAACTATAGCTCTTTTTGTTATTATATTATATTATATTATATTATATTATATTATATTATATTATATTATATTATATTATATTATATTGGTTTTAACATTTAACATTTATGGTTTAAAACTTTGCTGTTACATCAGAAGAGACATACAATGGTTAGAGAAGAGATTCTCACAAAGTATACAGAAAGTGCATTTGCAAATTCAGGTTTTTATATTGAAACTTGTCTAAAATTGTTTTAGTTCACTTGTAAATCTCTTTCAATCTTTCAGGAGTGTGGACCACTGAAGAAGCTGTCGTACACACTATCATCATCATCATCCTCAGTATGTAATGGCTCTCCGTCATTGGATTGTTCTACACCTCTATCCATGGATACTGCCTACTCCAGCATGCATCAGGATACACCTAATAGCTTCTGGCAGACCCCTCAATACCAAGATACCCCTTGCACGCCTTCTATAACCCACAGTAGACCAGGCACACCATCTCAGTGTGAAAGGACACCAAATGAGTCTGCGTTGACAACCAGTGCCTTCAATGTCCCTTTTATTCAACAATCCATCCCAAACATTTTACAGCAACAGTCTGGTCATTTGACTCAACCAGTCTCAAATAAACCTAGCATTATTCAAGGTGCTGTGCAAAAGTTTTGGATGCTAGGTGGAGCTCCCTCGCAAAACAGTAGCTTCTCGAATAGGCAAAGAACTCCAGGACGCAACTATCACCTTAGTAACCATGTTCGTGGAGGACACCGGGTCAGACCTCTCGAGAGCAAGTACCAAAACGCATACAACCATAGGCCACAACACCACTATATACATAGACCTGTTTACAGAGGAGGTCACCACCGCTCTGTACCTATGGCCAATCAAGTGCCTTTTAATAAATTTCAGGAAAGTCCAGCCACACCATCACATTCAGATAAGCTCAAAGTCCAAACCTTTACTGGCTCAGTCAAGGGCCTCAGTGTTAATCACAGATCTGTTGCTGAAGATCCACCAATACTTCCAAATTTAGAAAAATTGCAGCAAAATGCTATTGGAGTGGATGTTCATCACATTCATTCTGATATGCAGATAAATGCAAATGCTTCAGAAAATATTTTCAATGGAATTGCTTCCCAAGTATCTTGCAAAACTCAAGAGGTGAACCAAACTTATTGTCCACCACAAGCCCAATCTTCTCGCTCATATACCCCAAAACTGTGCCCTTCTTCTGAAACCACAGAAGATCTTTCAGACCCCATAGTGCAGTGTCCTTCTCCTGAATCTCCTGCTCCGGAATCAAAGCCTGAAAGCCTAGACTCTCGCATCCAGATGCTTCTTAGTGCTGGAAGTCCAGTTCTGCCCCTTTTGAACCAAGAGGGTTCAGACTCAGAGACTGCTACTGAAGAGCATGATCCCAGCCACTCTTCTTCTTGCTCCATAGATGTTGTCCTAAATTGTGACCAAACATCGTCTAGTGCAAATAATACTGGCTCCCATCTCAATACATACTCTTATCCAAGAGAAAGCATTGAGGATGCGAGTTTCACTCCACTCTGTGATGTGGCAAAAGATGAACATGAACTTCAATCAATCAAGAAGCCTTTGTCCAAGATATCCTCTAGCACTACTGTAAGTGATTGATAGAACTAGACTGCCATCTACTTTTGTTTGCTGCCTTAGTTCAAATTCTGGAATTGATTTAAAATATAAAAGGAATTCTCAATTCAAATCTGAATTGGAGACAACCCTAAGCATTTACATCAATATGAATCTTTTCCCTAGGTCAACCTAAAAGAAGATGAAGATACTTCAGATCAGCCATCTAGTATACCAGTGATCTGCACTAACAGGAGCTCTTTACCCCCTCCAATTCCTCAAATGCCCCCACATCCAATCCTTATACCACCATCTGCTCACTACCCCTCCCTTGTGCCTCCTAATATGACAACAAAACTGGGTCCTCCTTCTCCTAGGGATCCATTGTTACCTGGATACACTCTTCCGACTTCTTGTTCATTGTACCCTCCTTCAAAGATCAAGCAAGTCTGTAGATCACCTAACTGGCAGAGTAGTGCAATACCTCTTCCTATCCCAACTAGAATAACACAAGTGCAAACCTCATTCTCACCCCCCTTCCCACCTTTCAATTTCATGACTCATCGCCCACCTTACCCTTCCGCTGGGTGTTCATCTACCATGTTAAGGTTCAGACCACCTTGGCCTCCTCCCTCTATGCCCAGGTTTGACCCTTCAGTGCCCCCACCGGGGTACGCCCCTATGAAAGAATTGCCCCAAAAGGCCACAGTGGATGGAGTTCTAGCTGTTGTTGCTGCAGAGCTGCAGGCTATCGTAAAGAAAGACATACATCGCAGGATGATTGAGATTGTGGCCTACAAAGCGTTTGATGAGTGGTGGGATGACAAAGAACAGGCAGCTAAGGTGGGATTTGTTTCTTATTTCAACTGTAGTGATGAACTGTGTAGAGTCGATCTATACTTCCATTACCATTTCAACATTATTTTCATATATATCATGTTGTGCGCCCCCAGGTATCTGCCCCATCTGTTAAATCAGGAGGAAATAAAGACATCAAGCTTAAAGCGATGGAGCAATGCCTGAGAATGACTGCTGAGAGAGAAGGCTCTGTATTGGCCACAGGAAAAATAATGAGTCTGCATGGTGCCATTAAACTACCATCATTTAAGGTACAAATATGGTACTTCATATATATATATATAGAGAGAGAGAGAAAATATAGAAGAACTGATTTAGTATGTTTTCTGTAGAGAAGTGCATGCTTAACACTTTGGTATTGCCTGCACTATTATTTTTGGATAAAAAATAACACCTATAATGAAATGGAAATTTTTATAAAATTTATAAAACTCTAATGAATAATGACGAGATGGTTCTCAAAAATTTTCACACCATTGTCCACAAAAACATGAATTTTCCAGTGATATATTTTTTACTCAGTTTCTACCCAATAAAATATTTTACAGCTTGGCTACAAAAATGAATATACATTATTACCATGGAGTTACACAATTTGATTAATTTACCTATCCTGGGAGCCATGCTTCTTCAAAGAAAAAAAAAAAAGAAAAAAAAATAGGTGTTGTTGGGGTTGTTGGAGGAGTGAATTAAAATAAGAAGTATTTAGAATTAGATTTTCAGTTGTCTTTAGGGATTGCTTTGTCTTATATTATATAATTGTAAGTCTTCTTGAGGCCCCCTCGAAAGTTTGCTGAGGCTGCTTGGTTGAGAATCATTGTGTGACTTCATTATTTTTTCCATTATGCTCAGTTAAAAAGGAAGGCTCCATTAGGTCAGGACTCCACTGATGTTAAAAGGATCTGTCCTTCTCCTGGTCTTGAACAAACTGAGGAAGAAGGTCAGTTTGGCATTGGCTTTTTCACATGGAGTTAGAAAAACCTTTTTGAGTGTGGAAAAAGGATCTAACTATGGAAATTAATTCACTGACTTTATTTCAATGTGACACATCTTTCAATTGTGAATTTATATCTCACAGTATAAAGTTTAAGTAGATCTTGTACAAAATATGGTCAACATTTATTTCTTAAAGAGCCAGAGCAGCAAACAGCCCTAAATAATGTTGGAGAGGACATGACCAAAAATGCCAGTGAAGAGACCATGGTGAAACGCAGGCATTCCAGGCCAATGGTGTTAGAAAGTGAGGAGGAAGAAGATGAAGAGAATTCTGAGAAGGTGGAGGATCCAGAATCTAAGGAAGTTGATGTGTCTGCTCAGGTACTGTTTCACTTATTTGAAATGCAGATGCACGTATAAAAAGAAATATAGATTTTTGAGCAGAAATTGTGATGTTTGCTTGGGAGATAACACTGTATTTAGGAGAGTTGATAATTGACCCCTGCCATTAATGAACATGTTTGGTGTCTATTGTGTTTTTCAGGAGGGTGATGAGATGAAAGCTGATGAAGTACATAAAGATAAGAAGAGTGATGCCTGTGTAATAGAGGATGAAGATTACTCAGATTCAGGTTTTCATTGATATCTGTTAATTATTATATAAAATAATTATTTTAATTATATATTATATATAATAATGTATATAATATTTAATTTACATACAAATATAAAACACTACCGCTGAAAAGTTTGAGGCAGTACGTTAAAAAAGAAAGAAATTACTGATTTTTTATCCAGCAAAGGATGCTAAAATTATCAACATTGACAGTAGAGATCTTTATAATGTTACATAAGAATTATAATTCAAATAAATGCTGATCTCTTGAACTTTCTATTCATTAAAGAATAAAAAATAAAATAAAAAACTCACCATGGTTTCCACAAAAATATTAAGCAACACAACTGTTTTCAACATTATAATAATAAGAAATGTTTCTTGAGCCGCAAGGATCATGTGACACTGAAGACTGGAGTAATGATGCTGAAAATTCAGCTTTGCCATCACAGGAATAAGTTACATTAAAATATATTAAAGTAGAAAACAGTTAGTTTAATATGTAATACTATTACTGTTTACTGTATTTTTCATCAAATAAATGCAGCCTTGGCAAGCTTAAGATACTTCTTTCAAAAACATTATACAGTTTTACTGACCCCAAACTTTAATACGGTAGTGTATGTATATATATAATATTTACATATATAATATTTAACAATTTCAAAATAATTATATTTTCTATATCATGTATGACAACTTTTTTATAGTCCTCTTTTTATCCTCCAGATACCATCAGCCATACAAGTTCAAACTCGTCTGCTTCTAAAAGCCAAGGATACGACTCCTTAGTCTCTCCCAGAACTGTCTCGGACTCCTCAGCTTTTTCTCCATCTGTTATTGACTCCTCAGCTTCCTCTAGATCTGTCTTTGCCTCCTCAGACGACAGAAGCGACGACTCCTCAGACAGTCTTTCTTCTGGGGAGGAAGATCAGTTGGATGGTGAAAGATCTTTTCCTGAAACTCTACATGAGGACAGGAGAATAGAAGAAGAGATATGGATTTCTTCAGATGAGGATAATAAGGAAAACCAAGAGATGATTCACACTCCATTTTACTTGTCTTTCACACACTGTGAAGAAGATCTCGGCCCTCCTGTGACCCCTTCTGCTCCAGATTCAGTTGAAAGTGCTGTGGACCATGACTTGTTTGGTTAGTTCATTGATTTTCTGTTTTCACATAAATCACAAATCAACCTCCATGTTTCCAAAATGAAAACAAAACCATCATGCATAACAAAGACTTTTTTTTATCTGTATATTGATTTTTTTTTAGAGATTATAGGTCATAACTTAATTTGAACTGGACATTTAGTAGATCTTTTTTCAAATATCCACTCTAATACTAGTGGTTTATTATTTGAAGTTTACATTACATACGTAGATGTTTCTGATAATTCTTAATTTCTTTTAGTTACTGTATATCAGAGATAGTTTTCTGACCTCAGTTGGTGTAGCAGAACATTTAAGAAATGTCTATATCATCAGTGTTGATGCAATTTGTAATTCATGTCATTTGAAATGTAATTTGTGCTTCTGCTCTTGCAGATTTAAATCCAAGGAGATCAGAGGATCCAGAAGAGGAACTGAGTGTAAGAGTGTACATGCAAGGTCTGAAACTATCTGAGCCTCTCAGATACACCTTACAGGACCCAGTTAAACACTGTTTAACAAACAAATTTAAGCTCCCAGACCCAGTGATATTCTTCTCAGAGCAGGAGTCAGAGCTGCCAAGCCCACCGTCTCCTACATACAGAGGACTGTCTGGTAAGGTTCACTGATCAGAAATCACCTTCAATAATAATCACAATAAAAATCACAATTATTATTATAATTATTATTATTATTTTATACTGAATTGGTCAAAAACAGTGGAGATGTGCCCTATGCAAACTCAAGTGGAGGGATTTAAATTACTTTATGGTTACTGTAAAGGTTTGTTAGTTCTTGTAAACTCAAGTGTGAACACAAAGCCCTAAAAGTGTGGTTCGCATTAAAAAAAAAAAAAAAACTGAAAGCAATTTTTCAGGAAATGAAAAAACTGTATTTTTTAAATAATTAAACACAGTATTGTCAAAGTTGATATTGTGGCTTTATGTATGGTCCGACACTTGCATGTCATAATATTATTAACATTTTACCAAAATCAAGCTCAAATTAAGTTAAGAGGGTTTTGATCAGCAAATTTCGGACATGCGTGTTTTGTCCGTCATTAGAACGTCTGCATCTGAGAAAGTAAGTGCATCGCATTACGTTACAGTTTGTAAAGTTTAATGTTAGCTATGTGGGCACTCAATTTTTTCTGGCATTTGGGCAAAATTTCATGTTATTAAAGACAAAGTGCTTTTTTAAGGCTGTTTAAGATAGTATTGGCAATGTCTCGAAGACAAATGCTAGACTAAGACACTCTTCTCCTCTCCTCAAAAGCATAAAACATTAGCCTTTATATAGAGAATATATAGTGTTTCTTGAGTAAAAATTATGTACTTATTCAAAGAACCAGTTCATTATTTACCCTTGCATTGCAAACAAGCAGAGACGGTCCAAAATATATACAGCACTTCATTCGCGATAGAGGCTGGGTAGAGTTATGAGGGTTGACCAACAGTTTGATGATCTAATGGAGTTACGATGATTAGTCACACACTCTTTTTAATACTTTTCATTGGTTAAATATTTGCATAACTCACAGACAGATGTAAAAGGAGATCAATAGTAATGATGTATGGGGGGACAAAATACGGAGATATGAGGTTTCCGCCCAACAGTGACGATTTCAGACTAATCAAATAAATAATCAACAGATCAAATAGTTGTTAGTTCCAGAATTCATGGATCTTTCTGCTTTCAGATGATTTGGAGACACAATATTCTACAGATTCAGAGTACCAGAGAGTCATTACAGAAACACTGGAGGATTCTGAGAACCTTAGACCCATCACACCTACTGGATCCTTGTCTGACAGTGACCCTGAAATGGAGCTTGGGCGTAGATTTTCTCCTCCTGCGGTTGAGGAGTTGGAGCTGCCACACACACCTGGTGGATGTCTGGAAATGGAGGAGGCTGAGGGTCATATTCTACCTCCAGGACCTCCTACACCATTACCACCTCCTCCCTCTCCCACAGGCATCCAGGAACTTCCCTCCTCGCCCCTTTTCCACTGTCCTCCTCTCTCTTTCTTATACCCAGCATATGAGGAAACACCAAAAACACCAGGCTGCTTCAATGGTCCTGCCCACGTTTATCACTCTGAGGGAATAACACCAGCGGGATTACTGCAAGAAGCTTTACAAAGAATGGGAAGCCCCTCTAACTCCATTCTGTCTCCATGTGCTGAAAGCATGATCCCAAGGACTCCAGGGAGAGACATGTCTCCATCTCCACCTGTTCTAAACCACGGAGAGAGAAACGCTCAGCATAGAGAGCTGTGGGCTAGTGGACTCCATCATCACAACTCTGGTTTTGCACAGTCAGATGCACAAACTAACAATTTTAGTATAGATAATGGTCATGAACCTCATAACCGCCATATCCCCTCACATCAAACAGAGTGTTTGGACTCTGCGCGCTTGAAAAGGCGACGAGCGCGGCTTAAAATGAGGAAACGAATGATTGAATTACAAAGGAGAAGACAATGCCCAAATATAAATACTCATTCGTCCTTACAAGTGAACAATGTGACAACAAAATCTTCTTCAAATCAGGTTTTGGGGCATTTGGATTGTGTTTCAGATATCAGGACAGAACAAACACTACCAGAAGCTCACAGACAGAAGCGTTTGCTAGAAGACAAATGTAAACTAAATGAGAATCAAAGGGTTCAGGAGTCGTCATGTTTATGGAGAAAATGGAGAGAATCATCATCCAGACGTCACCTCATCTTCTCTCCACGCTCTGAGAGAAGAGAGAAGTTGATCGTCCATGCTGTGTGGACTAAAGGAGTGAATGAGGAGGAGATCAGGCACCTGAAGGCCACCTATGAGAGGCTTGTGGTGCAGGATAAAGAATGTGATTGGTTGAGGAGAACACGCTGGATCCCACATCCTCATATCCTTAAACACATAATACACATGTAAACATGTCATAGAATACTTGATAATGTAATTTGTATCCAATGGATTGTGTCAAATTTGTTTTCCAAATGCACATTGCTCTGTTGTTTGTTCCTTGACTCTGCTGCACCAACCAGCAGTCCTGACGACTGGCCAGGAAGATGGCTGGATGGGGTCAGGAATCACATGACAGGTTGTGCACGTAGTGAGGGATATTACTTCATCAGCAAGAGGGAAAAGCTGCGGTATCTCTGTGATGAGTTTGTTGTAGAAACTCAGGTGAGAAAGGAACAGTGTTGCTATTGTTAACTAAAACTAAAATCATTAAAACTCGTTTACGTTTTGAAATACAATGGGCTGAAAAATGATAAATTAAAGCTATATAAAAAACAAAAACTAATTAAAAAAACAAAGTATTAATTGATAAATTTAGTATTAATAAATAGTAAAATAACTGTTTAACTTTAGTTAAAATTAAACTGAAATTTGATAAATCTAAATATGAATAAATACTATAATAGTATATAAATGATACAAAAATAACACTGGAAAGAAAAACATTTATTTGACTGTTTCAGTTGTAAACATGTTTAAAGACTTCATCCTTCTGTTATTTCTCTGCTTCATGTGTTTCTCTGTGTGCTTTTGCATGAAGTGATTTAAAGGTGCACTAAGTCATTTTTACTTTGAGGGGTATAACTTTGTTTTATATAGGGATTAAATTGAATATATTGAGGGATTAAATGAAGACTATATCAATGACCTAGAAAAGGCTGTTTTATTTTACCATGGCCAGAATGTAGAGACATAACCAGGTGTGTTGTGCAATTTGACAAAGTTAATCAAAACCTTCATGCATCCACACCAGTGGGTGTCAGTATAAAATCCAAGACCAAGTTTAAAAGTACTTGCACGTTTTAAAAGTAATAGACTGTAATTTGAGAATTATGTTCTGATCTATGCAGGGAAATAGTGTGCCATCTCAGATTCCATCTTCATCCAGATCAGGTTCAGAACTCAGAGCGGAACAGCGTCGTCTGTTGTCCTCATTCAGCTGTGACAGTGACCTCCTCAAATTCAACCAGCTCAAGGTGAGGCCAGCTGTCCCAACAACAGCATAACACAGCATATGAGATGCTAGAGCCACCAGAAACACAAAAACCTATTATTATTTTTTAAAGGTGTGTTCACACCAATGGTGTGATAACTATAACAATTATGGAAGCTTGTTTCCACCACTGAATAAAACAATTTAAAGATAATTGAGATATGAACTCGCAATTGTGAGTTATGATGTCAGAATTGCATGATATAAACTCACAACTGCAAATTATAAAGTCAGAATTTTGGTATAAACTCCCAAAGCGTCTATATCTCGCAATTCCGACTTTATAACTCGCAATTCCGACTTCTTTTCTAACATTTTGTGAAATATAAACTAGCAATTGCGAGTTATAAAGTCCAATTCTGAGGAAAAAAAGTGACTTTTTTTCTCAGAATTGTATGTTTATATCTCACAATTCTGACTTTATAACTCGCAATTGTGACTTTATTTTACGCAATCCTGACTAAGTCACAATTGCAAGTTTATATTATGCAATTCTGAGAAAAAGTTAGAACTTAGAGATCACAATTCACAATTACCTTTTTTTTTTTTTACTTTTTATTCTGTGATTCCATATACAATAATTATAAAGTTTCGTTTCGTGTAATCGTTCTAATTCAATGTGGATACGGTAGTCCACACCATAACTATACCAAAAATGATTTAGAGGAACGATACTTTCATGTAATTTTGCTTCTCATGTTTATATTTGTACTGGAAACAAGGAAAAAATACAGAGAAAGAGAGTTTTTTTTTTTTTTGCTGTGCAGAACGATATTGTGTATTGGTGTGGACACTAATATAGTTATAATTATAGTTGTCTTTATAGTTATCGTTCTTGGTGTGAATGGGCCATAAGAGTCCACAACAGACCAGTTTTGCATTTTTCAGTATGGTCCACACATGGAGCACAAATATATTTCCCTCTTTACAGTTCCGTAAGAAGAGGCTGCGTTTTGGCAAGAGTCGTATTCATGACTGGGGGCTGTTTGCAGAGGAACCTATTGCGGCAGATGAAATGATAATTGAATACGTAGGCCAGAGCATTCGGCAGGTGAGATACACAATACACAAAATAAATATTTTAAGATTTCAGCAGTCATTTCTGAGTATAAACATCAGTGACGGCCTTTTTCAAGCAGTAAATTGATAATCACAAATTAATTTGTATATTATTATCATATCCCAAATCCTGTCTGTGTAGGTGATAGCAGACATGCGTGAAAGGCGCTATGAAAACGAGGGTATTGGAAGCAGCTATCTTTTCCGGGTAGACCAGGACACAATAATTGATGCAACCAAGTGCGGTAACCTGGCAAGATTCATCAATCACAGTTGCAATGTAAGTCATTAATTCATAATACATTGTCAGTATGCCTAAGAATAGTTTCCTTTTGTTGTTTAGTGTTTGCTATGAATTTAATTCATTTCCATTTTTAACATTTTGTGCTTACTGGTTTCATTTATGTGTTTTTCCTTCCATAGCCGAACTGCTATGCCAAAGTCATCGCTGTAGAAGCTCAGAAGAAGATAGTCATCTACTCTCGGCAACCTATTGCTGTAAATGAAGAGATCACTTACGATTACAAATTCCCTATTGAGGATGAGAAGATCCCCTGCCTGTGTGGTGCAGAGAACTGTAGAGGAACTCTCAACTAGACAAGGACTATTCTCACAATTTCAAAGTATTAGCAGTAAACAAGTTTCAAACTGTACATGAACTTATTTTTTAAGAACAAACTCCTGTATTTATAATACATTTATTTCATACTAAGTATACTACAAATCCATTAACATATTCACTGACATATCGCTTGAGACTTACTGATATGAATATTATAATTCAACTTTATTTGGCGTACAATGCACATTTCTTAATATTAAACCTAAAATGTGATTTAACATCACTATTAGTGATAGTATGATCTCTGTATAATATCAGTCTTTAAATGTAAGATATTTAAAGTACATAAAGTATCAAATACACAATCAAAAATACTTATATCTTTAGTTGGACCTCAGCACTATTTCTGGATAACTAAAGTGCATTAAGTACAAAATTAGTTGTTCCAATTTAGCAGACTTAAAGTATACCAGTTTAGTACACTAAAAGTACAATTGCAGGGCATTTATATTAAGTGTATAAAAATATGTAAATGTATATGTAGTATACTTAGCATATTTCAAATACATTTTAGTATATTTATTTTTCACTAGGGCAGTCTTTTAGGAATACGGATTTTTAAATATTGACAAGGACATAACATATTCCTGACCTTCGCAGACATTTTTCAATGACAGTTTAACATGAAAATACACAAGCAGTTAATGTCATCTCCAGAAACTCAGATTTGATATTCTGTGTAGATTTGGAAAATGTTCAGAGCAACAGGCCATCACTGGTTAAATTTAGTTTTCACCATGTTTATTGTTGGAAGGTTTGAATTGGATTCAAGTTAAATATGCTTTCATGAGTTTTATTGTGAAATATAAATTAAAATAAAAACGTGTATTTTTCCAAATAAATGTTTTTATTTTCTGCCTTCTATCAAACTTTATAGACTAAATGTAAAGACAAAAATAATATGTTTTTGAATTAATTTCACTACTTTTAGTTTTTGTTTTGTGCTTCAAAAATGGGTGCCTTAGTTAGTCGGCTATCCGCTGAACACTGTTTAGCTTTGTAAAACCTTTACATTGTATTTTTTATTCTTTGACTATTTTTGACGCAAGGAAAAATGTCATTGGAGAATGCGGGCATCGATCCCGCTACCTCTCGCTTGCGCCTGCTGCTTCCTACCGATTGAGCCAAAGTAAGCCCACATGAGCCAATCGCGTTTCTCTGCTGTGGCTTACTTTTGACCAATCGCGTTTCTCTCCTGTGGCTTACTTTTGACCAATCGCGTTTCTCTCCTGTGGCTTACTTTTGACCAATCGCGTTTCTCTTGCGCAGCGAGCGCTCTACCATCTGAGCTAATTCCCCGTTGAAGACGCAGGCGCCTAAAGCAGACAATTTAAATCATTGTTATCGAATAAATATATTTTTGGTCGTATACTGACTTTATTTATGTTTTAACGTAAATGACTGCGTCTTTGCAGCGGCGTTATTTCCACCACAATATGTTGGCCAAAAAGTTTTTAGGCTAGTGTGCTTGTTTTCCAAGGAGGCAGTGTCAGTTAAGAATTCGAGACGAAAAATAAGACGTGAAACAAAGAAAAATCAAAGTTAGGCTATTTTCATGAAAAGGATTTTTTTCAGTTTTTATTATTGTGCTTCATTTCCAATCAAGCTGTAATTTTGTCAAATTATGCATCAGTGAAGTGATAGCCTACATAAAATGCTAACAATGAAATTAGCCTTGGCAAGACGAAGGACATTTCATTACAAAAAAATCTAATTTTCACTAGGCCATCATTTATTTGTAAACATAAAACATAATTTGAGATGTGGTAGAAATGTTCATGATTGCGTTTCTTTCCACACAGGGTCAAAAGTGTCTGTTTGCAAAGAAACACGTGGGTACATATATGACCCATACTTGAAAAATATCAATAATATGACCAAGCAAATTGTCAGCAAGTGTGCTGTGCATATTTCAATATGTAGGCTATACCATGCATTTACTAAGCCTATTCAGAGTTTCTCGGATGTGCCATTGGGTGTAAGGATGGTGAGGTTTCCTCTGGCATTCTGGTCAGCTTCAATAGCCTCAAACAAAGATTTGAAATTTCCAGCACCAAAACCCTGAAAAAGTAGAGGATTCTCTGTTATTAATGCACTACCACATATCTACACATTTAGGAGACATTTCCGAACAATAGATTTGATCAATTCATTGCGAATTTAAATATGAATGTATGTTCTGAAATGATTTCTGAAATATTTGCTATATTCTGAGATTTATATTAGCAGTCTTACTTGATGGTTGTGTCTCTGGATGACCTCTAGAAACACGGTGGGTCTGTCCTGTACTGGTTTAGTGAAGATCTGGAGCAAGTAGCCGTTGTCATCATAATCGACCAAGATTTTAAGTTCCTGTATAAACAATGCCACATTATTTTCACATTCTGCTTCAGACCTGTTAAATCAGGTGGCCAATAACTCTTTGCTGCATTTCCTTCAACCAAAAGAACATATTTAAAATGTAAACTCTGCATTGTTTCACTTTTCTGATAGTAAGCTGATAAACACTTTGATTATTGTATTGTACCTCCAGTATGCTCATGTCCTCAACAATTTTGACTTTGGAAAGCTTCAGATTCTCCTTGAGCCGCTGGTAATAAGTGTCAGGCACTGACATGAACTCCATTCCACGTTCCTTCAGGTTACGGATCTGAAAACATATCCTTGTCAATGCAATATACATACCTAAAGTAAACTTTTTCAGCTTTCACAAAGAACAATTCCAACCCTTTTCACTCTACAAATATATTTTATCTCTGTATCAATGTTGTAAAACCTTGGATGAAAAGCTTTTTTTACTCACTGCTGTAATGATGTCAGAGGTGTTCATGGCAATGTGTTGAACCCCTGGGCCACCATAGTACTCCACATACTCCTAAAAGGAGAAAAGATAGTCAAATGAATGAATGGATAGATGAAAGTACAGTAGATGTCATGTCTGTAATACGTGCCTGGATCTGGGACTTGCGCTTTCCCATGGCTGGTTCATTGATCGGCATTTTCACAGTTTCTTCATAGTTGGCCACCACTATGGAGCGCAGCGCACTGTATTCAGTCTGTAACTGCTTGTCGTCTACAGACCAGAATCTGTGGAACAGCAGGTTCCTCTGATACCTTCATACACATGCATGACAGGTCAGTTAAACACAGTGATCCTGATGTGAGTCACAATTTATGATCTGCCAAATGATTATAAATACTTTTGGAGAAGTCATATGGTTTTTAGGCCTATTTGTAGGATGCATTTTCTTCCTTTAGAAACAAATGCATTTTCATTTTAAAAACAAAATTAGATATTTTGTTTTATAATGAATCTATCTTCATAGATTTTCTTAATATTTTTCTCTTGTTTTTCCATTAGAAATATTATACATTAAAAAAAAAAAAACTTAACTCAAAATACATTTAATTGAGATGGAAAATGACTTAAAATAGAAAGTCTTGTTTTCTTAAAAATGTATTCAATTTAAAAGAGTTAATGGTTACAAAAGCAGCAACAAAAAAAAATTGTTTCTTTTTCTTTCCCCATTGACATACTTTTTTAAAAAAAATTGTTTTAAGCATAAACTATTTTTAGTATCTTAAGTCATTTTGCTTCTCAAGTAAATGTATATTGATTTAAGAATGTGTAGATGTTTGCACTGGAAATCAAGACAAAATGAGTTTGGTTTTATTTGTGCAGTGTTTTAACAAGAGCTGGACATGATGGGATGGGGTCTGGTTTAGATAATTCTTCTATTCCCACCCCTCAACACCCTCTTTTCCCCCTCCCCACTGTGTCTAACTGTCTCCAGATGGTGTCTCAGATCCTTTGAAAAGTAATTTTGCTGAGTCATACTTACTAAGGAGTTTTCTTGCATAATATTCAGTCGTCCACTACCACAGACTGAAATGCAACCACCCCATCTGCTGTCTCTGTCTGTTCTCTCTGAGTCTCTTCTGATCTTTCCTTTCTGTCTTTACTCCATCCTCACCATGGAGACACACTGCTGATCACTGGGGAAGGGCTCTCGTTGTATTCTGACTGGATGGGACGGATAGGGAATTTCCCCCCAAAGACTTGCGATGTTCTAAGCTAGTACCCCTCGTGACTTCTTTTGTGCTTTTCGGTCTTGACAACCCTGGCTCAGAGGTCTGATGCTGTCTGCCTGTTCACAATTACGCAGCTGAAATAAGTTCAACAATGTGTTTAGAAAAGTTTTTTTACCAATCTACTATTGGAACCATCTCATTGTCTGACTGATTTCCAACCACATGGTCAATGAAGTCCAGCTTCCCGCTTGGCCTGTGAAAGAACAATCAAGAAAAGGACAATGATATAACAATCCATCCAGGCACGATCAGAGATATGGACCTCTTATATAAGAAGACAAGGACACATAAACACACTCACAGTTTTGCCAAGAAAGGGTCACAGAACAGAGGAGCATGGAATCCTGGGAGGAAGAGCCCATTATATCCTGTCCGCTCTATAAGAGTATGAGTGGTGTCACCATACTAAAATGGAATCAGAGCGGAAGTGGGACAAAAAGTTGAAAGATTTAAATATATATGTACAGTATATGCACACAAGTCGGTAAAAATGTTTTTGAAAGAAGTCTCTTATGCTCAACCAGGCTGAATTTATTTGATCAAATATACAGTAAAACAAGAATACTGTGAAATATAATTACAATTTAAAATAACGGAAATGTAATCAATTTCTATGATGGCAAAGCTGAATTTTCAGCATCATTACTTCTAGTCTTGCATGATCCTTCAGAAATCATTCTAATATGCTGATTTGGTGCTCAATAAACATTTTATTATTATTATTAATGTTGTGCTGCTTAATAGTTTTGTGGAAATCGTGAAACTTTTTTTTCAGGATTATTTGATGAATAGAAAGTTAAAAGGACTAGTATTTATTTGAAATATAAATCAATTGTAAAATTATAAATGTCTTTACTGTAACTTTTGGCCAATTTAATGCATCCTTGCTCAATAAAAGTATTAATTTATTTTTTAAACTTATATAAACACATGAGATTATACATACTGTCTGAAGTACTGCCAGCTTCACAGAGCCAAACTTATCCTCCACAACATGAGGCTCTTTAACGATAATGGCACCTCGTTCTTTTGCTTTCTGCAAGAAAAAATGAATAAATCAATAGGTGATTACTGCACATTTATGCCCAGGTGTTTTTTAACAGATAGAACATGAGAGAAACCATCAGCACTGTAAAAAAAAAAAAAAAAAAAGTTGCTGCCTTAAATTTTTAAGTACAATCAACTTGGATATTTAACTCATTTCACCAAAAATGTAACTGACTTAAAAAAATTGTTGCTTAACTCATAAAAAATGTTGAAAATTGCTTAACTTATTTCAATGAGTTAAAGCAATGTAAAAACATATGTTGTCTAAACTTATTGATTTTTTACAGTGAGCATTTACCTCTACCAGGAAGTCACAGTTCTCTACAGTGAAAGCTACATCTTTAACACCATCTCCATGTTTCACCAGGTGATCTCCTATCTCTGTTCAAGGAAAAGGACAGATCATACAGTACGGGATGTGGTTTTAAAGATAATCAAACACCAAAAACGGCAATACTCATTTATCAGTCTTACCTTTATTACCAGGATTCAAGGCAGAGGTGAAGACATAAACAATCTGGGTATAGAAAACATTGATCAGCGATCACTTCTATGAGGCTTTTTAAAATTCTGACCAAAGCAGATCAAACTGGCCAGGCTTCACAATGCATAAGCAATGAAGAGGATGGACACAACCTGACTCTCACCTTCCCCTGTTTCACCGCGTGAGACACAACATCACGACTGCCTGTCTCCAGCCCACGATATGCCAAGGGCTCAAACCCCAGTTTATTACAGTAATAAGATGCCGCCTGAGATGTATCACAGCACAGAGAGGAAAACAGAGAAAATGACAAGATGGGGAGATCTGATCAAATTCATCACAGAAAATAAAGTTAAAAGAATATGGGTAATAAAATGATATCTATATCTATATCGGTGTGTATACATTTTGAACATTCATATAGGCTAAATGACACAAACTATTCACTGAATCTTCAAAGTGAAAGATCTTTTGTTTTTGTTTTTTCAACATGTGTAGTATGATAATGGCTCCATCTACTGGGGAAATCACAGAAGTGCCCAAAAAGTCTCAATATGGAAGAAATTAGTGAGTGGAGGATGGTGGTCTCTGCCTCTGCAAGCTTATTGCCTCCACCCCTGAAAAGAGCCAATAGCATCTCCCTACTGGACACCTCCTCTAATATTCAATAAAACAAACTAAATCTACAAACTTATTGTGTTAAAGAATTACCTGTTTGGCATTTCCAACCCAGAAAGTGATGTGGTCGAAGCAGACAAACCTGCCCTGCTCATGCTGTTGACATATAAAAGCAGAAACGACTGTGATGTACTAACCTTCTTTTATAAGCAGAATTAATCTAGAGTCTGAAGAGTATAATGATGTAGCCTACAAGTAAAATCAGAATCAGAACAAAGTTCAGCATGCAGGTGACATTAGGATCAGTACATTAGGAGAAAGAGGACATATTTCTTAAAGCATGCATGTATAATGCTATCATACCTTTTCACCTTTGTCAGTGTAGGACGTCTGTAGAAAAATAAACGAGAAATTTAGGCTTGTTTGAATTGTTTGGTCAGTTAACAAATCAAAATCTTAAAATGTCTTAAAAATTAAGTTTTTTACCATCTTTTAGTGGTTCTTGCAGACACCTTCTTCTTGGGTCAGTGTCAGAAATGAGGTGATGTGGTGAGTGCAGATGCTCCAGATGTGAATTTGTAGAGTTGTGTGTGAGACTCCGCCCATAGAGGACGAGAGCGGCACTGCAAGATGCTCTGCTGTTGAAAAAGCTACTATTTTACAGATTGATACACTATTATAATCTATAATATAACATACTTTATAATATATAATTATTATGGTTTTAAAACTATGCAGTCTATGAAGCAAGTCAAATGTAAACATCGAACTCTAAAAATACAAAACCAGTCAAGTGTACAACAGAATAATCGATCTTTGGATTTCTGTCCGTTTTAAAAGACTTGCTGCGGTTTTTGAGTGAGGTTTTGTTTTTTGTAACTTTAGATGTTTGACTCCCATGCAAAAGAGGAGGAACACGGTCCTTCAACCCTATTGGCTATTGAGTTGCGTTTGTAGTTTTCAGTGCGAGTATGGATATGTGAAACGATTTAGTTCAGGAGTCATGAAGATTGATGCATGTTTTTCTCTCTGAGGTAGAATTGTAAAAGTTAGGTTAAACTTACTATTAATTCCCTTTTTTTTAATGTGCATTCGTAGCCTATTTCATTAGACAGTAATAATAATAATAATAATAATTAAGTTAGTATAAATTGTATTATAAATTAATTTATAGCTAGTTAAATTTCAGTATGGAAACAATTAATGTAGGCCTAAATGATTTTAAAGAACTGCATTGTCATACTGACACAGAAAATTCTAACTCCTCTCTGTCACTCCCCTTCTAATAAATGCATCATGATGGTAAACATAACGTTTAGTGTAACAGCCCCCGCTCCCCCCTTTTAAATAGCAAAATGCTTATAACCGACTGGGGACTTCATTAGCAGTGACAATGTTGATGCTGAGGACAGTTATATCAGATGTGATGTAACTTTTAATTATTACTTTTATAAGTGGCTTTGAATAAAAGCGTAAATGCAAATAACTAAAACATTAAAATAATTTGCTTTATATATATATATATATATATATATATATATATATATATATAGGCTATATATATATATATATAATGTTTATTATAAATTCAGTGTCTTATGAGGAGCTCTCATAAAGTATTTACATCAGTTTTCTGTTTGGAAATAAAGTAACATTTGTGTGGCCCAGAAAAAAAAACAAAAAAAAAAACTCTTTACTGATTTGTGATCGCGGTGCTACTGTTACTATGAATCCATCTGATGTAAGTGTGAAACTCTTATGTGTTCTCAGAAGTACAAACCTACTGAGAGCAGATATTTGAGCTGTAGACTGGCAGTAGCTGATATGCAAATGAGCATATGGGAGCGTTTAGGGGAAAGATGTTGATGCACATGAGGTATGTTTCTCGAGAGAACAGTGACAGTCTGTAGCCGACGCTGATTGGACAGATACAGTTCTCAGGGGAAATGCAGTGCCGTTGGTCTCTCTTAGCTCAATGTGATCTCAGCGCAAGTCATAAGAGAGATCAGAATAGAACGAAGAAACAACAAAGAGATAATAAAACATGAGACAAGCTATAAAAAGATTATAAAACAAGCATGAAGAGCGAAAAAAAGTGAAGAAAAGATCAAAGAAAGCCGAGCATCATGAATGAGCAGACAGCAGAAAACCCAGCCATTGTGCAGAAGTGGTTGCAGAAGAGGAGAAGCCGAGAGGACAGAGAGAAGGAGGAAGCAAACATGCAGGTTGAAGCTGAGGAACATGATCCTGCTGTTCATGAAGAAATGGAGGAGAAGAATGAAGCAGCAGAGGCGGTTACAGGCAAAGAAAAGGAGGCTAGAATCCATTCAGTCTTCTCTTTGGTGAGGAGTCAGATCAGGACGCAGGCCGGTTTGGATGGTCATCGCATGGGCATAATGGATGTTGTAAACCAAATCAAGGAACTGGAGAAGAGCAAGAAGGAACATGATGAACCATCACACACAGTTGAGATCAGCTCATCTGAGGAGAACGCAGTGGATCAGGTGGTCCAGAAAGAGACTGTAGAAGAGCAAATGACTGAGGAGAATAAGAAGGAAAGAGGTGAAGAATTATGTGTAGTCTTGTTGGAGGAGATATTGTTGAACATTGAGACATTAAAGAAGGATCTGAGAGAGGAGCTTGCTCAGCTTCGCTGCGACATGCAAAGCTACACGGAGCGGGCGCTCTGCGGCCTGGAGACCCGCCTGAGAACACAAGCGCTGGCTCGCACAACTCCCACTGCGCTTCCCAGAAACCACACAGTCGATCCCATGGAGACCAAGAAACAGAGACCTCCCAGCATGCCTCCCCTGGGAACATCTAGGAGACGAGTGCTCAACCGCACAATGACCACTATCACACCTAAAACTTGCCTACCTCTTTCCCTGGGGCCCCGCTCCAATTCAGAGCCACTGGGGGGCTGGGGTGCTGAGACCGCCTCGAACAACAGCGCTCCAACGTTGCTGAGAAGTCATCCTCCTGAGCCGTTGCCTCCTTCTCTACCTCCTGCACAGAAAGTCAAGAAGGCTTTGCGAAGCAGGACTCGCATTGGTAAGCCAGCATGCTAGAGAGGTCTAAGACCCCAATACTATTGCTGGGAAAGGTCATTAAAATGCCATCAGGGGAGACACCAGCATCATTCTGTACTTTCAGAATCAATGATAGAGATCACAGGATAAGATAATTCAATATGAACAGCTGCGGAGAGAGCTGAGGAGCACAAGTGTCCTCTTCTGTGCTATTCCGTGTTGTTTGTCCATGGAATTATTGAAGACAACCAAGAAAAATCCTACTAAATGAATCTCAAAGAAAAAAATAGATGCACCGAGGAGGTGAATAGAATGTATAATGCTGATTACTAAGACATTGCGACAAAATATACAGGATGAGGTACAGATTAAATTAAACTCTCTCAGTCTTTTTATTTTATCACCTGTGTGCTATAATGTATCACATTCATCACTGTAAAAAAAAGTTGCTGCATTAAATTTTTAAGTACAATCAACTTGGATGTTTAAGTAATTTCAACTTAAATTACATTAAACTGACTTAGAACATGAGTTGAATCTTTTATAACTAGTAAAACATTTTTTAAAATTGCTTTACTTATTTTGATAAAGCAAAGTAAAAAAAAACTTACGTTGTCAAAACTTATTGATCATATATCTTTATAGTGTATTGCACAGAATGATTTTTGTTATTACTGAACTAACGAAACAAATATAGGGTCCTATCTATGTATTTTAGTTCTGTCAAACTGTATTAATCAAATGAACAGTAAGGCACATGTAATGTTTTGTACATTGAAAAAAATTACAATAAGATTCATATTGTTTATGATTTTCAAAGTTGTATCAAGCACATACGCTTATAATTTAGATTTTATTAATTTGTTCACATTCACTTTGCACATGTCATTATATATGTGATATTAACATTATGCACATGATTGGATGTATTTTGTCATATTGTCAGTAATAAAGAAATTAATGCTATTCATCTGTATTGTATTTGTATTTGCATATATGTGCAGTTTCATTTAAACAAGTTATGCATTTCAATTACAAAGTTTCTATTCAAATTGGTCCTATAACAGTTCTTATTATTATACATACAGGCACAGACGGCACCCCTCTGCAATTTAAGAGCAATTATTGTTATTATTGCAACATCAACAGAAAGGCAGTCAAATCTGAAAGATTAAAAAAAGAAAATATAACTAAATGTTCCACAACACACCATAAAATACTGCATATCTTCGATTGTTCTATAATCAAATGCTGGTAGCGACACCTGCTGATCAAACAATTCATTATCCAAAATACATTTGTCAATTTAATGTTCTCATTGAATCTCGAGTTCTCAGTCAATCATTAACTCTCTAAAGTAGTTAAATGTATAAATAGTTTTTATGTAATGTTAAAATAAATGGTGGAAAACCCACTGTAAATACAAAACGAAAAACACACTCAAAAAAAGTTCCATACGCTGCAGGTCTGCGCAGGTTTGAAATGCGCATGCGCACGGCGCGCGTCCCCGTTTGATGACAGCTGTGCGCTGTGGCTGTTGCTAAAGGGAGGAGAAAATCTCACGACGGAGGACTTTTTTTTATCTCTTTCATTCGCAGCTAGGACCTTTGGAGGACTGTAACGAGAACTCGACTGTAAAACCGACCCGTACCAGTCGCGACTGAATTTAAAACGTCATACCCAGCCCTCAAATTAGTCGGTGAGTCTGTTGTACGCTGTCTCGAGCTGGTTAATGTGACACTTTAGCGAACTGAGCGTTAGCTGCTTGTTGGCCTGCTTGTCTCGGTCATGTTGTCACTTTTTGTTTTTTAACCTCGTTTTTTGCCAAACTAAGCTTTCAGGAACATATTTCGATTTCTTGGCATATTGTTACCTGACTGTAGATTTCAAAGCGCTATTAAACGAGGTATTTCATTTATTGTTGCGCTATAAAACACGATGATTCTTTTGCTTTTTGGTCGCTGACACACCGACTCTTGCAGCTTTTGTTGTTGTCATGCACTTCTCATTGACAGTCATGCTGGTGTGTTAATGCCAGCTACAGTGTTTTATTTGACAGTGAAAGGCCCTAAGTGGTATGAATAATTTCCTTTCAATGGGAATTGCACATGTATTTGCAGCCGATGTTTTGTTCTGTTGTCACTCACGTTATTAGGTCACGCGCTGCTATATCTCTGTGTTTAACTTACAGATGGCTCTTATGTGACTGACGTTATCGACATTTCCCATTGTGATCAAAATATTATTGTGAAAAATTATTTTCTGTGATGATGGATGACAAATGCTCAGCCATGCACACCTGCGACAGTGTTGTTTGCAGCAAATCTCTAAATTCTAGGGTTTTCATACTGGTCACTTATTTCTGGAAATAAGTGACCTAACTACCCCTAAAGGTAGGTTTAGTTAGCACATTTTTACACAATGGTAATTTGGCGTGCCTTACATAGAAATTATAAAATGTAAGAAAAATAACACTTCGTTTAAAAACAATGTTAAAATAAAAATAAATGGATAAAAAAACAAAATGGCAGGAGCAGGAGTGGGAACTGATGTGATTCAACTGTTAATGAGACCAGCAGCACTACTGCGAGTTTGATGTCGCTTTATACAACAGTTCATTAAGCAAGAAGTTTATATGAAGTTTGTTTTATACAGACTTTGCCCAGTTTGTATATTTCTAAAATCCGGCATGAATTTCACCCCATCTTTTTTAAAATCCATGTTATAGATCTTATTGTGAACAATTCTTCCGTGCTTGTTTAATTTTGTAATTTGTAATTGCCATAACTTGATCTTCTAGTGAAAATTACAGACTTCTCTCTAGTGATCTATGCAGGACTTCACCAATAATTTAGTCCCTCCACAATTGACTGCAAGATCACATTCATTTTTGAGTGCAATACCCATGTCAAAATCCATTCAACATTTGATGCATTGAACCAAGTCCCACCCTATATTTTTTCTTTTTCGATAATCCTTATCACTTGGATGTAAGTCACAGTACAGAAGAAAATATCTGTTGCTACGTCCATTTCATTGTAGCTTTAATTGCCTATGGAAATCGTCCCAAAAAGATTTGAATGGGTTTTTGGGTAATTTCAGGGGAGGGAAACTGATCCATACGGCTTGCTTGCTCAAACACGCGCTGCCGGTCTTTTAGACAACTGCCAAATCCTAGAATGCTCTTGTTTTCTAATCAGTCAGCTGTGTGTGGCTGGCACATTACGGACTGCTTTTCTGATCTGGTTCATCCCCCAACTGCTTGGCTGTCCTTATGTAGCCTCATATTGAGGGTATGAAGCTCCTCCCATTGCATCTCCTCAACACATGCCAAAGCTGTGACATTAGGTTAGCGGTGCTCTTTGAGTAACAGACTGGAGTTTATTTGATGCATTATCTATTTTAGTGGGGCTCATATCTCAACACCTTTCACTATTGTCTTGAAAGCTCAATAAGGATGTTTCGTGATGCCAATTTACTCCTACCTCTGCCAAATGTCCTTATGTTGAAGTTCTATGTCCTGATGAACCATTTCAGCGTTAGTGGGAGGTTTCGCATTTTTAACAGGCTGCA
This sequence comes from Squalius cephalus, assembly GCF_949319135.1. Lineage (NCBI taxonomy): Eukaryota > Metazoa > Chordata > Actinopteri > Cypriniformes > Leuciscidae > Squalius > Squalius cephalus. Next base: position 18,950,061 of record NC_137137.1, on the reverse strand, counting down.
GTTTTCTGTCATGTGACTGAGGCAATGTACAAACTGTTGAGGTGATGCTGAGGTCAAGCAGGATGTGTTTTCAGCAGGGTCAGGAGTTAGGAAGTGTGAAGCTCCAGATAGTGTTTGTGTGTGTGTGTGTGTGTGTGTGTGTGTGTGTGATCATGAGTGAGAAAGAGAGTGCACTGACACATATAGTAATTTCAGAGGGGCGCTTAGCATATTTTTCTTGGCGCCTTGCTGTTGGTATTTGGCAAAACTGAGAAAACTGACAATTCATGAACATCATGTGCTTGTAAACATATTAGGATGTGATTCAGCTTCTTCTGAGATTTAACAGTTGTTTATTTCAGTTTGGTGCAATGGTTCCAGAACTAATTATTTTTATTTATGATGACTTATAGATGTGTGATTCTGGCTAAATTGAGAATCTAGGGCTGCCCTCGTCTAAAGATTTTTCTAGTCGACTTGTAGTTGTTCATTTTATTTTAACGTTTTTATATTAATAAGCCATATATCATAATAATGAGCCTTTAATTGCCTATATATTACATAGCCTAATCAGCGCTCAAACGCACACATAAAGCTTTCAACAGCGCATCGGCAAACTTAATGATTATGAGTTTGTCTTGAAAATACAGAAAGAGACTGTCTAAACATTTTAATAATTTATTGATAATGTTTTCTGTGTTTTTGGCAGTAGAGATTAGGACTAAGTCATGAATGCTGACTCGTCATCTCCGCATTAGTGGACACGCCTAGCTGTTTAAAAGTAGCCTAGATATTTCAAGCTTTCTATAGATTTAATTCTCATGTCTGTGAGGCAAGTATACACTGAATTTCAGTTTGTTTTTTGATGTGACTGAGACCAAGACGGCAAAAAGCGCATCCTGATTGTTTTCATTATTTTACAGAAGCACATATTTTAAGTTAAATGCAAGTGATGGTGCCGGCCCCTTTATGTCATGCAGTAAGTGCGCTCTCCACAAAAATACTTGATAAACACTTGTGTTCACTTGATAAACTTTCAGTATGATGCATCACTGCCCTGATTGGGACAGTGACAGTTTCGTCAACTCTTGTCCATCGGGCAGTCCTTATTGTTGAGCCCTGTATTTGGATCTAGTGTATTTGGATCTGTATTTGGATCACTTGCCGTGTGTAAGCCCCTCCCTTTCTTTTACGTTGAATGCGTGTGTGTGAGAGAAAGCGACAGAGGGCGCTCTCAGCCAAACTATGATACGTAAATGATATATGTGCTAAACTTTTTTTTTTTTTAACCTGTAACTTAATCACAGGCGAGTGAAATCGTACAATTTACTAGCCATTGGCTAATTATTTTTTTAGTCGTCTAGCGTGAAATTTGGTCACATATGGGACCAAATTTACTTGCAGTGTAGAGGGTTGAATAGACAACTAAACAAAATAACATGTAATTTACTAGAGGTTCTGACAAAATGATTGTCTTTTTTAAAAATAATTAATGTTATATAATGTTATGACATTTTTTTAAACCATTTGGAATGAGGAATAATGAATGAATGAATGATTCAATGACTCACTCATAAAGACTTAGGCTAAGGTCCTTGCACACTGAATCCGAAATTTTCGCATGCGTTTTTTCGTATCCATCATTCTGTGGCTCTAATCTGTCAAAACACCATTCAAACCCTTGTTACGGATGCGAAAAACGCAGAAAATCGAACCCGATTCGATTTTTTTTTTTGACGGACGAAAGTTTCGGAGGCAGTGTACAAGTGTGATTGACATAATGTGAGGTCGTATTTATTTTTTAACGTGCGAAAATTTCGGACGCGAATTTCGGACTCAGTGTGCAAGGGCCTTTAGGCTGCATCCGAAATTGCATACTTCCCTACTATTTGTAGGCAAAAAACATCCTGTATTGTAGGCTAAAAACAGTATGTGACAAAAGAAGTATGTCAGAATTCACACAGTACTCATAAAAGAGTAGGCAAAAAATACCTGGATGACCTACCTCTTCCGGCGAGATTCTGAAGTGGGCATACGATAGACACTTTACTTTCCCATGGGGAGACTTTGTGAATGGCAGTGAAGCGACGTAACTGACGCTGGTACGTCACTTATTAATGACAGCATGGTGAACGTAGTACATCTGGATCACATTCATACTACGCACACTCATACGATATAGAACATATTTTTTTAGCGGTTGTGAAGTAATTATTTATTCTAAATAGGCGAAGTACCTACTCAAGAGATTTCTGATGCAGCCCATACTTGTTTAATCAAAGTTAAAGTCAAAGTTACTTTTAAAAGGTAATTTACTCTATTTTGAGGACTTCTCAGGACTTCTGTGTAATTTGAATTATTGTAAAACAGAAATAATGATAATGTGTGTGGTTGAAAAGACTGTTTGTGAAGCTCTTTCATACCTATACATGACATCTGCTCTGGGTCAGCGGCAGCATCAACGCAGATTTGAATGTTTGTTGCGATCAATCCCGAATCATCTAGGAATAAGATTGTGTGGGTGTTTGAATCGAGATTGTGATCGTTTAACGATTAATCGTGCAGCTCTGCACCTATTAAATTCTGGCAGATACAGATATGGAATAATTATTTTATATGGCCGATAACCAGTAAATGACTGATAGCCTTTTAGATATAAAAAACAAAAAAAAAACAGTTTTAACAGTTATTTAACAGGCAATAACAGTTATAGTCATGTAGCCTTATTGGTGCAACTTTATTGTTTTAGGTTATATCTATTCCAAAATACATTTTCTTGATGGTAATTGAAATACTTGTACTGGATTTTATATGACAGTTGTATGCTAAAATAAAGAAATAATAGTGAAATGGACTTAATGAATGCCCACTTCAGAAATACTTTTAAACACAGTCTTAGGGGAGTGGAATATTTGCTGTATTTCTTTATTTTTGAGGAATCATTTATTGGCCTCCTCTTTCCATACATGACCACATTTTTCAGATCTGTCAACAACTTCTCTATCTACAACACAAGAAGTTTGATGACTGTTTCTGAGAGCCGCTTGAATTTGTAATTCTCAGGAGGCTTAGGCTATGTCATCTGTGTGTGAACTTAACTGTTTGTTTTGATTGGTCACTTGGTTATTGGCAGGCATGCTATTTTTGGCTCGCTATTCCATCAACAGTCAATTTTTTCTGAGGTGTAATTTTGTTTCCATGTAATGGCATGCACAGGTGTTTCTTAGATCCTTCATGTTTGGTGACTTTTTTGTGAAATCTCAAAGATGACTGCTAAACTGTGCATGTGGTTGTTATTTTATCTCCGGATTCTTGCCAAGGTACTCAAACTTGCTTGGTACACTGTTTTTGTGAACCACAGAGATATTGTTTCACATTCTCTAAAGAGAGCAGAAAGCATCCTGGGTTGGAGACATTTCCGCACAGTACTCCCACACTCATGTTCACCAGGCTGGTGCAATGAAACAGATTTCTCTGAGAGACTTTGTGCTTGGTTATGGGATTTTCAGTGGTCAGTTAGATACCAGTAGAAGCGGAAAAATGCAGATCTGAACACCTTAAAAAGGCTTTCAGTAGAGTTCCACTGACCAAGTGTTATCTCTTTGCGTGCACATTTATGTAGTTGTAAATGGAAATGTGGTTGGGATGCTTGGCCACTGAAAGAGTATCCCACTCCACATCACATCCCCTGATAATCACGTTAGCTGCCTCTATTTCTTAGATGTCTCTTTTCGCTCATAATTGCCATGAAATTGAAAATTGTATACTTCCACTCTGGATTTCTCATCTGCTCAGTCACTCCACAATACTGTCCATTGCAGAGTCAGACTGCATTCGTTGCTGAATGTGTGGGTAATTTCTCTCATGAGTAGTTTGGTCTTGTGCATTGTAGTAAACATGTGAAAGTGCGTAATGTTGCATCCAGCCTGTGATTCATATCCCGCAGAGCTCCTTAATGCTGTGCTTTAAGGGCACTGAGAGCAATGATTCAACCAGATGCAAAGAGGAAGAAGAAATGAAAAACGGATCCTCGTTAAGGCACCAACCTAACCTGAGAGTTATGCTTTGAATACCAGTGTTATAAAATTACTTATGTAAATGTTCCCTTAACAGAGGGTTTTTTTTTTATTGTCATTGATTCACAACTTTGGATTGTTACTACTTTGTACTCGTTTCCGGTGCTCAGGTACTCAAAAGTAACCATTTTATTATGTTATAAGCATTTATGAACCTCTTGTCCAACAAAAGACATTTAATAACATGCTTTTTCTCCAAACTCACTACATAACGACAGTTGAACATCCTTATGTGAGATGATGTGGCTTCTTACACCAGAATAAGGCAGTCGTGTGTTTATAAGTCATGTTTAATCAATCAAAGCGTTTCAATCTTCTGTTTATTAAAGGGGGTCATTTAATGCCATTTTTGTACAAGCTAATATGATTCTTTAGGGTCTAAATTAAAAGTTTGTAATATACTTTAATTAAAAATTCTCATTAGTATTGTAAGAAAACACTCATTTTACCTGGTCAAAAACAGCTCTGTTTTCAGCACACCGTTTAAGTGCATGTGTCTTTAAATGATAATGAGCTTTGCTCACCCCACCCCTCTGTTCTGTGCATACACGTAACACAATAACCATAACGTGTTGTTCATTATAAACGTGGGATAATTATATTGAGAACGTCGTACATAGAAAACATGCCGTAATGTACCCTGAGTCAAACCTTAGCCGCATTCATCGTCAAGCGTGCTAGCGATTTGCAAAGATTAATATAAAGGTTAATAAAACGTTACACTCACTTCTTCTTCTGGAGGTGCAGCAGGAACACGAATAGTTGGTACCGATCCTTTTTTCAGGAGCAGCTTCTTAGTAAAACCAGCTTTTATACTGACCCTCGTTTGTAAAGCAATCTGGTGTGTGAAATGATTCACGCAAACATGAAAGCATTGACGTTGATCGTGGGGAATATTCCCTTTGAAAACAAAACTCAGCCACTGCTTCTTCAGCGGTTCGAATTTAGGAACATCAATATGACTGCTGTGTTCGTTATTACACCCAAGAACAGAACACCACAATCGCTTAGACGCCATTCTGCTCATAGACAGTGCTCCATCGTATCAACAATGACGCACGGACTATGATTGACAGCTCGCTCACGAGCGAGGGCGGGTCTGTGTTGAAACGCTGCTGTCAATCAACAATCGTGGGAGGGGCGTCCGGCCGTGTGACGTCACACGGTCAAACGGCTTGATTTGAGAGAGGGGCAATTCCACGCAAAACTGTCACATCCATAACGCCAACTAAATACCATGGCATTGTGTTGGCGTTATGGATGTGACAGTTTTGCGTGGAATTGCCCAGAGGGGAAAACATATAAGAAGATAAAAAAAAAAAAACACTGGATGGATTTTTATCATTTTATGATGGTTGTGTACAGGCACTGCCAACACACATTTCAGTACAATCAACTTGTAAAAGTGCATGTACCATTATATGACCCCTTTAAGGTACAGCAATGATGCCCGATAGGGATTTCCTGGAATGATGTATGTTATCTACTTCTGCGCAGGGCGTATTTGGCATGTCTGCTTTAGAGCAGCCTTTGCCAAAATCGCATGTGGTTTCATTGCGATTAATTGTGCATCCCTATTAAATATTATAAAATATTATTGAAGGTTGCATGAAACATGACCCCCCCCCCCCCGGATAAATCATTTATAACAAACACTACAAAACAACATTTGATAATTATAATAAAAAAATAAAAAGAGAGAGCACCAAATCAGCATATTAGAATGATTTTTGAAGGATTATAAAGCCTGTAGTAATGACTGGTGGAAGTTCTGCTTTGCCATCATAGGAATACATTTAATTTTCAAGTCTATTGAAGTAGAAGTGAAGTAGGCTAGTTAATATTTTAGTTATTTTAAATATTAATAATATTTCACGGTACTACTATTTTACTGTATTTTTTTTTATCAAATAAATACAGCTCTTGTGTGTTTAAGAGACTTTAAAAATGAAAAACATTAAAAACTCTTCCCGATCCCAAACTTTTGAATATTAATAAATTTGTTCAAATTCAAATTAATAGCCTATATAAAATGATTTAAAAAATTTGAATAAAATGAATTGACATAGTAAAATAACAATTATATTCAAAGACTATTATTGTCAAAAGTAAAAAAAAATTATAAATAAAAAGTACAGTTTTGAGTTTAACAAGTTTTGAGAAAGGTTGATGTCTTTAGACTAGGAAGACACCAAGTCTAATGCCAAGTTAGTGTACTGTGTGTGTGTGTGTGTGCGCGCGCGATTCAAGTGCTGTCGGCTTGCTCAATCCGTACATGCTCCTCATTCAAATGAAAGCGAGATCAGTCATTTTAATCACAAGAAAATTGTAGACTAGTGAACTGTAACTGTCATAGCATTGGACTGTAATTGATATGACAGTACTGAAATATCAGCAAGTACCCCAAAATAATTTATTGGTATTTGTACTTGACCTTTAAAAAAGTTATCTGTACATCCCTACTTTAATCCCCTGGACTATGTTCTTGAATACGTTTTGACATTTTGTTCTCTTGCATAAGAATACACTAAGCACACATCCATCTCTCTCTCCATTCCTCCTCAGAGTGACTGAGTCTGCTCTACCTGATCAAATGCTGTCAGATCTAATCCAAATGCTGCTCTTGAGAACAGAGGAACTGAAAAAAGGACCTTCCTCCTGTTCCCAATGCTTTTAGAAAGTGTGCCTTTCTATGTGTTGCTAAAAACAGCATCGGCTGCAGTCCAAAACCTGAAAAAAGTGTAAGTAGACTAATCTTTGGGTTTGAGTTGCTTGTGAATTTATTGCTGCTGACGTTGAGTCAGAGGATTGCAGTGCGTCTTATCTTAATGCTTACCACCTAACATCCCTGGGATGTTAGAAACACTGCTGCATACTAACTTATTCATCTCAGCCTGTGTCCTTTTGTGTAAGATGTGAAACGTTTCCATTTTTCATAGATCCATTGATGCTTTGTTGATATTTTTGATCATCGAAATAGGGCGACTGCGTCTTGAAAATATTCTTGGCTGCTTCAACTTCCTGTACCAGAAATTTGGCAGTGCAAGAAAAGCAGCGTGTTAGTTAAAATGCCTCTTTTTAGTTCTCTATGGTCCTATTATGGTCCAGTTTATACTTTCCCTCACTGCATGGCTGCAGATGTTTTGTCTAATATGTTTAGTGTGAGAAAAATGGGACCATTTTGATGATAGATATTTGGAAACCTTTAGTTTCTTTTCTGTTTGCACAATTAATCAATTATTATTATTTTATTTTTTTTACTGATTTAAAATGAAATGAAATGAAAACGAAGTACTCATGTAAATTAAATGTCCGGCTGAATAGCGACATAAGGTATCCATGCGACATGCGTATATTCCAAGTGTTGTGAGGGTAGCTATATGATATGTAACAATGTATTATTTAACAAAAATCCTGACCTTGGCTGATGGTCCTCAGTGCACGGTTCTGCGACGTGCGTGTTCTTGAGACTCAATTAGCGCAACAATTCACTCGCTCTCGCCCAGAAAAAGCACACAAATTGTGAGAAGTCAAGATACAAAAACATGACACGAAATACAATCCATGCCGCCTTCTCTGAGGCCCATAAAGGAAAGAAGGGCGTACGGCATTAGAACAACACCAGGCTGAGTTATTTATGACTTAATTTTAATTTTAGAGTAAACTATCCCTTTAATAAAGAATTATAAATAAGAGATGCCATTACTGTCTTCAAAACATAGTTCAAAATAGAGATACTATTTATTTTAATGATGCATCTTGCTATCTAAGCAGCATTCCTATCACTGTTTCTGTAGTACTGGAGGTTAGCCTAAATTATACAATATTTTTGTCATAAAACATTTAAAAAATATATATTTTCTTAGAAAAGTTTGTCGGAAAATTTTTTATGCTTATTCAAAAAAGCAAAAGAGCAGCATTCATTTGAAATAGAATTCTTTTATAAGTTAACATTATAAATAGGCCTACTATGTGTAAGGTCTTTATTCATTTCTTAAAAAGAAAAATCTTACTGACCCCAAACTTTTGAATGTAATGTACTTAAAAGTATCTTGCTATTACCATCTGATACCATATGGCCAACTAAGCTAAGTTTAGATCTTTAGAAAAGTACACCTAGTTGTTTGCTTTGATTCATAGATTTTCTTTGGTAAGCTTATTTAATGCTTACTCAGTGTAACACAGCACATGCCTTTGCTATTTATAAGCCTATTGACACTTACAGTAAAGCACAAAAGCCAATACAGCTACCTTAAACTTTCTCAGAATAGAAGTAGAAAGTAAGTGAAAGGGTGGCCTTTTCCTCTGCCCCCCAGGCTAAATCTTCACATACCTCTGCATTCAACCACAAAACACAGTGAGCGCATTGATGTGCTTTATTTGGCAGGATGACAAGAGGTTGAGCTGATTCAGGAGTGAGTGGTACAAGAGGCCTCCGCGGATGTACTGATATTCCGCTCTGTGTATTTGTGGGCTGCTACACGGATGCGCAGGGGCCCGGCTCAATCGAGGGCATCTCGGGGCTGCTCTTTATCCCACGTTCTCCTGTGTAACCGTGCTTTACAAAGACCTCTTTGTGTCGCAGGAACGGTCCATGAAATTATCCGAATTTTCTGCATTTTCTCTTGTTTGAATGTTTGCATGTGCTTTTTGTTTGTCTACATCCCTCCACTATGTGAGAAGGCGAAGGCAACTAATGTGATTTACATATTGTTTTTTGGCCATTCATAAAACAAAGTGCCTGCAGGTCTGGCTGGTAATCTCAATCTACTACTACAATTTTAAGATGAGAATTTTTATTGGTTAACATTAGTTAATGCACTGTGAACTAACATAAATGTGAATGTTTTTATTTACTAACTTTAACACATTTTTACAGCATTTATTACACTTTGTTAATGTTAACTATAATGTTAACAAATGAGACCTTATTGTAAAGTCTTACTATTTAAATTTTAGTAATTTTGTTATGTGATTTAGTCTTTTTTTTTTTTTTTTCAGCTTTACTGAAATTGAATTAAAAGTATTAGTAATTTTAGTACTTATTTGTATTTATTTCAGTTAGTTGCAAGGCTGCATTTCTGTTTATCTAGTTCTGAAAATCTAGTTTAGATTTAATATTTATATTTTATCATCTTGTTTTCAATTATCAGAAACATTTTTTTAATAGTTTTAGGCTAGTTAACACTGATTGATTTACATATTTATTTTTTTGCAGGGTAACTGACTGTACATTATCTTTCACTTATATATGATGGATTTTGTATTTCAGTAACATTAGAAATGTAGTTTGAACTGGGCCCTAAAATACTTTGGTGACCAAAAGCAAATTGCATGCAAAGAGCATGTCTTTGTTTTTTTTTCTGAATAGTTTGTGTTCAGGCTGTGATAACTGGTGAAGGATACTGTCTAAAAGACAGCATTTTATGTGGTCTTTGCATTGTTAGTCATTATGTTAGTGAATGATTTAACAATGGATTATTAATGGATTTAACTGTTGCAAAGTCCTTAATACTCTTAGCTGCATTGGTGTAGAATGATTTTGGTCAAAGATTATGGCAGAGTTTGTGCATGGCATCAGTTTTGCACACAAAACCAATAAGCAGAAATGATGCATTTCATGCCTTGTTTCTTTTTACGGCAGTTTCATGGGGTTAAATGAAACGCATCGAAGCTAAGTGCGTAGTTGCCATTGCTGTGTGCTGACTCTGGGTTAAAAAGGTGAAGTAATTAAAAAATGCTTTACTTCAGCATGCCCTTTGGACCTTATAAAATTTGTGCATTTTTTTTTATGCTGTATGCCCGTGTTTATAGTCTCATAAGTTCCCTGTACGAAAATTGCTCTATTCTCTCCTGTCTCAGAGGAAATAGAGCAGTCTTCCTGTTTAAGCCTGATTGTTTGTCTTACACAGTTGGATTTGCGCTATTCAGCAGCTCTGTTTATTGACTTTATCTCTAGTGATTTTACTTTCATAATAGGCCCCACGTGCTTTTGTCCTATAAGGTATGTGTAATATTGAGATGTGCGGTCCAGCTGGTATAATGGGGGTGTATTACTGAATCCTTGTTGAGACAAGTTTAGGGTTAGATGTTGTAGTGACACTACACTCCAAAGGAACCAAACCTGCTGCAGGATAAATACTTCTGCTTACTTCCCAGAAGTAATTATACCTCTTATTCCAGTGATGACCGGTTTGACATAGGGCTGGGCAGTATATTGAGTTTGTATGATATATCAATATATTTTTATAAATGATATAGGATGAAGCAATACAGTTTTTTGATATACAATAATTTGATAATACGAGCGCTTTTGAAAAATTGCAGAGGACACGGAGTGAGCTGTTGCGGGAAAGTGCATAATCCAAATTGTCCAAAACATGAGACATGCCTTATATATGCTATCATCCAAATACGGGGATGTATATTGTGCATCTCCATTCAGCCAAAAAATACAGAGATCCATATTACCTAGTCCTAGTGTGTGACACATCCACTCTAGATTTGGCAAGTAAACAATGTTTAATGAAAAATATAAATGTGTTTTTGTCAGTACAAGTATAAATGTGAACAACTGAGACAACAGGGGAAAAAATCCCTATTGTTTGGCCTGAGAACCTTGGCCAAAATAGCTTTATTTGATGTGAATTAAAATGTCCTGTCCATCATACTTTTGCATTAGACTTGCATTTTAACATAGCCTAGCTCTTTATACAAATGTTTGGTCACACTTTAAATTAGAGTCCAATACTCACTATTAACTATGACTTTTGCCTCAATAAACTCCTAATTACTGCTTATTAATAGTTAGTAAGGTAGTTGTTAAGTTTAGGTATTGGGTAGGATTAAAGGATGTATAATATAGTCATGCAGACTATGGCATTAATATGTGATTTATAAGTACTAATGAACTGCCAATATCCTAGTAATAAGCATGCTAATAAGCAACTAAGTAATAGTGAGAATTGGACCCTAAACTAAAGTGTGACCAAATTTTTAGTTTACTCAGTTTACTGAAAGTTAGACGTGTCACATTACATTTGAACTTAATACACAATGACATATTTAGAGAACTATCTGTGGAAACTTTTATCGAGGTCAATGCAAAATGTCTAGTAGATTTATTCTAGTCAACTTGATGTATTTTGTCTTGAACAACAGACAGATCTCATTCAGTTGACTAGAATGACTATTCTAGACTGTCTGTTCTTCTGTCACTCACAGCCTCTTTTTTAATTCATGTCTAATTAATTATGGCATCTGCTCCAGCTGAAGTCTATTGTGTTTTGATCAGTATTGTCTCTGAACCCCTTTTGAAAACAGTTCCTCAAGTTTGTCAGTTTCCTATCGGGGTGGGTGGTAAAACCAAAAAACTCATGGAATGAGTAATATTTCTTTTTATCATGGTAACTGTGTTATTAATTTAGAAGAAAAATGTGTCCCAAAAATACATTGATGCATTACTTATTTTTTCCATTTCTTAGTGAAGTAATGTTCATAAATGAAACGTTCATCTAATTTTATTTTCTTTATTTGAGACTTGATGTATGCAAACTACAAGGTATGATTATTTATTACATGAATTAGAAATCTGTCATCAGATCAAAAACAGCTTCACATTACGTAGGCCTAATGCTTGAGTTAACAAAAGACTCAAAAAAGTAATACATTATAAATATGTCTGCTATAGCGTGGTTTATACTGCTCAGATTTGTTACTCATACTTTGCCCATCTCTTCTATTGAATTTACATTAGTGTTTACATTTATATTCTGGTGACATAATTCTTTCAATATTTCTACTTTAGCCTACTTGTTTTGCTGTGTATTTGCAGCGCCGTGGCTGAGCTGAACGATGGTGAAGCCAGACATTCACACTCTGGCCCACCACCTGAAGCAGGAACGGCTATACGTGGCATCAGAGAAGCAGCTCATCCAGCGTCTCAACAATGAAGTGCTAAAGACAGCAGAGAGGCTCTACCGCGCAGCCTGGATTGCCAAACAACAAAGGATCAACCTCGACCGCCTAATCCTAACCAGGTGACTGCACTGTGCACTCCAGACCAGTAAAACCAGGAGACTCTCCTTGTTATTTTCTTTCATGACCCATTACCTGATTAACTGAACTGGAAGAATCACTAAGATCACATTGCAGATTATCTCTGTGGTAGGTGGCTGGGGAAAGAGCCAAATTAGTTTTCTGGCTTGGCAAGTTCTGACATCTGATTGACTAATACTTTATTTTATGTCTTTCATCATTTTAGACTTCGTTAGAAAGATTTGTCATCTTTTACTCAAACTCATACAGGTTTGGAACAACATTAGGGTCTTTCTTTGCGGAACAGAAAAAATAAATGAAGAATGTTCTGGACACTTTTTTGTCAAATAAAACAGCTTGTTTTTCCATTCACTTTCATTATATGGAAGAGAGAGGCCTGTACATTCTCTAGTAGTTCTACTTTTGTGTTACATGGAAGAAACAAAGTTTTGGTTTGGAAAATCATGAGGGTGAGTAAATGATGACTCGCTCTTAAAAAAAAAAAGGTGCTGAGCGGGTGAATTAATATAAGAAATGTATTGATTTTTAGTTATTTAGCTTATTATTTGTGAAAGGGCACTCTATTCGGAGTTCAGTTCGATCATACTCATGCGCTGTGAGAGGAGTTTTGTGTATGCACACTCATGAAGCGCACACCCAGAAATCTCAGTCAGTGCGTGAATACTGAGTTCTCTTTCACGTCGTCTTGCACTTGAACAGACAAATTCAAGATTTAAAATGCCCATCTTGGAGAGTATCCTCATAAACACAGTCGGTTATGTCTTGTCCCCCTGAAGTCAATTATTTTATCCCTTAAAACTCATATTTGATCACCAAAATTACATATTTAAATATTTTTTTCCTGTGAAAAAAATGTCTTCATGTCTTTAAATAGCTTGTATGTAACTGTACACCCTTGCTTCATTTAGTATACGCGGATCCATGAGTATGCTAATTAATTAGCCCTGCCTTCACTCACTCACTCAGCTCAGAGATCCACTCGCTCGGTCAACTTACTGAGGTAAACACTGCACAATGGTTTCGCTCTTTACAAAGTCCGACACATAACGGTAATGAATATAATTAGCCTTTTGCTTGACTATGTTATCAAACAGCTAATAATGTGTTGCTAATGTTACACAAACCATGTTCCCGTTCGCCACCTCAGAGTCAGACAGCTTCTAACAATCAGTATCCTTCGAAACGCTTTGAACAACTCAGCACGTCAGTGGAGAGAGGCATATAGTTCATCATAACATTGTAAAATCATATACATAATTCACACGCTGTTTTGCTAAAAGTACCCGATTTTTCATATCAACAGAAAAATATAGCGGGATAACTTGGCTTCTCTTGAGACTCCCCTACTTCAGAGCAGTCATAGTTGATGATATGTTAAAGCCCACCGGCACGTTGACGTGATTGGTTACAAGGTAGTTTGTGATGTAAGAAACGCCATCGATTTCAAACCGCATGTTTTGAGACTGTCTTTAGAGCAATGCAGTTTTAAAGAGAAAATACTCTGCAATGTGCTTGGAAATTTTCACATGGTTTGTCTTATAGCATATCAAAAACACCACATGGATAAACAACATTAAAAACTTGATTTTCACCACAGGTTCTGACACAATGAAAACAATAACTATTATAATTTAATTATTTATTTCTTTTTGTGGTGGGGCCAGTGAACATTTTGACACGGCAAGTAAAAAATGTTACCGCTGGCCCGCTTGGGACAGTAGAAATAATCCTTAACGTTGAAGCCTGGCTTATTTTGTCGTTTTAAACAAGGGGGTAATCCAGCACCCGGAAAGCGTATCTGCCCTGGGGGCCGCCATTGGTTAGCAAGCCATCACCTGCTGTTAGCATTCCATTGACTCCCATTCATTTTGGTGTCACTTTGACAGCGAATAACTTTACATCTGAGGTGTTTAAAGACTCTATTTGTCCATTGTTTATTTCTAAAGAAACACGACAATGTATACAAGTCTCCTTTACCTTGTATCTTAAGTTATGGCCCCGTAGAAGCAGTTTTTGTAAAAATAGGCTAACGATTACGTCATAACCACGCGACTCTCTGTCGCACAGTAGAGAAATTACCGTATAGACAGGAGGAGAAGCTCACAGGCAGTCGGGGGGACGTGGAGTCATAAAGTCTAATAAAGTCAAGGGAGAAGCCCATAGAGAGTCATAAAGTTGCTCCTGCTCCTAGCCCATGGACAGCTCCTACTCACGCTCTCCGTCTCTGCAAGATTCGGAAGGGAATGATTCAGATTTCTCTTGGCACAGCTACTAGAAGACTTACAACTGTCAGACAGGTTGCTCACATCACATCTACGTCGTCAAGCTCAGTTTGAGGCTGCGCAGTACGCTCAGCCATCAGGAAGTGAGTGCTTCTAATTTACTTAACTTTTCTCCGTTGAAGTCCATGGGGTCGCTGTGTCCATTTCTTTTACTGTCTATGGTTTTAAATGATTAGGGATTAGCACATTATCAAATGATTAAATCTGTAGTTTTGGATGCTAGTAAGTCCAACATTCAATGTAGTTCAGGGTGGCCCCTTTTCAGTGGGGATTTTGTAAATCTTCAATGGGGATATTTTGAATGGTTGTTGTAACCAACCAGCAGATAGTATCTAGATATTTTTTTATCTGAAATGCATTTGCACATTCATTCCAATGCATCTCCAGGGTGATCAGATTTAATTACATGGTTTTCTGCGATCCACTTGTCTGAATGTGTCTCTCTCCTTTCCAGTGTGGAGGCTTCTCCTGCGGAATGCTGTCAGCATGCCAAGTTTCTGGAGGACACACAGTTTGTGGATGGTTATAAGACACTGGGCTTTCAGGAGAGCATCTACGGGGAGTTCTTGGGCCGGTTGAGGGAGAACCCACGATTGGTGGCATCCTGTCTGGTGGCAGGAGAGAGACTCAATCATGAGCACACGCAGGGGGTCATACACACAGTCTTCACCTCACTCTATGGCAACTGCATCATGCAAGAGGATGAAAGCTACCTGCTGCAGGTACATTGGATGTGTGTAGTGATATAAATCTGCAGGTGTACCAAAGCACTTAAACTTTTTCTAGTTCAAGTTAATACAATTTGTTTATTTGTACTAGTCATTAGCCATTACTTTTTATTATAGTGTGCATGTATGTATGCATGTATACATATATATATATATATGTTGTTTGTTTGTTTGCTTGATACTTATACCAGGTAACTCTCTTTGTGCTGTCCTACTCTGAACAGGTGCTGCGTTATTTGGTGGAATTTGAACTAAAGGAGAGTGACAACCCTCGCCGCCTGTTACGGCGAGGCACGTGTGCCTTCAGCATCCTCTTCAAACTCTTCTCCGAGGGCCTGTATTCTGCTAAGCTTTTTCTCACTGCAACCCTTCATGAGCCCATCATGCAACTGCTGGTGGAGGACGAGGACCATCTAGAGACAGATCCAGCCAAACTGATAGAACGCTTTACCCCGACCCAGCAGGAGCGCCTGTTTGGGGAGAAAGGCTCAGATGAGTACCGCAGAAAAGTTCAGGCAGAGGTGGAGGCCAATGAGGCCAAGCTTGTGACCCTGGTCAATACCTTTATCGGCTACCTGAAGCAGAACACCTACTGCTTCCCACAGAGTCTGCGTTGGATTGTGTCTCAGATGTATAAGACGCTGGCACGTGTTGAGAGGTTAGAGGTCGGGGAGGTGAGGACGATGTGCACCGACTTGCTGCTCACCTGCTTCATCTGTCCAGCCATTGTCAACCCTGAACAGTACGGCATCATCTCAGATGCACCCATCAATGAGGTGGCTCGTTTCAACCTCATGCAGGTAGAGGATAATAGTGTTGCATCATTATCAGTATATTACATAACTTTAATGTAATTACTTTGACTGCCATTAGTTAAAATGCTGACAGTATAACAGTATTACAGATAAGAATTTCCAGTTTCACAACAATTATTTTTGAGTGGTATTTAGATGGTATAAAAGCATACTTACATGTTTATTAAAACAAAGTTTTTATTTATTTATTTAGATACCATTGTGAAAAAGTATTTGTTTGTGAATGGATAACTTGAACTAGGCCTGTAATTGTTGCATGATTAGCCAGTAAGCAATTTTGTGTCATTTTAAATTTTAAATCTTTCATACCATATTTTATTATATGGTAGAGTGTTACTTACAGAACAGAGTAACAGCTTTCAGTTAAATTCAAGTTATGGTTCAGTTTTTTTTAACTTGAAAGTTGAAAGTTATTACTTGCAGTTCAGTGAGGCAGATGCTATTTCCCTTACCTGCCAGGGAAGATTCGCACCAGTGATCTGAGAGGTCTTTTTGACCAATTAATTAAAATAACCAAATTATAAGAATCATTTGATTGTGATTTACACTGCTTTCATCATGATATTACAAAACAACTGTAATCTCTGTAATGTGTTACTGTTTCCATCAATAATAAGAAATGTTTCTTGAGCACCAAATCAGCATATTAGAGACTGGAGTAATGATGCTGAAAATTCAGTTTTGTCATCACAGGAATAAATTATGTTTTAAATATATTAAAATAGAAAAATTATAAATTATAATCATATTTTATAATATTACTGTTATTACTGTACTTTTGATCAAATAACTGCAGCTGTGGTGAGCATTAGAGACTTCTTTCAAAAACATAATAAATCTTACTGACTAGGATAAAATGAATTTTTAATTTTTTTTTGACGTGAGGCTGTAGATTCAGTGACAGTGCAAGAAACACTGGATTACGTTTTTTTTCTAGAATCAAATGCTTGTTCTAACACAAATATTTAGTGTTATTCATGTCTGTCTGTGTTATTAATGTATTTGGAAAAATGAAATCTAATTTGATCATTTAGGTGGGGCAATTATTGCAACAATTAGCCATGTCTGATGCAGATGATGGAGATCCTCGACGTAAAAGCAGTTTATTAAAGTTTGATAAGGTAAGAATCCCAACATACAAAGCTTCTTTGTCTCTGATTCTGAAACTACATCTATTTAGCGTATTGCATATTGGCCAGTTTACATAATAATAGGGTCACAATAAATTTCAGTAGTCTAAACCAACACCAGGGAAATTTAATCATTCTCAATATGATTTGACCACCAAAATGAATATGCCATTGAACTTATTCCTTTATTTTAAATCACAGTTTAGCAAATGTCATCTGGGTATTCCATGTATACAAAAGATTGACGTAATGCACACAGAATACATTGTGCATGTTACACAAATGGTTAAATGGTTCTCTAACATGTTCCAAGTCTTTTTTTGTAATTGACTCATTGAAGTTTGCTTTTTGGTCTTTTCAGACGTGTGTTGCTGCCTTTTTGGATGTTGTCATTGGTGGAAGAGCTGTCGAGACCCCACCCATGTCGTCAATGAATTTACTGGAGGGCCTGTCACGGACGGTGGTTTTCATGACTCATAATCAGCTTTTAGCTCTGGTATGTAATGAAAGAGACATGTAGAAGGAAGTTGACGTCAGCTGACTTTTTATGATTTCAAAATCAAAAGTACAAGTGAGGTAAATGTGCTGTTAAATATCCCTCTAAAATATGGTCTGCATTTTTGTAACAAGTAGCACTATGACTTATATAAGACTTATGCAGTTTCACATCCTTTTCTGAACAGCTCTGTTCAGATGAATCTTTTTAGGTTAGCAGACATAGGTAATGTAATCCTAAACATTTTCATATTCTCAAGATAGTCCACCTTCAGTATATTATGACAGGATTTTAATTTGATACAATTATAAAAATATAATGTGATACTAAAACGAATGCATTAATCATGTCCGCTGACCTGCATGTAAATAAGCACACAAAAACATTAACACTAAGGACTGCTGTGGACAGTAGCCCTGTGACTAGCTTATGATAATGATATGGAAATAAATCAAATAATTCATTGACCTCTAAAGCCACTTTTTTTTGTAGTGTCAATTCAAAGATATTAGATTATTGTAGCAGATTATTAAAGCATTGAATTTTCTTCCTCAGAGCTTTTACGTAATATTGATGTGCAATAATGAGCAGTTAATTTAATTAATCACAGTGTCATGTAATTAATTTAAAATGCATAATCACTTTTTTAAATTCATTTGACAGCCCTAATCAAAACATATCACAGTACTTTTACTCTACTCTTACATGAGACTCAGATCAATGAAATATGAATCGTTCTGTTGGTTTAAAAGAAGGTGAAGTAGACAGGCCCAAACCCGTCACGTCAATACAGCAGTAACAGTCATGCTTCATACCTTTACAGTCACAATGCTTTACTCTTCCTGCACAACCCTGCCAAGAGCCAATAACCCTCCATTTCCCTGGTTTTCTTCTCAGCATGAGCAGCAAGATGTTCATCATCACACTGTCATTTACAGAGCCAATTAGCCCGACTCCTATGTTGTTATTGCATTAGACTCACTGTTTGAAATTCACTAATGATGATAGCTGAATAATGAGGCCCACCTGCATTAATTACCAGCACTGATTAAGAGTGAGTTAAAAAAATTACTTGAAGACATAAAGAAAGCTCACCGTACATCTTTGTAAGCCTTATTTCACAGGATATTGACATAAAGAAATTATCGGATAGCAATTTAGAGTGATCGTTTGATAGTACGTTTGTACCAAAGCAAAGCTCATTTCTGTGTTCAGGTGGACTTTGTGCGTAGTGTCACTGCAGGCGATCAGCTCAGAGAAGAAGACCACCTGGCTCTGGAAACCCTAATAGCCAATGTACCTCAGTCCCGCACAACAAAGAGCAACAGCCTGGAGCTCACGCCCTCTAACACGCCCCAGCTCTCTCCAGCTACCACACCCGCCAACAAGAAGAACAGACTCCCCATTGGTATTCCTTCTACATTCACTTTACTGCATGTTGGTTGCTGCAAATGTTTTGGAGACTAACCCTCTGATTACAGAAAATGCAGTCCACTATAATCTGATTCAAGAATAAATGACTCTTTTGAGCTGGTTCTTTTAATGAATTGTTTAGAAAGAATTGAATTATTTCACTTAATGAACCAACTGAATTAGTCAGAGAGCTTACTGAATCAACATCTGACTCGGTAAATGAACTATACTGTAAATATGATTACTTTCAGTGATGTTCATATTGAAAGCAAGTTTTGTGTATTTAAAGATGTGAAACTTAAATCTTAAACTGGTTGTTCATATGACAGTTTGTAGGAAGATACACACTTGTTTTTTTTGGTAATAAATTAAATGGTATAATATTGAAATTAAAAGTATTATTATTAATAATACAGTTTATATAATGATACACACTTGGGTTTCTGTAACAAATAATATTATTAATAATTATTTGTTGTTGTTATTTTATAATAATACTTTTTTTTTTTTTAGTCATAACCCATGCATTCTTCACAGAGAAAGCAATCTCAAAATAAGCTCAGAGAAAAAAAAATATTGATCGAGGTCTGAGAAAAGTTGGATTTAAAATAATTTAAATGTATTTCACTCAATATGAAAAAAGCACTGTAGCACTGTTACCGTAGCAATATTTTAACCTGTTCAAAATGTATTCAAATCAGTTACGAGCATAGGAGGCTTAAGAGTCATAAGAATGTTGGAAAAGAGCTAATATCGCTTCTGTACAACCCACACGACATGGACATTAGTTGATGGTCTTATGTTAATTTACTAGTGTTTGTTCTTACACTCATTTACATTTACTGATCTTTTACACAGTTTATCTTATCCACCAAATCTCTGATTTCCCCCTTCTGTCTCTTCCACCTTTTTTTCCTGCCTTGCTGCCAATGATCATCAGGACAACAGTTGGCAGCCATAACAAGTTGGGAGCCCTCTGCCACTGCCCTGTCCGCTCATATACCCTTAGTAACCCCGTTTGGTGGGTAACACTGTCGCTCTGCCGTGAACGACATGTACAATTACCTCCGTCCACTCATAGCTTCTTACCGCTTCACCCATGCTGTGACAGTGCTCACTTTGGCCCTGTTTACACCTGGTATTAAGATGTGTTTTGGTTGATCGGCTTCCGTATGTTTTTTCGTCGTCTCCGGGCGCTTTCATATGTAAATTGTGCAAGCTTATTTTGTCCATTAAAAAAAAAAAAACATACATTTACCTGACCAATGACCCTCCCATTGAGGAAATCAGGAGGTAAGTGGTTGAAAGTGGACAAAAGAGCCGGGTTCTGCCTCTTCTACTTGTGATCCGATCGACCAAAACGCATCTAAATACCAGGTGTAAACCTGTAAAAGCCTGTGTCTGCCGTGTGTGTCCCTGCTATACAATTCACTTCCGCTATAACACATCTGGACTGCAATACTTGCCTCTAGCCATATAAATGTAGTTGTAGTTGCTCAGACAAGCAAAACTGTTTATGAGTGTCATAAATTTTGTAAGATGTAGCCTACCTGCAACTTTTTCCACCGTATTCCAGCTGTTTTCTTCATTTGATTTGTTTGCTTTGCTTTATCCAGTTTCAGTTCCAATTTTAAGACCGATTCTGGACAAAAAGTCTCTTTTTAAAAAAAGGTTTCATAATCCATAAAAAGGTGACATTCCAAGTTGTCTAAGAAGTATGGAACATCACCATATTGTCACAGTTAACAGAACAGTTTGTTCACTCGCATGTGTTCTTGTTGCCATTTAAAGATGTTTTTGAGCATTTGTGAGTGCTAATGCTCATGCAGGCTTTCATTGTGTGTTTTTTAGGCTTCTGCTAACAGTTTTAGCCGCCTTGCGTTCCTCTAACCCTAACAGTTTGTCTCCATTCCCCTTCCTCCTCACCCAGCAGGCTCTCGCAGCCGAAGCCGATCCAACATGGCCCAGGAGGGTGAGATTGAAGCTAGCTCCCAGGAGTCTCTGCAGGAGGTCACGCCTGAGGAAGTGCTGGTCATCTCGTTCGGATCCTCACAACAGACTGTACCTGGGATGATGTCAGAAAACGAGGTCTGAAGCTATAGTCATTATGCCATATGCTGTGATGGTCAATGGTATTGTAGATAACAAGCACTGGTGATTCTATAGATAGTGATATTGGTATGTGACTGCTGTGTCCATGTCCTCAGGTTCTGACTCTGAATCTTGGAGATGGTGGACAAGGAGATGCCCCTGTCGACGACAACAAACTGCACGGCAAGCCTGACAAAACGCTGCGCTTCTCACTTTGCAGTGACAACCTGGAGGGCATTTCTGAGGGTGTGTTTTCACCAGACAACCAGCAGATGGTTCTCTTGTACATAAACTGTTCCATATCCACCTCGCATTTTCTTTTCTTTCCTATGGTCTATGTAAAAGAAATTTGTGAAAAAGAAATATAGCAGTCTTATTTTATTTTATATACATTTTATATTTTATAAAAATGAGTTTATAGACCTTCTGTTAATTTACTATGTTTTTTTTTTTTTTTTTTGTTAGAACTTTTGTTGCAATAAGTGGATAAAACTAAGGTATCTGAATACTAGTAGTATGTTAGTGAATATGAATAATTGTGGTCTGTCTGTAGGCCCGTCTAACCGCTCCAATTCAGTTTCTTCTTTGGACTTGGAGGTGGAGTCTGTGTCAGAAGGAGGACCCGGGCCATCTGGTAGTAATGGTGCAGAGGCCTTACAACTACTGGAACATGAACAAGGTGAATTTGTGTTTTAAAGTATTTCACCCCAAAAAATCTCCAGCAACAAACTAAATAGCATTCACAAGAGCTTTTTGGTTAAAGTCGCAAAGCTTGATTATTACTCTGGGTTGTAGCCACTACACAGGATAATTTGGACGATAAACTGCGCAAGTTTGAGATTCGGGACATGATGGGCCTGACAGATGATCGAGACATTTCTGAGACGGTCAGTGAGACTTGGAGTACTGACGTCCTGGGCAGTGACTTCGATCCCAACATGGATGAGGACCGACTGCAGGAGATAGCAGGTATGAGTTTATTTCAGGAGATCTCACAGTCATGGCTACAGTCATAAGGCTTTGCACTTTATAGTGCACTTGTTAATATAGATCATATTAACTTCATATAACCATAAATAGTAATGGTTTCCTAACAATTTGTTTAGGATTCAAGTGCAAATTACACATTTTACAGTGAGATAAAGTTCTTTTTAGCATATTAGCCAGCAAACCCATTACTGCCACCTTGTGGTTAACTGTATATTTGCACTTCTCAATTAAGGAGCTATAGAGTGAACTTTATAGTGTTTGTTAGTCCTTGTTTAGTAGTGCCATAGTAATTACAATGGATTGTGTTACTGTAATTATATTTGAGGTTTTACTATTGTAGTCCTTGTAATAAATCATGTGCATGTGCCATTTAGATATATATATCACACACACACACACACACACACAAATAGTGTGTATATATATATATATATATATATATATATATATATATATATATATATATATATATATATATATATATATATATATAGTGTTGACTAAATTAATTTTGTCTTATTTAGTTCATCCTTTCCTGGATTGAGATACAACTATAGGGTTAGGGTTAAGTGTTTTGACTCAAAAATGTTATGTACAGAGTGAGGTGCAGAACAACCGCAAACTGCTTCTCATTTAATTCGATCACATTCCATCTCTCTCTTCATCTCTTTCTCCTTCTGTCTTTCAGTCAACTCACTCCCTCCACCCCTTCTTTTCACTCTGTTCACTTGTCTTCCATGTTCTCTCTCTTTCTCGCCTCCCTCTCTCTGACATTCACACAGTCCCTGCAGTCTTATTGACCTTGGTTCCTTCTCATTTGCATCCTCCATTTTTCATTCCTCGGAATATGGCGTTGGGGGACTTTTCCATCATTAAGTGAATTTACAGCGATTTCCTTATGTGTTTTCTCCGAGGGATTGGGTTATGAGATACACATTAAATATCCATTAATACCTCATTATCCCACTGATAAGATTACCATGATAATGAGGCAGAAATTCTAATTGTTTCACTACTGCGGGTGCCACTCATTTAATCATGCACCTGAAAGACGGGCGGCCCAGAGCCCCTGCCTCACTCACTGTAAACAGGGCCAGCGGGGGAAAGCTCTCCTGCAGACCCACCAAACCTGCCCTTGTGTGCGCATGTATGTGTGCGTATGTGGGGAGACGTGACCTGCAGAGAGCTTCATATGGAGCGCTCATGATCTCTGCTTCAGCCCGACCATCAAACGCCCCTGCACGAGTGCAAACACCACCACCCCCCCCCCCCTTCCCGCTCTCCATCTCCATTCTTCTGCCTTGTTAGGCGTTAGCTCCTGTTGGGAGTGTTTCGGAGAGAGGAGGCGCTGTGTGGGATGCCGGTTGAGAGAATAATGAGGTTATGAGTGATGCTCTGCTCGATCCACACCTCAAAGTCACAACCCTGATGATGCCGCATGTGTGTGTCTGCGTCTGTGTGCGAGGGAGGCTGCAATTAACCTTTGGCCATCCCTGTCGTAGTCCGCCTACTTGCTGCTTTAGATCAGAGATGCCTCATACCCATGTGTTTCTAATGTGTGTGTAGGGCTGTCACAATTCGATTCAATTCCAGTTCACATGCGTGTAATTCAATTTAATTTCTGTTTGATAACGATTAATTTGGATATAAATCAGGTAGAGTACATGTCAATTTTTACTAATGCTGTAAACTATGCAGGGAACCCTGTCATTGGTACAAACTATAATAATGTTTCTACTCAAATTAGTTTTTTGAAAAAAACATAACTTGTTTTCATGACAGATTTATTCAGACATGCATTCAATATTGAAGAACAGATTAAGAAAAAAATATAATGAATATGTCATTTAGTGCATGCTTATCAAAATGCTCCTCTCTAATGTTAATATTGTATAAAAGCTGTTTTATTGAAGTCTTGAAAACTGATTAAGTGATAACATAATACAACATATTACTTTTCTGTATGTTGTATTGTATCATTCAGCATACCTTCTGATGTTCATATGTTTATTTTGTGCTGTAACTAGTGGTAAAGCAGAAGAGATGATTAGGTTACGTCACTACGTGTGCTCTGTGCTGCCGTTTCGCTTGAACTGAGGTGCTACAACAATCTGTCACGCGACAATAAAGAGTGCCAAAACAGTATTTATTGTTTGAATTTCATAATAAAATGGACAGAATTTGAAAGACTTTTTTCATATCAAAAGTAACAAAGCACAAAACTTATTGTGATTTATTGGATGGTAGGCACGCTTCAAATAATTTTTAGTGAAGGTTTGTTCATGCACCAACTGAAAACAGCATAGACGAAAATATTGTGATTTAAGAATCAATATCTTTTCATCAAAATGAGAATCGATTAAAATCAAGAAATCAGTATTTTCAACCAAGCCCCCCTGTGTATGTGTTCTCTCAGGGGCGGCGGCGGAGAATGCTTTGGGCAGCTTGCTGTGTTTGCCAGTGCTTCTGGACCCGTACGGTTCTACCATCTCTGAGACAACGAGCGAGGCGTGGAGCGTGGAGGTTCTGCCAAGTGACTCAGGTGAGAGCTGAATGCATACAAGAATAGTTTAGTGACTAAGGCTGCCCATGTACTGGTGATCTCTCTCAGAGCGTTACTATTCAGTTTTGGCTTTACTCAAGAGAGTTTTTATTAATGTATTGTATAATGATTTGCATAAATGTACTAAAATTTTGTTTATTTTTCCCAAATAAAGGATTATGTGTTCCCTTTTGTCACTACCAAAACAATGTGTACATGTTTCGGTCATGACTGTTTCGTTAGTGACAATTTTAGATACTTTTGAGACTAGCTCAAAGATGCTAATCAGTACATGGTTACCTAGCACAGTTCTGAACAGTTGTACACACAACTGTTTTTTTTTTTTATGGATTAACACCCAAAAAAGTTTGCTTAATTGCAGAAAAAAGGTAGTGGTAGTGACGTTCCTTTAAGTTACACACAGATTTTCACTTCTGGACACATTTACCTCAAAACGATGGTACCTATGTACTAGGGGTGTGGTCAAAATCAGTCTCAGCCAATGGACTAAAACATACACTGTTTCGGTTGTGACATGAACATGCGGGACACAGTTTCATTATTTACAAAGAAAATACTGTATATATTTTTTTTTAACTTCACTTTTCTTAAAAAAAAAGAAGATGATATTTTTAAAAACTATGGGAAAAATGTGTGTGTATATATATATATATATATATATATATATATATATATATATATATATATATATAAATTAAGCTTACTGATATTTTAAATATTATTGTGGGATTCAAACATCTAACATTTTAATACCTAAATGCTAAATACTTAAAGGCGATGTTTTGTGTCAAAGCATTGGAACTGTGCATTGGGCCTTTTAGTGTCAGTGCAGCCTGATAGACTTGCTGATCTCCCATTATGATTATTGATTATTATCTTAATTATTATCACTAGTTTAAAACTTTAATTACATTTTACAGGCTATGTTATATTTTTTTGTTTGTTTTAATATTTTAATTCATATTTAGCTTTTTAATTGAACAAATTTGTTCAGTAGCATATTAGTTTTTGTTGTGGTATTGAGAATTTTTACATTTTAATGGTATTAGTATCCACTACTGAAAATTTGGTTGTTGTGACATCACTAATAATGATCCTGTAAACAAGGCTAATTATGTTATGAATCATACAGTTGTGAATAAGAAATAAATCATGCGGTTGTTGTGAATAAGAAAGTAAAACAACACTGTGCCAGTATCAGGCATACGGCAGTCTGTGTGTGGTCTTGTCTCCCTGCCCGTTTTGCATCACAAACATAGGAAAGAGAGAATGAGTGATTGTTTTTTTGCTTTTCTGGGGTTTGTTTCAGTTCGAGGCGGTGGAAAAGTAGACTCAGAAGACCAATTGAGACCTGCATTATTACAAATGAGCACGTAAATGAGAGCCCTCCACGGGGATGCCCTGAGTGTCTTTGTGTGTGTGTGGATACACCGTTTTCTACAGTTAATGAATCTGTGTTGCAGAAGCTGCAGACCTGAAGCAGGAGGAACGCTTGCAGGAGCTGGAGAGCTGCTCTGGTGTGGGAAGCACTTCAGATGACACCGAGGTCAGGGAGGTCAGCTCCCGACCCAGCACCCCGGGACTCAGCGTCGTTTCAGGTACACATTCACAGAAGCTCAAAGGCCCCGATATACTCACGGTGAACTTCTTTTTCGTTCTTCGCTTAGGGGTAAAAAGAAGTTTGAAATACCTTTGCAGCGACATACTTTTAGCGAACATCCCGAAGCTGTCCATGCTGCTGAGAGCGACGTTTAGATGGATATGTTAATATGTGCTGCATGCTTTCCTCTCAATAACAAAATAAACAGCAGATCATAGCGACGTGAATCTGTTTGCATGCGGATATTTAATTCGGCTCTCCAGTAGTCACATTGTGTTTATTTATTTAGCACTTTATACAATAGATTGCTTTAAAGCAAGCAGCTTAACATTATTAAGCATGAAAATTCACTTAGAATTACAACTTAAATTTCTACTATAAAGCAACCTTTCAGTGTGTTTGTTTTTACTTGTCTCACTTTGACGGTCTGAACAGAAGAACCTATTACCCATTACATAAATGCCACAGACAAATGGTACTTTGAAGGTGTTTACCAGCTGTAGCAAACTTTTTCCGGAAAGTTCTCTTTGGCAAGCTGTTTCGAACAACCAAAACAAACTTTGTTTTAGCCTGATTTTGTTCAAAATGAGGTCATATCAGAGCCTCAATTGTCTAAATGTGTTCAAATGAACGTTCACAGTCAGTCCGGAATCACATATTTGAGTAAGCATGAGCTTGCAGCATTCAGCAATCTGAAGGTTTGAACATCCCGCTTACATGTCACATTTAAATTTTATTCCCTGGCTCGCAGAGTTCTTTATTCAGTGGCTCTTCTGCCGTGACATTGTGATGAAGACGAAGAGCCAGGTAACACAACGGCAAACTCCCGACCGACTCCTTGTGGGGAGTTTTCCCTGAGGACTTCTGCAGATGGATTGCCTTTCCCTTTCTCTTTCGTTCATTCTTGCCGTTTCCATCTCTCGTTCACCTACTCTGACCTCCCTGGGGATTCTCCTGCCCTCTTTGTGTGCTCAAGGGAGCATTGGCGTGGTTTCCCCGCTTCCATGAGGAGCTTGAAATGAGATTGGCTGTTCAACTTGGCCACCACTCCATCACCTATACGCTAGACTTTTGCTTACTATCTGAACTATTTTGTATATTTGAGAGATATATACACAGTCAAACTCTAGGCTTGTTTTGCTAAGGCAGCAGAAAATATATATATACTTTTTCATCATTATTTTGTTCTTTGTATAAGAGGAATGTCATGCCAAAGTTTCCTCTTTGACAAACCAAACTACTTCACAGCTCTGAAGGTAATATGTTTGCTTCTGTGATTTATAGTTTGAGGTTTTGCTGATTTGTTACATATTGTTTGTGCAGGCATCAGTGCCACGTCAGAGGACATCCCCAATAAGATTGAAGACCTACGCTCAGAGTGCAGCTCAGATTTTGGAGGCAAAGACTCCGTGACCAGTCCAGATGGAGAAGACTCTGCTCATGGTACAAACACACACTCAAGTTACTGATTGGGCACATACACACTGTGCTTTGTACAGAATTTAAGATCAGTGCATCCGTATTTTCCCAGTGAATGTCAACTTATGTTGCATACCAGTTTGTTATCTGTGGTAAAGGCACATAAGTGCCCATGAAAACAGATGGCAAAGAGCATAATGCTGACATATCAGATGTTTAAAGAAAATAAGAGCCAGAGGAACATAGATACATAATAACTTGGTGTATCTTTAAGTTTAAATTCATATTTGTATGTTTTGTGAGAGATCAAGTATATCAAACTTTTTTTTTTTATCTTCAGATATAAAATATGTTTTTCTTTACTATTAAATCTCATCCTGCACAGCTGTTGAATTTGTTTCTTGGGATGCCTGGTGTGGGACTATCCTTTGTCACTCATTTACTTCTTCCTCTATCCACTCCTCCATTCTTCCACCTCTCTAGGAGCTCACAGTCTATCCTGTGCACCCTCTCATGCAGATTCACTGCTGGCCATGTTCGATCCCCTCTCCTCTGGAGAAGGTAATGTCACTTCCCAGCATGCACTGCTGTTGAATGCAGTACTTACACATGTAAGATCTAGAAAGGAGTGCCATTAATGTGCCTAATGACAAGAGCCCACTAAACAGCATGTGTGCTGTGAAATAGAGGAAGCGCTTGCCAGATTTCTACCCTATTACGGCCCTTTCTGGTAGAATAAGGGGTTATATTATATTGGTGTTTAAGGGCTAAATTTGATTTGTTTCTGTCCAAGCCCACAAATCCACAATGGAAAGTTGCATAAATGTGTTGGAGAGACATTGTGAGAATCTGTGTGTGGGGGGCAAGGTGAGGGGATGACAGGTTGCTAGACCTCACTGCAGGCGTTTTGGCTCAGCAGCCCGTCCCCACTGAGCTAGTGGCACAGGGCTGGCATTGGAAGGCACACAGCAGAGATGCTGTACCCTTGGAACAGGTGGCCTACTTTCACCTGAGGTCTGTCTGACTCTGACAGCTTTTTCAAGCTTTCTAACACACACACACACACACACACACACACACACACACACACACACACACACACACACACACACACACACACACACACACTCATGCTGATGGTATGCATTTAACCTTTTTTTATGAATGCCAGTTGAACAGAAGTCATGTCACGACCCTTGCATCTAGTTTTGTTTGTCAAGAACTGGCAGTTAAGTCACAAATACCACAGCGCAAAAAGTTTTTCTCACTGGTATCGAATTTAGCCATTGACATTATTTAAATCCAAAAGCAAGGACCCTCTGATTTTGGATCAAATGTCTTTGCAGGTTCGACCACTGGGACCATTGTACGGCCAAAGGTGCACTATCCCAGGCCCCCTCACCCTCCCCCTGACCCGCCCATTCCAGAGGCCAGCATAATGAGCCACCAGGAGCCTCGCCCGCCGCTCTTTGCCCCCCACCTGGCACAGGGTGACCTGGAGCATCCCAAGCAGAGGCACTCTTACCCTGAAAGGCTGGTGAGAAGCCGCAGCACAGATGTGGTGTCTGCTGGCCGCAGACCCAACAGCGATCCCGGACTGAACCGCAGGACCATGATGGAGGAGAGAGACGCGGCTGGGGCTTTCTCCACAGGACCCACCTCTTCTCCCAGCAAGGATTCCCTCAAAGGAGAGGTGAACAAGATGAATTTATGCATTATTTATGCAATTTATGAATTAATGCATCCTTGCTGAATACTTTCTTAGTATTCATTTCTTTAAAAAAATATGACCCCAAACTTTTAAATGGTAGTTTACAGTATATACAAATTCAGATTTTTCAAACTATTTTTTTTTAAATTAAGTTGAGTGAACTTGAATTTGACTGAACTATCTGCATTATTTTATTATTTTTTTTACTTTATGTATTTGTTTGTGTGTGTGTGTATGTATGTATATATATATATATATATATATATATATATATATATATATATATATATATATATATATATATATATATATATATATATATATATGTATATATGTATATATATATATATAACATTTAATATAATATAATTTGGAATATATATTTCCATATATATATTTTGTATAAATATTTTCTTCCACCATCTTCCTCTATGTAACAATTTTCATTTCTGGACAACTTCTGGTCGAACTCATCATTTTCTTTTTCTTCAGGGTTTGAGTTACTTGAGATCAAGTAATTGACAGAATTTAAATGTTTGAGTGAACAACTACTTTAAATAACTGTTTTTGTATGCATTCAGTCTGAGGAGAGAAAGGACAGTGATGATGAGAAGTCTGATAGGAACAGACCCTGGTGGAAGAAGCGCTTTGTTCCTGCCATTCCTAAAGGTGAGGAGCCCAACTCTCATTTCCCTTCATTTTTTGGAATAAGTACATGCCTACTTTTATCCTGTGGATCAATGGCTAGAAAATTTAATTGAAATAGAAATTGCTGGCATAGAAAAAAAAAGTATTATGTTTGAGTGGGGAAAAAGTGATGATAATATCTGCTTTTATTATTGGCCTAATTGGATTTATGGCGATAATTTTGAAAACGCTAGTATTTGCTGATACTGACATTGTCACCGCTGTAATGTGCATCCCTACAACTACTACGACTTCTTTAAACATGGAAAACACTTTATCCAAGTTATTGCAGTTCTGTATGTGATCAGTATTTCTAATTGGAGAATAATTTCTCTTTGTGATTATTGGCTGTTCCTTTCTTACAGATATTTGACAGTTAAACTCTAAATAGTTTTTTTTGTGGAATTGCCTGTACACTACCATTCAAAAAGGTTTTTTTTTTTTTTTAATAAAAGAAATGTCTTGTGGTCACCAAGGCTGGATTTATTTGATCAAAAATACAGTAAAAACAGTAATATTGTGAAATATCATTACAATTTAAAATATTTGTTTTCTATCTGTTTGCTTATTATCTATCTATCTATCTATCTATCTATCTATCTATCTATCTATCTATCTATCTATCTAAAAACAATTCTTTGATTTAATTGCAAAGTTAAAAAGAACAGCATTTATTTAAAAATAGAAATCTTTATGAATTTCTTTACTGTCACTTTTGATCAATTTAATGCATGTTTACTAAAAAAAAATACTGACCCCAAACTTTTGAACAGTCAAACTCCCAAATGCAGCTCGAATCGATCTAACTGACGCTCATTAGCAATTAGCATTTAGCATGGCTTGGGTGACGAGTTTGTGTTTGTGACCCCCAACCCTGTCTGTTGCTGTCTGTGTTCCTCACACAGTGCTCTATTGGACTGCAGAGGGTGAACTCCCAGGTAACCCACTCTTCAAGCTCTCTCCCACTCAATCTAGTGCTGTACACCAGCGGCCCGAATTTGTACTAGATCCCGTAGACTCCTCCTTGCCACTCTGTGACATGACACAATCGAGCTTCATCTTTTCATTCATGCAGCCATTTTGGTTTAACATGGTTTATTTAGCAGTGGTTGACCTCTATAAAAGGACATTTGCTGAAATTTGCTCTTGAAAAATATGTGTAATTTACTGTAGGCACCAAAACTACCAGTACTTTGGTTACAAGTCAAAACTAAAATAAAAAATTATTATTAAAGTATTCCACTTTTTAACCGAAAAAGATTGTTTTAATAGCATATTGATTTTTGCTCTTGGTATCAAGATTAATGATTTTACCATTTTTGGTAACTACTGAATTTTTGCTATTGTAACCTCTTTTTTTTTTTTTTTTGCACACAGTCTAAATTCACATGAGCATACACATGACATTCTGCAGCACAGAGCTCCATATCTGTGTGTTTGCATCTGTAGTGACATGCTTCCTGTTTTAGTTCCCCATTACTAAAATTTTGGTTGTGGCTTATCTGTGGAGCAAAAGCATTCTAAGCATGTTTATCCATTTGCCACAATGGACTGGAGAGAGTCCGTGTCTTGAGGTTAGCTTTCTCATAGGAACACAACTGCAGCGTTCTGCTGTTTTGTGAGAATAACGGCTTCTGCTCATCTGTGCAGTGCCGATCGCGGGGCTCCGAAAGCGGGACAAGCCAGAAAAAGACGAGCAAGGAGCAGAGAGGGTCCCACAAGGTCTGCACACATTTAACTTCATCATACACTCTCTGCCACCATTGTCCACATTGATCACGTGTGTGCATTTTTGTGCATCTCAGATGAGCATTCAATGCTCAGACAGAACTCTAAGACCCAGTCAGCGGAGGCAATAATGGACAAGTACATCAGGTACATGGAGAAACGACCCACCCACAGTGATGGAGCAGGTTCTGGAAACTATATTGGACAAGGTTTGCCAAATAACAATATTCATGCTTTATACACGAACACACACAAGGGTATACACTCTCTTTCTTCAGTGTTGAGAAGTAAATAACTTGAGGAGTAAAAGTAGTGATGCTTCTAACGTAAAACATTTTTTGCAGTCTGATTGCAGTTCAGTTGTTTTAAAGAAACCGTATCCTGTCCAATAACAAACTACTTTTTCCAGCAAACACATTCCTACATTGTCCTCTCATTTGTAGCATTGTCCAGTTAATTTAAACCTGCCATAAAATAGCCCATAAAGCTGCCGTCAATAAACTTAAATACAACTACAAGAAGAATTCATCAGTGAGTAGTTAATCTGTTATGTTTTTGTAGCAAATTATTTTATGTAAAATGGAAAAATGAGATATTTTCTTGTTTTATCAGTTATATTTTAGTTTATTGCTGTCACCCTTTTGTCTGTAATAGCTTAATGTAGTCAGCCACCTTTTATTTTAAGGTCTCCTACATTTAATTACTGAGTAATATTATTTGACGACATGTACTTACTATAGGGTTAGGTTTAGGGTTAGCATGTAATTAAGCATAATTTACTGTTATAAGCACATGTAACATATGTAACAAGGAAACTGTAAATTAAATGTTATCACTGGGGAAACTATTTATATTATCCTCAAATTAAAGTAGTTAAAGACATAGCACTATTTATTATGCTTTCTACTCGCATCTGTTAGGCAGAATTGATCACTGATACAATTTGTTGTCTGCTGTTTTGTAACTGTTTTGCTCTGTGTGTTACAGAGTCTTGTAGAGAAGGAGACAGTGAGCATGATTCTCCTAAAGATGAAGTACTGCAGAACATCTCTGCAGATGACCTTCCAGACTCTGCCAGTCAGACAGCACCACCTCAGGACAAGACGTTCTCCTTTAGGTCACTCATACAAACTCTCAGTAAAATCAGTACATTTTGAAAGTCTAAATCACATTTAGAAACCAAAATGGCAATGAACATTTAACACAATCAGACTGTTAACCTGCCATGTCTGTTTCATCTCTGCAGTGATATTAAGAAAAAGCTTCGCATGGCGCTGTGCTCTGCAGATTCGGTTGTATTTCCCATCATTCCACCTGCAACAACACGTAACGGCCTCCCGGACCATGCAGATCCCGAAGGTTCCTATTATCCATATTATCTTAAAATAAAAATAATAATAATTTTTATAGCCATTATATTGAATTATCATGTACTACTACTACTACTACTACTACTACTACTAATTACTATTATTATTATTATTATTATCATCATTATGGTAGTAGTCAGTCCTATTTAAAACAAACCTTCTTTTGAAATAAAGTTTTTGTAACTCTCTGCTCATGGGGTGAAAGTAGCTGTTACACAGGTTCTGAGGTTCAAAACGCTGTGCATTTATGTCTGGCCCCTGTCTCCTCTCTCTCCTCAGACAACGAGATCGTGTGCTTTCTGAAGGTGCAGCTGGCGGAGGCCATTAACCTGCAGGATAAGAACCAGATGGCTCAGATCCAGGAGACTACGCGCTGCGTCAGCCACCTCGACCCCCGCACCTGCAGAAAACTGCTCACTGCCATGGCAGAGGACTACAGGTACACACATTATTCTCTCTCTCTATCTCTCTATCTCTTAATGTCTCACTAACTTTCTCTTTTACTCACTTCTCTCAAACACAGCTATGAATCACAATTTAATAAAAGATTGTGCTGACATATTTTTGGGCATGGCTCCATAATGAGCGCTGTGATGGTTTTGTGCTGTAGGAAGCGGGCTCCATACATCGCCTATCTGACGCGGTGCCGGCAGGGCCTGCAGACGTCTCAGGCTCATCTGGAGCGACTCCTGCAGAGAGTGTTGAGAGATAAAGAAGTGGCCAACCGCTATTTTACCACTGTCTGTGTCCGACTGCTCCTGGAACACATGGAGTCTAAGATGCTTGACTTCATCAAAGGTCTTTATGAATCTCTGTGTATATGAGAACTCACTTTTTGTGTTGATTGCCAAATCCTGAAAAATCCAGTGCTTTATTTTAAGTCATTCACAGAGCAAAGGTGGATATTTGACTCAATAGAGCTGAGGTCTCAAACTTTAATTATCTCTCCATTGGGGCCAGTTCAGTGGTTACAAAAATACATGTGTTTTTTTACAGCTACTAATTTTATAAATTAATTTATACATGGTTGGCCCTTTTCAGAGTATAGTGACTCATATTACACTACTATCTAGCGTACTACTCTGCTGTTTAGCGGATTAATGATGTCTGAGATTTTTAAACTGTAATATTGTGAAATCTATTTAAATACATTTTAAAATGTAATGTATTCCTGTGATGGCAAAGCTGAATTCTCAGCATCATTACTCCAGTCTTCAATGTCACATGATCCTTCAGAAATCATTCTAATATGCCGATTTGCTGTTCAAGATATATTTATTATTATTATCAATGTTGAAAACAGTTGTGCTGCTTAATATTTTTGTGTAAACCATGCTACATTTTTTCAGGATTCTTTGATAAATATAGTTTTATTTGTAATAGAAATGTTTTATAACATTATAAATGTCTCTTTTGATCAAATGAATTCTTGCTAAATAAAAGTATTAATTTCTTTAAAATAATCTTATTGACCCACCTTTTGAATGGTAGTGTGAAAGGACTAAATACAATACAATAATACAATAATTTTTGGTAATTAAAATAGTATAATTTCATATAGACAGGCAAAATAAATTAGCTGCAGTAGCTGCAGCTGGTCGAAAATCAACAATATTGTCGTAATGCAACACAAATGTACATTTAATTAAACTATTAGCATTTGAGTGGTTGTATGAAATGATAGATGAGACCTCTGTTTTTGAGTCTGACTCTCTCCGTTGTTCCACAGCATTTCAGGGCTGCACAGCATCTGATGATAAGACAGCAGCCGTGGAGGATTTCCTGCGTTACCTGTATGGAGCCATGGCCCATGATGCCATCTGGCAGTATGCCAGTGAGGAGCAGCTCCAGGACGCCCAGATGGCCATCGAACGCAGCGTCATGAACCGCATCTTCAAACTGGCATTCTACCCCAATCAGGATGGGGACATCCACAGAGACGAGTGAGGAAACTCAAATATTTACTATGCGATCAAAATTTTCCTTATTCCTTTCCATGTTGATTCATACATCGTGTCTGAAATAGATGTGATGCATCAAACAATCTCCTCTATACTAATACTCATGTTTGACATTTTGTCAATCACATTGTTGAAATTTTCTCTGGATAGCCTTGCACAATGAAATATCATTGGTCCAAAATCCTGTTCATGCCTGAATATTAAACTATAACAAAATCACTGTCAGTTGAAACATTTACTTTGCACAAGAAAACTTATGCTCAACTCAGTTTAGGACACCATTTTAAATGTCTTTTAATGGGATGTCTCCTTTATTCAAGGCTTTTCCACGAGCACATTCAGCGTCTGTCTAAAGTGGTGACGGCCAATCACAAAGCCCTGCAGATCCCAGAGGTAACCGTTTGCTCTGTCTCAGAATATATGATATTGCTCTATGAGTCAAAATATATCTAGAAATAAAGATAGAAAACTGCAATCTGATGTGTGTGAATCTGTGCAGGTGTATCTGAAGGAGGCACCGTGGCCCTCAGCACAGGCTGAGATCAGGACCATCAATGCCTATAAGACCCCACGAGATAAGGTGCAGTGTATCCTGCGCATGTGCTCCACCATTATGAACCTGCTCAGCCTGGCCAATGAGGACGCTGTACCCGGGGCGGACGACTTCGTCCCCGTGCTCGTCTTTGTCCTGATTAAGGTGAGTTAAGAGACAAAACCATAGAGTGATATAATGCTGCTAATTGCAATAAGTGTGCTGTATATTTTGTAACATTTCTGATAGTTGGCACTAAGGCCCAAAAGCTTTGTTGTCTTCTATGTAATAAAATGTCCTTTGCTATATAAAAGTATATGACTTCATTAAACTGCTTTTAAGGTGTAATGGAAATTGGCACATCCTTTCAAATACAAGCAACTCAGTTGTAAATTCATAACAGCAGGGTTCATTCCTTCGTCCTTTAAAAACATTTTGTTTTTGCCTCCTAGAGACCAGACTCACATAGTCTCTGACTGTTATAAAATACTGTAATTCCCTTTAGTTATATATGTTGTATAAAATTAGCTGATTGTGCAAATTATGGTTGTGCAAATTATATAATTATTCTTTTAATTCTATATACATTTTAAATAAATCAGTCGTTTCAAATGCTTCATAGTTATTTTGAGATTTGCTAAAAATGGTTTAACTGTGTTAATATAATATTTTCTTATTATTATTATTTATGGTTTTAAAGATAAACATTTTAAGAGCATTAAATGATGGCAAAAGTAAAAATCGGGGGAAATGAGCATGCACAAATAAATATCCATTATCAAATGATAAAAATAATCTCAATATTAACCATTAACCGATATGGTATTGATATATGTTGCATCCCTGCTACAAATAACATTTTACATAACATTTTTTAATTCTTTGTGAGGTTCATTTTAGATAGACCATTCAAAAGTTGGTTAGTTTTTTTTGTCTTTTTTTAAAGAAGTCAGTTACGCTCAATAAAGATGCATTTATTTGATCAAAAATACTTTAGAAACAGTAATATCATGAAATATTACATTTTAAAATAACAGTTTCATATTTAAATACATTTTTTAATTCAATTTTATTTCTGTGATGGCAAAGCTGTATTTTCAGCATCATTACTCCAGTCTTTTGTGTCACATGATCCTTCAGAAATCATTCTTAATATTTTCTACTCAAGAAACATTCCTTATTATTATCAATGTTGAAAACCGTTGTGCTAATTGTGCTTGTATTTTTTTGATGGATAGAAAGTTCAAAAGAACAGCATTTATTTAAAATATCTTTTTGTAACACTTGTCTTTACTGCCATTTTTGATCAATTTAATGCACTCTTGCTGAATAAAAGTTAATAAAAAAAATAAAACAATCTGCCCCTAAACTTTTGAACACTAGTCTGCTTCAAGGTTAAAACCTCTCAAGTCTTTAGAAGCAAACGTAATGTACTGATTCTTATGCTAGAGTTATTTTGTTTGCTTGCTGGTGTCTAGGTTTTGTTATTGTGTGAGTTTTTCTCCTTCTCTCCACCCCATACCTGTTTGTGTTTGCGATGCACACGCCTACACCAGATTTTCTAAACTTGTAAGTGTGCTTGAATGTGTAAGGATGCACAATGTGGGTGGTCAGATGTTATCTCGTACGTTAATTCCCCCCTCTCGCTCGTTCTCTCCCTCCCTCCAGGCAAACCCACCCTGCCTTCTGTCCACCATTCAGTACATCAATAATTTCTACGCCAGCAGGCTGAGCGGGGAGGAGTGCTATTGGTGGATGCAGTTCACTGCCGCCGTGGAATTCATTAAAACCATCGACGATCGCAAGTGAAGCAGAACAGCCACCTGTATGGGCAGACTGTAGGAAGGAGAGAGAGAGAGAGAGGACAGCGCGGACGACTACTCTCCCCTTCATCACAGCGAGGCATCGCCTCAGTCTGTATAGCTGTACATAGACACAAAAACAAGTTTAAAAGCGATCAAAAATTAGACATGATCATGACAGGTTTTACTACGGTGGGGTATTAAACGAATGAAAACAAATAATGCGGCCGGTGGCGACATTGCCGCGCTCTACTGATCTCGCTTATAACCCACGTCTTTTTTCTGTAGTATTGGGGAGGTGTTGGGGCTTAGAATCAAATTTTATAATAAACAGATTTAGCAAGTAATTAGCTGTTAAAACATACCTATCAAATGAAAAAGGGACCAGGAACTACCGGCAACGATTATGTATCGGGACGCTTTAGAGGGGAATCCATGATTCTGTCCTTCTCGTATAAACCGTGCAATCTCACCCCATTCATAGCTAACAGTCACACGCCGAGTCATATCATAACGCATCACTATAGATGCTGCCAGTGTATCAATGTTACAGTTTATCAAATTAATCATGCCATTATCTTACTAGGGCAGCTTGTTCTATGAATGTAAGCAGGTGTTGTCATTATTGTACATTCATTCTTTACTACGTTTCCCAGACAATTTGGACAAAAGGGCCCACATATTTATATAAAATAAAATGTATTTATTACTTAACTCCTGTATTTAATGTTTTATTATATTTACTGACTTGTTCCATGAATTAGCTGTTGGACAGATGCACACGGTTCGGTTGAGGAAACAAGTTTAAGAAAAATTAAGACTCACTGAGAGCAGCTAAAATAGGGTGTCTTCACATTAGCGGTTAGAGTTGTAAATTAGTGCCTTGCAGATATTTGCAGTAACACGTGTTCTTTTCGTTTCTTGCATCTTCCTGGAAGTGAGGAAGTCGGATCTGTCCAAGTCAAGCCTGGCTAAGCGTCAGTATGCTATAACCAACCTACAGTAAAAAGTACAACATGCCATATAGAAACACCCCACAATTGGACGTTCAGTATGTGGATTGTTATTTGTGTTGAATAGTTGGAAAACTGACTGTTAGGTCTTACCAAATGGTCTTAGACAATAGTTACTGCTGAAAATATTTTTATTCAGTTTGATATTGACCTTTACTTGTGTTTAAAGTCCATGTATTGTTTTCAAAGTTCTTACTTTTCTAGGGTTAAAATCATTGTTATTTTTATAATGCAGTTCCCAAGTAAAACTTTGAGTTAGGAGGACTATTTTTCTGTACTTTGAGGTACACTTTTAGAAAAGAAAACAGCAGACAATGTACCTTAAGGGGAAAAAGAGCTTGTTATTGGGGCGGTATCCTCAAAGGGACAGCTTTGTACCTTATTTACCCCTAAAAAGTTCATCGTAGTTCCTTAAGGGCACATATGACTACTCTAAGTTACTAATATGCACCTTCTAGGGATATATAAGGTACAAACTGGCCCTCTTATGGGAGCTGCCCCATTGACAAGCTGTTTTAACCTAAAGGTAAATTTTTTTTTTTTTTTCTGCCAGTGTATTGAGTTTAGATAGAACAAAGAACATTTTAACACTGTGGCATCATCAAAGCTTGAGGACTAGTATATTGATGTTGCTGAGGAGAATATATCTGCGATTCAGGCTACCTCGTGTCATAATCCCATAAACAGCAAGCACACGTTCTTCATAACTGTTTTTGCTGTTGACATCGGCACAATACATTATTTAAACAGGAATGTAGAATATCATACTCATGTTATTGCTAAATTTATCTTTATCACATCAGAACTTCCCAATAACATTTGCACTTGCGTAGAACTAGGGCAAAATAACTGTACCTAACATTTTGTGTGGTTGTCTTGAGTTTCCCCCCTTTCAAATCTGTTTGTTATTGTTGCTCCTAAAGATGTGTGAATATCTGATAACATACTCTGGGTGTTGATTTTGGTCCTAAATATAGTAGATGCACTTAGAACAATTAGTTCTACCTCCAACTGTGTACATAAAGGGATAAATAAAATTGTTGTAATGCATTCTTTTCCTCTAGCTTTTGTTGCCTTTAGAGCCCTGTATATACTTGTTTTCCTTCTGATTTGAATGGCGCATGAACGCGATATCGTCGTGTATCTCTCTCTTGCACAAACTGTAATACGAAGAGCATCAGCTACAAGACTTAATTTGCAGTGCACTTTGGAACAACACTGATATTCTGTATAACATTTATATTCTATATAATAGATAATATAAATTCTATATAAATGCTATAGCAGACCATCTTTGTTTTCACTGGTTCCTTTTTCAATTATAATGTGATAGACATTTTTGCATTTTCAATATTTTCTGTAATGTGGAATCGGGTATTATTGATCTCAATATCTCAAATGGTTCAGGCTTGCACACTATTTTGGTGCTCTGTTTGTTTGCAGTGTTTGGATTTTTTTTTTTTTTTTTTTTTAACCACAGCAGAAATGTTGCATTTGATGGATCTTGGTGAAATTAGTTGCCAAAGGAATCAAAGACTTTATATTTTCATGGCATGTACTTTTACCAAGACCTTTTTGTGTATAAAGTCTGCCCTAACAAAAATATGCACCTTGAGGTTTGTGTAACCTGTGGCAAACATTTGAAGAGGACTTAATCTTGATTTATTTGTTTCTTTTTCTTGAGATTGAAAGGTTGGTGTTTTTGGTGTTCTGCATTTAACCGGAAGAACTAAAAAGCGACGGCCTCATTGTGCAAATATTCTAACCCACAAGACTAATAGTCTTTGAGGGCAGTTTTTAATTGAACAGTTGAAATACACTACTGTTCCTTTGAACACACTTTTTAGCAGAAGTGACTTAAACAGGGTTTTGGTGTACTGTACTTAACTGAACTGGCTTAATATCTGCACAGTATGTTGACTGAGAGCAAGGCTTTGTACTCGATCTGTATTTAAGAGCTTTATAATCCCTACCGTATCATGTTGGTCCACTCTTTTGAAGAGCATGCTAAGAGAATTATGGGTAATGGCTTGCATTTGTGAGCGTACTCACTTGGGCTCCTGTTGGGAAGGCATTCTGTGTGTTATGTGATTTAATATGAACCTGTACATAATTCTTTAAAAAAAAACAAAAAAAAAAAACGATTAAAGACTTTTTCCGTGAAAATGCAACGCCTGTTTTTGCATCAAAATGTCTTGGTAGAGATGCATGACTACTGTATCTTCTGGCTTCTTTTAGTTTTAAAGTCAGCATGAAACTAAAATTGCAATATTATTTACTTCCCTGTTGTGACGTATATCCGAGTGAAAGCATCTCGAAATATAAAATATGTAGGGGTGGGACTTGATTTTGTCCATTGGAAGTTGATTGTGGTTTGCAATTGCTGTGATCTCATGCGAGTGACCGGTTGTGCCATTAAACACACCATCAGAGAATAAAAAACATGTCATTGCAAGGAGGTATGGGAAGTTATGCTGCGTCCGTCCCATAATTAAAAGATGATAACGCGTGACCTACTTGAAATAATGCTTTTCTATGGCAACATTAACAATGCCAAAATGAATCTGCAGTGCTCAGGTAGTTCAAGTCGGAATGCTATTACAAGTTGTAATTGTTCTATGAAGACGTGAACGCTTTTTACAGGTCGGAATCTCGTAATTACGCTTATTACGACATGGCGTGAACGCACTTATATTTTTGATTAAAGATTACGAGGGCACATTAATTTTGTACACAGATAAATCATTAATAATAAATACATACATTTTCCATTAAAAAAAAGGATTTGTCAATTTCAATGGTGACTTTAACTGCGCTGGCCTAAGCCTCCTGAAGCAGCCGCGAGGTCTGACGGCAGAAAGACTTTCCTCACAATCGATAATCACAAATACAACTTTGTCTATGAAAAGTTCAACCATCAAAGACCGCTTTTAAAAAGTGGCATTCTCTCCTTGACAGATCCCTTCACACTGATGTCTGTCACCTTCACATCGAGCACGTCACCGGCCTTGAGTATGACGAAACAAAGGCCGCCACGAACAGCAAAGCCCCCGCACTCGCCACACATTTAATTACCACTGACAACTGTATAGCGGATTTGTAATTGGAGATTTTTTTTCAGCGTAATAGGCTTTCGCAATTGCTCTCTCTCTCTCCTGCCCTTACCACTCCAGTGCTCTAATTGTAATCTTTCCATCAGAGGAAAAGAACGCAGCGGGGTGCCTTTGCTTCTCTTGATGATATCTCCGATTGTTCATTTAAATTCAAATTTGGCCAGAAAAAGGGTAATTAGTTGTAT
The DNA here is from genome assembly GCF_949319135.1 of Squalius cephalus. Taxonomy (NCBI): domain Eukaryota; kingdom Metazoa; phylum Chordata; class Actinopteri; order Cypriniformes; family Leuciscidae; genus Squalius; species Squalius cephalus. Next base: position 18,908,319 of record NC_137137.1, on the reverse strand, counting down.
TAATAACCCGAAATGACTCGCTTGGTCGGGAGGAGAGATGGCTTTTGTTTAGGTGAGATCGGGTGGATATCGGCAGCCCGCTGTGTGAGATGGAGGCCTTATTGGTGAAACAGGCTCGTGATATGAATAAACTTTGATTAAACAACACGAGGTCATCGCCCCCCCCATCTAAACGCATTTGGCAATCCTGTGGCCGTGTTATTGTCATTTATCCGTTTGTAAACAAAGGTTCTTGGGGGTTTGCTGATTTGATTGTGCATGCTGGATTTGGGAATGGGTTTTGTCTGATGCAACTGTGTTACATATTGATGTCAGATTGTTGCATGAAGATCTAAACAGCCTGAGGGCCAAGCCCAGATGGCACTGAAATCACAGATCATCAGTCCAGTGAGGCTCTCACATGACTACACACACACACACACACACACACACACACACACACACACACACACACACACACACACACACACACACACACACACACACACACACACACACACACACACACACACACACACACACACACACACACACACACACACACACACACACACACACACACACACACACACACACTTTTTTTTTTTTTTTTAAATGTTAGGCTTGCTTTATTCACATGCAAGCTAGAACAGCAGAATGTATTGTGGCTCAGCCAACGTTAATATAGGCTACCATATATATATATATATATATATATATATATATAATACCTGTTATATCACATTTATATATGGTGAAATGACAAGTATGTATGATATATGATATACATGCATGCATACATATGTATATGTATGTACTAACTAGTGTTAACAAATTAAACCTTGGGGTTGTGTGTGTGTATGTATATATACACATACACACACACACACACACACACACACACACACACACACACACACTGATTGTTCTACAGCACTTATTAATCTAAATGTTAATCTCAACATTTACTACTTTTTTAAGATTCAAAAGTTGAAAAGTTGTTCATTCAAAAATTGTAGCAATCTGTTAACATTAATGCTGTATGAACTGACATAAACATGAACATTTTTATTAACTAACATTAACAAAGATTAATAAACGCTGTAAAATATATTGCTTGTTGTTAGTTAATGAATTAACTATTGTTAACAAATGACAGCTTATTGTGAAGTATTGTAATGACCCTTGTAGACATTCATGAAGGTCTACATTTTTGCCTAGCCTGCTTAAGAAATTGAGGAACTGTATTCAAGTCATTTAAGCTCATGTCATTGACCCATATAAGGTAGGGTTATATTATGTGTACGTTATTTTTATACTTGATTAACAGCTTTAATGCGAATAGAAATGGAGAATTATCATACATTTTAACTTTTAGATTTATTAAATTTCTACTTCATAATATGAAAGTTTAATTAACCCGTGTAGCCCACCATATGAAGCTCCGCTGGGTTGCTCTGAATTCTCAAAGTGAATTGCGATTGAAAGAATTATGTCAGTAAATATGCAGACAGTAATGGGTTTGACTGGGTGTTGTTCTCGCAGTGACCGCCAGATGGCAGCCGCGCCATTTAAGACCAGCGCTTCGGATATCGCCGAAACAAAGAACACATTCAGATACTGTAGCTAAAACACGCACCATTTTGTGAAACCTTTCATTTAGACAAAGTAATAATAAAAAAGATTTACTAATAGAACGTCTGCAAGATTGTACATGTTCAGATATAAACACCTAATAATCGAAAAATGTAATTAACATGGCAGAAATTGTTGTTGGAAGGAACTGTGTCTAGGCTAATTGTACTTTTGGGATATAGCTATGCTCTAGGCCACTGAATAGCTTCACATGACCTAAAAGAAGATATACAAAATCCTGTTGCTCAGATAGCTAAGTATAACAATTAACTCTATAAATATTCTCCTGAAATGTTAAACTGAAATTCACAACTCTTTCTTTGCTCTTGTTTTGTCTTAGGCTGATGATGGTACACTCATTTCCAAAAAAGCAAAGCACTAGGCTATTAACTAACCAACATTAACCAATGCATATTGATAACTGCCATCATGGCATTCTCATAATCTCATCCTGTTATAATTCAGTCAATCAGATTACACAACACATTTCTTCTGATAGGCTACCACTGTTTGTACATTTATTGCACAATTAAGGCGTTCCCACAGGTACCACATGCAATTGTAATGTAATGAAAAATTCACTGACTTTTACCTCCCCGTAAGCATGCATGCATGCATACATTCATTTTCACTGTCTGTCCACACACAATAAAAGTTGTCTCACACAACCGCAGCATTATAGAAGCATTAGAAGATGAGGGAAAAAATCCCTACACAGGCGAGAACAAACAAAACAAGGCAGCAGCATGTCAATTAAATTAAAGGGGGAAGCTAAATGAACAAAACGTCAAACGCACATATTAAAGCTAAATGAAATAGCCCCGAGGAGCCTGCGAGACGTGAAGATTAGAGCTCAGGAGGATCCGCAGAGATGTAAATAATGAAACCCAGCTCAACCTGCACACACTGGGATTGCAGCATGGACACGGGAGACGTTCTGCATCCAAACCAAAAAAAAACAGGGTCTTCAGTTCCAAACATGTTGTTCAACTAGAAATGAGTTAAGCTGGCTGCCTAAATTGAGTTAGTGAAAAGCATGACCGGCACACCAGGACTGTACTGTGCATTAAAAAAACCTGAGGATGTGAGTCGTTTATGCAGCTTTCTGCAGTAGATAAGCTTATTATACGATATGGCTTATGGGAGATTAATAACATCAACATAAAATATGTGGCATTTTAAAGTTCTTGTAAGAATATTAGGTGTTTCAGCTCATAAGGACTGACTTGTAGCCTAGTACAGTATGAATTGTGTTTTATGTCCTGTTTTGTTGTTGTTGTAGCAGAGAATATTCTATTTAAAGTTAACTTACCGTTCACAATTTATTTTTTACGTAATGTGACGTATTTAAGAGTGAAATAGGACCTCAGGGGAAAAAATGTAGGGTGGGACTTGATTTTATCCCAGTGGTTCTCAAGATAATATTTTAAGGACCGTATAAGGTGATATGAACCTCTGTTGTAATGAAAATAAATAAACTAAAATATACCATGTAAGTTTAATGTTGTACATATTTATTTTTAATCTTTTTAACAGTACATGTAAAAGTACTGGTGATATAAGGTAACATGGGTTAAGGGTTAGTACCTAGTAAGTTCAAATTTCTTTTAAATATTTTGTGGTCAGTCATAGACGTAAACTAGATTAAATTAATTAGTTACTTGATTGAAACGTTCTTTCAAAATGAAAACATTGAGTTAAGCCAAAGAGTAACCGTTTCAAGTCAGTTTAACATGATGCTTTAGTGTTTGAACATGAAACCTGATACAATGGTGTTAAATCAAAATTAATGGTTTAAACAAAGTGAACAACATCAAAAATATATATATTTTTTACAATACAGTTATTGCAATTGCTATAAGAAGGACATAGTGTGTACATGCGGAACAGGACTTCAAAATAAAGTGCTAAGATTTTTTAATATAACTAAATGTAAAGCATTTGAAGATTTATTGGGGCGTCTTTGGAAGTTTGCTAAGGTTGAGAACCACAGTTTTATCCATCAGTAATTTATTTGAACAGGGTGAATTGAGCCAGACCTGAATACAAATTTGTTGAAATAAGGCCTAAATAGCATTTTTTACTATTATCCAATAGCCTGCATGGCTTAAGTGATGTCAGTGGGAAAGGAAACTCATTTCAGAGTATAAGAACAAGTTATTACACTGCTTTCTTCCTGTATTTTTGTCTAGTTTTCCAGCACAAATATCTAAACATTCTTAAATCAAAATACATCAAAATTAACTAACTTTACACTTAAAACAAGAAAAATAACCATTTTTTCCCTTTAAATTAATTTTTTTGACCCCATTGGCAGATTTTGTTGTTGTTTTAGGCATAAAGTCGCTTAATTTTGATCATTGTTTCAGAAAACAAGACTTAATATCTATCTTGAGATGTATCTTGATTTACGAATGTTTTGATGTGTGTCTTAGAAAACAAGATATACTGAGGAAGACCTTTTTTTTTTTTGCAGTGTAAATTTTAAACAAAGGTAAACTATTTACTTTAAAAACATATTCATAAATAGTTCACAACAACACTGCATTTTGAAAGTTAATTGGGTCAGTTTTGATGCCAAGAAATATTTATGTAGCCTAATATTTATGAATATATGTCATTCCAAACATATTCTTTGGAATACAAAAAAGAACATATTTTGAGAAATATATCAGTGTTTTTTTTGTCTGTAAATGGAAAGTCAAAGGGTTGTTTTGGACCCTGTTGACTTTCAGTATGGGAAACAACTACTTTGCAATATCTACTTTTGTGTTTCACAGAAGGATGTAACGTTAGTCATACAGGTTTGGAACGACATGAGGGTGAGTAAATGATAACAGAATTGTCTTTTTTTGGTTGGTGAACTTTCCCTCTAAGATCACTTTATGTGAGTGTTCACCTTAGCCTATAGCCTAGATGTTGATATTTTATCTCAGACGTCTGTAAAGTCCACCAGCACGATCAATCAGACATGCATCATCTGTAGCCAATGGCTCCCTCCGAGTGAGAGCGATCTGGCCTAAGTATGTATGCTTGACGCCTGCTTTGCTGATTTCTGTCAGCGTTAATATGAGAAATGAGCTCTGAGCTGTGCCACTGATGTGCCTGAGGAAACTAAATCGACGGGCACTACACCGATATCAGATAGAGTCTCCGTAGCTTCTTCTCCACTGATGTGACTGGTCTCAGTCATGCTGCCTCGTCCCTCAAGCAACAGGTGACAGAAGTTACAAGCAAATGTGTCTCCGGCCACAGCGGCCCTCCTTTGAGGACCTGACCCAGGGCAGGCTGTCTGGCGACGTGCCCGATGGAAAAGTGAGCTGTCTCGGCTCCCGACATGCAGTGAGCAGAGGATGTCAAGTCACGTTTTCATCAAAGAATAGTTTAATCCACGTTTGAGGAAATAAAACAGTTGTTGTCATGGTTGAAGCTATCTGATCTCAGAACAGACCTTCAGAGGAGCTGAGTCATATTCTCAGTGGGAAGCATCTGTATTGTTTACTGGTGAAAGCATTATTTAACATTTACGTACTAAAACTTAATGGAAAAACGGAACAAAAATTAAAGGTATGTTTTACAGCACAAAAGATAACATGGTGGTCTTAACAGAATATAATAAAGCAACAAAATCTTGTAATGGTAAAATCAGTGACAGAGCTTGTAGAATCCAAATGACCATTTGGACATAAATATTTCTTATTGAACATGAAACTGTTTTTTAAATATTTTTTTTACAAATAGTCTACACACATAAGTTTAGGGTTGGTAAGATGTTTCGAAATAACTGTTTTCTATAATATATATCTTAAAATGTAGGCTAATTTATTTCTGTGATGCAAAGCTGTATTTTCGGCATCGTTTATCCAGTCTTCAGTGACACATGACCCTTCAGAAATGATTTGGTGCTCAATAAACATTTGTTATTATTATCAATGTTGAAAACGTGCTGCTTAATATTTTTAGGGAAACCGGATTCTTTGATCAGCATTTATTTTAAATTTTCATCTTAATTTTATAAATGTCTGCTGTCAATTCTGATCAATTTAATACATTCTTGCTGAATATAAATAATAATTTCTTTAAAAAAAATCTTACTGACACCAAACTTTTTAACAGTATATATTGTTCTTATGTTAATGGGACTTTTCAGTTGTTTTACCAGCATATCTGTTATGAGCAGCACATTCTGTCATAAAAAAGAGATTATCATCATGTTTAAATTTTTGTTATGTTGCAGTTATTTATAAAGTTACCATTTATTTATCTCTTTGGGTGTTATTAAAGCTAACATCACAACATAACATTGCCTTATTCCTAACATTTATATTTTATGTAACAAACCTATGAGTAATGTAATGTTTTCTTGATGTGTTTCAGACAGCTGCTGTTCTGAAACTTAGTTTGAATTACATCCTGCATGTGTGTCATCAAATCCTGCCAGGTGAGAGTTCCTGTTCCCCATCTCTCCTTTTTTTAGATGGCCTAGTTCTTTTTCCTCCCTCCATTTCTCTCTTCTTCTCCCCTGGTTGCCTGGAGTATGCCCTGCAGGTATTTAACACAGCCCTGACTTTTCTGCTGCGCAATGCTGTTTTACAGGGCACAGGCATTAAACAGGGCTGGTCCTGGCTTCCCTGCCCTGCTTGTCAGCCCAGCAGGCTAACAAAGGTGAACTTGCTCTGTATTAAAGAGGCTCTTGTGGAAAAAGTGCTGTGTGATAGCGGCACCGCAACGCTTTGTCCAGTTTCCCGCCGACCATTAATGGTCCGACACTTCGTCTTATAGCTGCTACTAAACCAGGTAACACACATACACTCTTAAAAATGTCTCTTCATTTGGCATCTATGGTTCCATGAAGAACCTTTAACAACCATAGAACCTTAGCATTCCACAAAAGGTTCTTTATAGTGGAAAAGGGTTCTTTAGATTTATAATGTTCTTCACACTAAAGGTGTGCTCACATTTACCTTTCAGCGAAATTTTGCGAGCATAATCCAGTCATTCCAATAGGAATTCATGTGATTGGGAGGTTCAATTGGTCAATTCGCGAATTTGCCGCTTTTACCAACAGAACGCAGCTTGGTTTGAAAATGACAACTGCATGAGCTGTGCTTAAAGGTTAGTTCACCCAAAAATCATCATTTATCCACCCTCATGTCGTTCCAAACCCGTAAGAATTTTGTTCATCTTCGAAACACAAATGAAGATATTTTAATGAAGTCTGAGAGATATGTGTCCCTCTATTGACAGTCCACGCAACTACCAATTTGACACTTCAAAAAGTTCATAAAGAGATGGAAAAAACGAATCCAAATGAATTGAACGGTTTAGTTAAAATTTTCGGAAGAGACACGATCACTTTATATGATGACCAGATTGAATTTAGGTTTTCATTCACAAATAAACATTGATCAACACAAACATCAGTTGTGGTAAACGGAAGCTCAATCATGTTTGCTTGACGTGCAATAACCAATGAGGTTTAATCTCGTGTGTTACGCAGCATGATTGAGCTTCTGCAATAACCAATGAGGTTCATTCTTGTGTTACGCTGCACTTTTGAGCTTCTGCAAGAACCAATGAGGTTCATTCTTGTTACGCTGCACTTTTGAGCTTCTGCAAGAACCAATGAGGTTCATTCTTGTGTTACGCTGCACTTTTGAGCTTCTGCAAGAACCAGTGAGGTTCATTCTTGTGTTACGCTGCACTTTTGAGCTTCTGCAAGAACCAATGAGGTTCATTCTTGTGTGTTACGCAGCATGATTGAGCGCCACAAGAACCAATGAGTTTCATTCTTGTTACACAGCATGAATGAGCTTCTGCTAGAACCAGTGAGGTTCATTCTTGTGTTTTACACAGCATGTTTGAGCTTCTGAAAGAACCAATGAGGGTTGTTCTCGTGCGTCATGGCAGGTTCGGTTTAGCTTGTGCTTCTTATGTTCGTTGATCAATGTTTATATGTGAATGGGGCAGTCATGGCCTAATGGTTAGAGTGAGACTGGTAAGCCAAAGGTTGCGATTTTAAGGCACCTAACCCCCAATCACTCCCCGGGCGCCACAGCAAAAATGGCTGCCCACTGCTCCGGGTGTGTGTGTCCACGGTTTGCAGTGTGTGTGTTCACTACTCACTACTCTGTGTGTGCACTTACTTGGATGGGTTAAATACAGAGGACAAATTCAGAGTATGGGTTACCAGAGTTATGGCCTTCACATGTCACTTCACGTCACCTACAAGCCTAAATTTAATCGTTTCATCATATAAAGCAATCTAGTCCCATCAGAAAATTTGTACTAAACCTCTCAATTCATATGGATTACTTTAACCATCTCTTTATTAACTTTTTGAAGTGTCAAAGTGGTAGTTGCGTGGACTGTCAATGGAGGGACAGAAATCTCTATTAAAAATATTTTCATTAAAAATATTTTCATTTGTTTCGAAGATGAACGAAAGTCTTGAGGGTTTGGAAGACACGAGGCTGACTAATTGATAAAAACATTTTTTTTTTTCATTTTTGAGTGAACTAACCCTTTAATACATCTCTATATACTGACAATTTTTTTTGCTAATGTGAACACACCTTAAGAAAACTCTTCACTGAAAGATTCTTTGGTGAACCAAAAATGGTTCTTCAATGGCACCACTCATTTGCAGCATTTTATACCAAAACCCTGGGTGGGATCACTCAGAGGATTCTTTTCCACGTCATGATGGACACTTCATTCGCAAACGTCCATGCGCATAAACGTGGCTAAGCGCATTGCAGATTACATGTCATTTCAGGAGACACTGCACTAAGATTAATACACTATGCTTGTCAACCTGTTTAGCAGGGAGGCCATTTAAATCGAATATTGTCATGGATATAGAAAAATACCATTCCACAGAAGCCCAATGAGGTAATTTGATTAGGCTTCTAAAATGGGAAATCTAACATGAACTAGCTCACAACTCATACAAATCTGATTTAAAAAGACATTAATAGAGAGGCCTAATGGGAAAAATGCCAATTAAGCATTGATTGCCCTGAAATGAATGTGCTCAGTGTTATAGAAGGGATGTTTGTGCGTGTATGTTCCCAAAGCAACCGACCTCAGTGTGTGACCTCAGCCCTATATGACACAGAAGCCTCCACAGGCGTCTCTCTCTCTCTCTCTCTCTCTCTCTCTCTCTCTCTCTCTGTCACACAGCTATGGCCGTTCGCCCATGGAGGGGATGACAACGCTATATATTAATTGAGGGTTTTCAGAAATAATAATAATAACAATAAAAAATACCTCTCCACCATATCTCTCCCACTCCATCCGGCCCCCCGCTGTCAGACTACATTAAGAGGTGCATGCAGAGAAAGAGCGAATGAGAGAGAGAGGGGGGCAATAGAAGAGACGAGACGCCATCTCATCTCTCCTGAAGGCAGCAACAATTTCGCTCCATTGTAACAAGGTGCAGCCTAAACTGATAAATTGCAGATTAAATGACGGCCACACTTCACTTGCTCTCTCCCATCACACATACACACACACGATGCCCTCCTTAATTTCACACGTTTCTGCTATTCGCTACCTTCTTGGCCTGTCAATTCTGCCTAATAGCAAGAGGCACTAAAACACCGGGGCCTGACAGACTCAGATCAAGAATGATGAACATCTCTTAGCAGTGAGAGACGCATCTCCTCAGTCCTGACTTCACCGGATGGCTGAAACTTCTTATGCAGGAATCTGCCGTGATCGTCCTGGAGAAGAGCTCTGACAGTGCAGACTATGGCCATGTCGAAGCCTCTGGGTTACAAATAATGGTAGAGAACGTCCGACAAATTGGTTTTTGTGATATGGTGGTGGCAAATAATGTATCATCACAAAATTGTGTATAATGAAGCAGAAGGCATTATTTAGGTTATTATTTAGCTCAATTTTAGTTCTTCAACTTAAACCTAGAATTGTTGCCTTGGCAAATTACATAAAATAAGGTTAAGTTTTTCATCTAACATTTTGATTTTAATTTATTTCAGCTTTATTTCAATTAACGACAATGATTTGTAATAGTTTTTGTTAACAACAATAACACTGAAACGCATGCACACTTCTACTTTATATATTGTTATATTATATTCGTCTTTTCACATTATGAACCCCCTACAACTCTCGTGGACCCCAGTTTGAAAACGTCTAATCTGAAACTTCTAATTCTAATTAATTCAATTAATTCTAAACTAATTCTAATTAACAGAATCTTCCTTGATGATAAAAACAATCCATGGCATCTATTTTCTGTGTGCATTTTCATCTGGAAGATGTCATTTTTACAATTGCTCATCAACAATAAATCACATAAATGTTCATTATAGGGAGTTAGAATTAAGTTCAGCAAAAGAATTTGCGGCATTTATCATTTAGAATGTTTGTTTTACAAAGGTGAAGTGTATCATTTTTGGATGTTAAAATACTTTCTCCTTCCCCAGCGTTATATGCAGAGTCATAGTAAGCCAAATCAGTTATTTGTAGTTATTTGATCATTGTGTCTCTGTGGTGTTTTCAAAACACTGTTCTGTTTGTTTCAGCTTTCCGACCAGCCCAGCACGACAACAGTGGCTCAACCAATGGGGTTCGTTTGGGGCGGGGCTATCTGTTTGACTGACCAATAACAAATGGGGTAAGTGTTCAGGAAACCTATTAGAAAACATACGTTTTTCATGCTAGGTGTGTGTTTATTGGGTGTTCATTCGATGCTAAAAAAGCTTGACACTTTATTTTAGGATATGGCTTTTTGGAGAGACCAGTTCATCACGTTATCAATGCTACCGTTCCTTCAGCATTTGCTGTTCTAGTCAAAGGTGTTCCCAAATAGGCCTATGTGTGAACTCCCACATAGGCTCAAAATATTCCTCCATTTTGCAAAAATCGTAGCTAAACTAATGGAAGAAAGACACAATTCTCATTTCCACAAGTCTGTTCCAGCCCCCGCCCAATAACTAGAAAAAAGCACAGGAAGACATGAAACAGGGTCATTAAAAACCAAAACAGTGAGTAGATGCTTGTCTTCCACGGGTAGATTTGTATTGTATATTCTAATTTTACTGCCTAAATTAGAGAAATAAGCATTCCCATGTAAATTTATTCATGGTGAAGGAGAGGGAGTCTTAGGGGGGTGCACTAAGATCTGCCAGATAATGCATAATTTCAGAGCTGAGACCCTCATTTCTGCATCAAGCCCCTGCCGTAGCGCCTGGTCATTAAATGCTAAAATAATGGCAACCTCGCAGCTTCCTCAGCCTAATTGCCTCCTTCTCTAGCACTGCATTCTCAAGACAATAATGATGTAGTGTGCCTGTAGCACCAGCCTTTCTATTAATAAGATTGTATTTCTAAGTGTGCTGGATGACGCCAACGTCTTTGGAGTTCAATGCACAGTGTGTGTGTGTGCATGTGTGCGAACAAGAAGTGACTGCCGTTTTCATGTTTACTGCACGATGCTTTAGCACATATTCTGCCCGGCCTTCTTTACTGTGTGTGTATATATATATAACGGTCTAGGATTTCATCGCCGATCGGCTTGATGCAGGAGGGCAATCAAAGAAGAAACATTCTCATTAATAAAGCGATATGTTTGCGTGTTTGCGCTGGTTGGCTTGCGGTGGTAGATCAAGACTAAGCGTGTGGCATTTTAATGAAATTCACCCCCACTTTTTTAATTGGTGGGGTTTAAGGAGAGCGGCGTGTGCATTTCAAAGCGAGATCAATACATTTGAGTTATTTTCGTGGATGAGCAGTTTTTCTCTTTCCACCAAGTGTGGCTGTAATGAAGCTTTCTCTTAGCCTTTTAGCTTACAAGCTAATGCGATTAGCAATGTACAGTCCACATACCAAACAAACATACCTTTTACCATCACATTAGAGCATTGAAATCCCTTCCTGGCTCTCTGGAAGGCTCTTTAATGATGTTGGTTTAGTTGATTGTTGATTAGCTCAAGACTGAAATTCTACATCAAAGTCAGTTCCTCGTTTTGTGCTTTTGAACAAGCATGTATAAACATTCTGCTTGTGACGGCCATAATGGCTCAGAAGTTAACGCTCAAAGCTCTTCGCCTCACACTCCGGCTCAGAGGAGTCTTTCCACAGGGCACTTAAGGCTTTATCTGGCCGTTGAGGGGAACCTCAAGTGGTTTTGACGGCATTGACTACCTTAAGCACCCTCTCAGCGCTCACTCTCTCTGAAACATTTAGCCTCTGCTCATCTTCTCGCATCCTTAAAAGCTGAAATTAATGACAGGAGCTCAGCCGCTCATTTATAATTGCTTCATTATACGGCCGTGTTCTCCTGACAATAATGGTGTTTGTGGTGTATTTCTAATTATGTGGCATTTTTTTGCGCTCGTTATCAAGGACTTCAGGTTTCCTCTAATTGCACAGAAAATAATGACTGCCTCAGCCTTAGCCTCGTCTGCTGCTCGCTAGACGTGTCTCTCTTGGATTGCATCACAAACAGTCTCTCCGTGTCGCCAGAGTCTTGTCAGGATGGCCACAAATGCCCAAACATCACTTCTGGTTGGCTTCAGCTGTCCTCTTTGGCCCTTGGGTTCATGGCAGCGACTTTCAAGAAAGATTTTGGGGGATTTTACCAAAGGGATTCATTGTTTGTAAATCTTCTCATAACATGAAAAGGAGAAATTGGGACATGGGCACATTCCATCAAGCCGACAGATCTTATCTCTTCTGTACGGTGACTGGTAGGGCACATGTTCGGTTCACTTAGTTTTGTTGTGGCCACAACATATAAACTCGTGGGAACGTGATATTAAGTCGTGGGAACATCATAATATCTCGTGGGCACAAGATCGAGATCCATTTCTCGTGGCCACAACTTAATATGTTGAGGGTACGACATCCGTTTCTCATGGCTGCGAGTTTTATAACATGTGGGAACTGAATCTTCACAGGCGACACAGGCTCCTCCTTTTATCCCGGTCATAATTTACTTTGTTATTTGTTCATTAAAGTTTCTCATAATTTGTTTTTGTTTATTGCCTTAAACAGGACTTTATTCGTGACCCGAGTAGCCTATTTCATTCATGCCAGCAAATTTCCAACGAAAAAGCCCATTCAACCCATTCAGCGCTTCAGGTGTCTTTCACATATAACGTACCCATGTCTTAATGCCAGAGAGTGCACTATATCTTTATATGACATTCCTAATTCAAAGGAAAATGTTATTTCATCAGTCATCTCCATCTCTAACTGCTGTATATGGTTACTATATTGACCGGTGTGGTTCCCTCAACATAACTCCTGGCCATGAGAAATAGATGTCGTTCTCTCAAAATATGAAGTCGTGACCATGAGAAAAATATATCGTTCCCTCAACATATGATCTCGAGGCCACGACTCTACATCGCGTGGCCACGACATAATGATGTCGTTACCTCAACAAAATGATCTCGTGGCCACGATTTATTATCACGTTCCCACGACTTAATATGACGTTACCACGAATTAATATCGTGGCAACAACAAAACTAAGTGAACCGAACATGTCCCCTCCCGGTCACTGTACTTCTGTCTGTCTGTCTATCTAGGCTATCTATCTATCTATGGGTACGTTTACACGAAAACGTTAAGCTTAAAACAGAGAAGTTTTTCCTTTGAGTTTTCCGGATACAGACAACACCATTGGCAAAACAATCCCCATTCACGGATCCGCGAAATAACAAAAAATCGCTGTATTCTGCTGTCAGGCCATTAGATGGCGATGAAGCACTATTAGGTTGAACCATAGACTGTAAAAAAAGATGGACGACGCCCCTTCGCTCTCTTCCATTGATGAGAACTGAAGCCGCCAGAGTCCCGCTATGGCGCTGACATATTGGAACTTGAGTCTGCGCAGTAGCGATCTCGGGACCAGACCTGCGCAGTCGTGAGCAGGAAGTAAAGCCGCGAAATCAACGCTCCGCCCTCACTCTCGTCGGGAGAGTGCATTCTGCACACTTTTTTGAAAATTGATTGCAGAATGACAAGAGGCTTGTTAAAATAAAGTAAATACAATCTCCTCAGTCCTCCGAAGATCCCGAAAAAAATGTCCGTTGGTGCTTCAGTGACTACTTCGCTCTGAGAACCTGTCAATCACAGCTGTCAATCATGACGTTACACCACCGCATCACGTAACTAACTAAAAACCAACTTATTTTTGAAACAGACACTTGAACTTACATCAGCGTGATAAAAACAACAGCAAATGAAAGAAACCACCTTTGGAAAAAAGATATTTGAAGTGTATTTAATTGTTTAGTTGGTCTCACGTCCCGTTGAATAACACGGGGAGGCGGGGCTTATGACCTATACTAGGACCAGTCACCGGGGGGCGATCGAGACGTTTTGGCTTCACTTTTCAGGGCTTGTGCGGCACGCTTGGGTTGAACACATAATACGCATGTACATGACGTCATAGTCTTCAGACATTCGCGTTTTTGTTGTTTACACGGAGACAAAAACTTGCACTTTGAAACACATTTTCAAAAGTTTGCGTTCTCAGGCACCCAAAACACCATCGTCGTGTAAACGATAGGCCAAAACGCATAAAAAGTTTTACGTTTTTAGTCGAAAACGGTGTGGTATAAACAGCCCCTATGTTTGTCAGTCTGTAGCTATGTTTCCATCCATACATTTTTATGCGCATTTTGGGATATTGCACAATCTATCTGTCTATCTGTCTGTCTGTCTGTCCAAGTAAAAAATATATAAAATTACAGAGTAGTAATATACAGTTATACAATGTATAATTGTGTTTAATCTGTCAAACTTTCACACCATTTTAGATTCAATTTGTGTGAATTTTTAATTTTTTTCTTAGCCATCTAAGTATGTATAAGCATGCTCTGAGGAAAGTGACATGCTGCATGCGACACTTAAGCGCAAACATCGCTCTGCCCAGCAGGGCAAGAAAAAAAATTACAAACTAAATGAAAACAAACAAACACAAAAATCATAATTATATCCAATAAGGCCCCTGAGGAGATAATCTCGCCACCCGACGTGTACGAGCGATGACATTTGATGATGCATCCTGCTTAATAATCTGTTGCAGTGATGATGATAGCATCACCAATAAAGTCTTCTTTAGATAGAAGCTTAATTCAACTGCAGGAGATTAAAAACCTGCGCTTAACGCCCACTGCGCTCAGCTGTTCCTTCTCTCCGTGTTACATCGACGGATATGGATAATGCCATTATAATAATTAAAGTGTGTCATGAGCTGAACAAGCCTCGCTGTTTGGAGTGGTGTATAATGGTGACCACCACTGATACTTCCATTTGGGAAAGAAATCCATTTACGTCTGAAACAAATAATAAAACACCAGGAGCATTAGAGTCAGTTTTATTCCACTGTTTAAAGAAAGACGAAAGCAAGTCTAACTATTTCGCTCTTTTTCTTGCTTCCCCTCTCTCTCTCTCTCTCTCTCTCTCTCTCTCTCCTCTTTTTTTTTGGATTCTGCTGTTGCAGCATCTACCTCCACCACAGTAGGAGCCCTCAGAGGCGGACTTAATTAGTTGCTAAGAGAAAGCCGGCTCTAGCGTGGAGCCGCTAGTTCTGTACAGATCCAAGTTCTACTGTGAACTTTGCTAATTATCAGGTAGTCTGTAATTTTCCCCTCTCCCATGTGGCCCCTGACAAAGAGCTGCAAGAATAGAGGGAACAATTAGATGAAAATGATGCATAGATGTTGAGAGGGGGGTGAAAAGCAAATGGACATTTTTCATTTTCCACTCTGAACGTGCTCGGCTGCCCGGCGAGCGCTCATTGTTTTAAAGTCATGAATTATATCTGAAAGAAGACATTGTAATACAGTGAATTTTCAACTCAAATGTACATGTGATGGCTGAATGGCGATGATTAAACTTATTTTAGTATTTAGCATTTAGTATATTTAGAGATTCTTCCATAAAAGATGATGTGATTATGAATTCATTCTATTTTTTTTTTTTTCACTGAGATGCCCATTAAATAAACCACTGGCATTGCAAAGTAAGATTGCATACACTTGTGAAAAAGTAGACTTTAGCATACTTAAAAAAAACGTATTATGGAAATAGTTAAAAGAATATTCTAAAGTGCAAATTGAATGTAATGTTTTCGGACACTTATTTTCATGCTATTTGACATTACTGTAAATTTATAATTTAATATAGTTTAAACTTTTTTGACAAGTAGGGCTTAAGTACATCTTTATATGTAATTTCATAATTAGTTCTATTGTCTTTGAAATATGGTTAAAATGTGTACCGACAAGCATTTATGGTAAACTAAAATATACTTTAATGTCATTTCTTTTGAAACTGTAAGCCTGTATTTAAATATATTTGTAATTACCAGTGCTGGAAATGGCCAAGATTCACTGGAGGGAACCTAGTTGGGGACATATTTTATTTTTAAACCATAGATGCAGAAAATCCCACTATATTTATGTATTAAAAAATGCACAGCATTCGGAGGCTATTATGTGGATCCTGGTAATTACACATTTGTAATGATGAAATGACATACTTTTGTAAAAGTATGCTTAGGCCTAAGTGTGTTAGGAAACATGAAAGTCTACTGTTACTACAGAGCAAGTACACTTAAGTTGCCTTCTATATAAATAATAATATATTTTCTGCAAGGACAGTTTCTTTTGTACTTTTACACTACAAGTGCAATTAAAGGTCACTTCAAGGGTAGCAATGTTATTGCAGCAACATTAGCTCATCTGGTAGTGCATGGTGCTAGCAATGTAACTTTACCTGTTAGTCACTTTAGAAGAAAAAGTGTCTGAGAAATGTAAAAGCTGTAGAGTGTGCACTAGCAATAGCAAATGGGTGTGAGTCGTTTTGTGCATGTTCATTTTTATGATCTATTATGGAAGGGCTGTGACATGATAAGATCAGGATTCAGGCATTTGCCAGGACATTTATGAGGACATTGCCATCTGCATTAACCCATTAATATATTCAAATGCCAAGAGTGCCAGGATAAAATTTCTGTTCTGTCTTTTATATAGACACCCGGTGTCACTTCATGCCAGTTTAGTAATGGTCTTTGCTTCTTGAGTGGCCTTTAAAGTTCAGTGTGTCAACATCACAAGCCATTTTTAAAGTCTTTAACATTATCATGGAAAAATTATGTGATCGTTAAACACCCAAGGGGATCCTGATAATCGCAGGGCGCCCTATCAGATGATGGAAGCATGCGCGAGAGTGAAAGTAGACCTACAGTAAGTGAAACTCAAACAATAATATAATTATAATTATACATCAGTTTCTTCTGGCTTTCAAACCTGATTGGCCAAGTGTTGTTCCAACAGCTTATACAGTCCAACCACACTGAGACTTTTCTCTGTTTGTATCATTCTGATGGTCTGTGTTTGTGCCGTTCCATAAAGTATGTGAGCAGTGCCAAGTGGAAGCCAAATTGTACAATTTTGTCTGGAGCAAGTTTTTTGATATTCGTTTTGGTTGGAGAATTTCCAGTTGTGTCCGAGTAAGTAGCTAAATTAAATCAGTTCATCATATAAAGTGATAGTGTCTCTTCAGAAGACTTGTTTTAAGCCAATTTCTGTGGATTTTGTTTACAATGACTTTATGAACTTTATGAATTGTCAAAGGTTTAGTTGCGTTGACTTTCAACAGAAGGACAGATCTCCTAGGTTAACTGAGGGAGTAATTAAACGTGCTCACTTAAAGGCACACTATGCAGTTTCCGTTTTTCTCAAACAGTGACCCCTAGTGTCGCTGTGGAGTACTTACGTTAGAGTGCAGAGCCGCTTTCTTCATTTTCTTCGTCGACTTTGCCATGATTCACGTCTGAAATGCGTGCTAGTGTCTTCCATAGAGGCTGCTTCATATGTTGTTGAAGTATGTGACGTCGTGCCGTAAGGCAAGTCGTGATTCTCGCGAGATTTGTCGGGGCACCACCTTTCAAACTTGCATTGCTGGTTTTGCCAGCGGCGTTTACCATCAAAATGATTTCGAAGCTGTTATATTAATGTACAAATCGTACATAGTGTGCCTTTAAATGATTCTGTCTCTCTTTCTCTGTCACAGTCATGTTACAAAGTTTGATTCTTTGTAGTGAATCAGTTTATCCTAAACAAATCTCTCTCTCATTATGTAGTGTTTGAAAATCTGATTCATTCCAGTGAATCGATTCATCCTAAGCAAATCTCTTGCTGAATTCAGAACCACATACTAGCATGCTACTGACTATTTGTGCCATAGAAAGATGTGATAAAAGTAGTTTGAGTAGTATACTACTATGCGGTTCTGAATTCAGCATCAGAAAGACTTAAATAGTATTTTCTTGTAAAACTTTTTTTTTTTTTTTTTTTACAGTGTGTTGTTTAAAAGCAAAATTGCTCTCAAATATCACACTACACTTATGTATCCTCTGTCACAATGCCATCATCATCATCACACAAGTTCCTTCTCCCTCCAGAAAATCAAAGAAGTTTTGGTCTTGCGAAACATTCATTACCATTCTCTGGTAACCGTCTGAAGTTGGTCGTTTTTAAGATGCAAGTTTGTCATTCTCCCCACCCCTCCACCCCCTTCGTGCTCTATCTCTCCCGTCCACCCTGTCGCTACAGAGTCTCCGTGTCAGTGATACCAGGGGAAACACTTTTAACATGCACGCCAGAGAGCTCGCAGCAAAGAATCCACTTCTACCACACTGCCTTTAATTGTCCCTCAGAGACCAGTAGAATTGGAATCTAAGTGGAAAAGCAGCCTAACTCTCCATCCCTCTGTCTCTCTTTCTTCACTCCGTCTCTCTAGGGTGGTTGGTGCTCAAGATGGAGGAAGGAGTGGCAGTTTGTTTTGGGCCCTGAGACGTGGCTGTCTTTATATTGTTGCGGGAGCTTGGTCTTTTCCTGTTCTTCTGCGCTCTCTCGCTCTCTTCCTCTCAGCTCCAGACTGTTGGGCTTTATTAACCCTCCTAAGCACGGGGGACCTAAGGGAGGTCAGACATCGGTCGTTAAAAATCTATTGTGACTCGTCGGGAAAATGAATAAATGAGCACATTATTCCCCCCTTCGTGTTCCGCGCTGTTTGTCTAATCAAGTGCGAGCGGCGGGCGAAGTCAAGCGGGGCTGACGCGCACATTTTATTTAAGTTTTTTGGTCTGTCAGAGGAGCTTAGAGGTGTAATGAAGAAAGGAGCGGTGATTTGAAATATAATCCCATTACCCTGATGAAATTACAAAGACGGTGAGAGTTCACAAATCACACGCTGTGTTTTCTATCAGCAGTGATGCCCCTGTTGAGGTGGTGGCACCCAATGGAAGCCGGCACAGCCAATGAGAAGTGACAGCACTGTAACAGCACTGAGACCGCAGAGCAGAGGAGGAAAGCGGGCGTCTGGATCCCTCTGTACATCACGCTGGTGCTGCGTTTTTCATTTAGCTCACACCAACCACTGACATGGCGGCCTGTGTTTATTAAACATTTCCAATTTAACATCATATTACTATGTATGTGTGTGTGTGTGTGTATATACATATACATACATTTATAATATATATATATATATATATATATATATATATACACACACACACACACCATAATGCTTAATATAGCCTCTAAGATGATTTCGAAAAAAAATATTTTACTTACAAATTTTACCTAATTAAATATTTTGGCTGTTTTTTACTAGTTTACTGCTAAGAAGTGTACTTTACTAATGTGTGCATAAAATGTGCTCAAACAAACAGGTGTAAACACACATCAAGTCAAGTGTTTTTCCAAAGGACTGTGGGACAGCCATAGTTAAAAAAAAAATACTAGAATCCTTTTCACTCAATAAATATTGATTTTTCATTGATTATCACAATGTTAAATATATCATGGTTCATATTTTTATGATGGATTTTAATAGTTTAAGATACATAAAAGAGTTTAAAAGCGGCAAAAAAAAAAAGAAAAAAAGTGAGTAAGGCCTGGAACAAAAAAATATATAAATTAAGTGATCTTTATATGATATAACAAAAAAGTTGACGACATAATAATGCAATAAAATAATAGTAACATCTTTAATTTATATAGTGCCTTTCCAAAGCTCAAGGACTAGCCTATTTCATAAACTGAAGTGTTACAAGTTATTCATCTAGCCTTTTTTTTTCTCAAGGACTGGTCATACATTTAGGATAGTTGCATAAATACTTTTAATTTAATTTGATAATGAAGAACGGTTTTAGAATGAAAAGTTTGACTGATTATCCCTTTGCTTACTGCTAGTTCATCTGACTTGTTTTAAAACACAAATTAGTACTTAAATATTAGCATAATGGCTGTATTTATGCAACTGGCCAGTGATTATAATAAGAATCAACCTCTGGGGCATAAAAGTGCAGTTGTGAAGTTGAAGAAATTCTCAAGTTTAAATGTATTGACGAAACATGATTACTTTGTTTAAATGCTCCCACACAGGGTTTGTGCACAAATACATGTGTACGTACAGTTACGTACGCACCCAATGTGTGAAGAAATAAAGATATATCAAATGCAATGACCATGTTAGCGAGACATCTGTGTGGTAATGGAAAGATTATGTGCGTCCTCGCTCAGGTACTTACCGCGTAATCTCACAATTCAATCTGAGGCAATCCCAGCGAAGTGGGCATTGTGTTATTTGTGAGCGTGGAATCCATATACCCTCTTTGATTTTTCCATTTGATAAGGCCAACGCGAGCTATTCATTCCTCAGAAAATAAAATACAATTGCATTCTAGTTGTGGAGGGTGTGAGGGGTAAATATTATCTTTCAGAGTTCCCCTGTCTGTTCTCTCTCATAGTTTCTGGTTTAATTGGTTGCTTCACGTGCCCTTTAGGAGAACATTACAGAGGGCTAATAATGCTAAAATCTACATCTGCCTATAAAATACTAGCCATTTTTAACACTAATGAAGTCAATAGTGTCTCGGTTGTGAAGCAGTGAGTGTGCACATGAAATGTGGATTAGGCTACGGTGTAGGAGTACAGCATGCCGCAGATTGCCCTTTCTCAGAATAGAGTTGTATGGAGGTTATTTGTGTCTAATTGGTGTGGTGGAATGATAATGACTTGACTGAAATGCCCTTTTAAGCATCACAAGCTCACGCGTAGCTTCTCCATTACCCTGGCGCGCTCAACTTATTGACCACACGGATGTGTTTCAGGACTATAATGTGTAAACTTCTTCAATAATTACATTATGTATCACAGCCATCTCCAATTAGGTCCAAGTACATACTGTACATACTGAATACTGAATTTGAGTCACACTGAAAGGGTTAACTCTCCAAAAAAAATTTTTTATTCTATCATCAACTACTCACTTCATGTTATTTCAAACCCAGAGATTGTAAAATAAATCCATATGAATGTCTTCCGAAGAGAGACAATCACTTTATGATTCACATATAAACTTTGATCCGCAAACATACATAGAGCACTCAAATTTGGTAAATGGAAGCTCAAGCATACTTGCTTGATGCGTGAGAACCAATGAGTTTCCAAGCAAGTCGCGTGTTTAGCAAGTATGTACATTCACTGATCAATGTTTATATGTGAATAAAAGTCTTAATAAAGTCTAATGGGTTTGGAACAGGAGTGAGAAATCGATGACAGAATTTTCATTTTGGCGTGAACTATCCCTTTAATGCAACTAGTTGCAACACTTGAGTGCATGTCGAAAGCAGACCAAGTAACAGTCATAATGAGCATGTCAAGTTAATAATGTGCGTAAAGAGATTCCCAGGAAGCCAGATATCAACATATCGGCTTGTTACTGACCAATCAACTTGCGCAATCCTGTCCTCGATCTGTACATCCGTTTTTTGTACACAACAAGCTCATACGTAGCTTCTCCATTGCCCTGGCGCACCCGACTTATTGACCACACGGATACGTTTCAGGACTATAATGTGGAAACTTCTTCAGTAATTGTATTATGTATCACATCTATCTCCAATTAGTCCCAAGTACATACTGTACAGTACTGACAAATGCTGAATTTTGGAGTTGGACTTAATGCAACTAGTTGCAACACTTCACCGCATAGAGAAAGCAGACCGAGCAACAGTCATAATGAGCACGTCAAGCTAATATTAGTGCTTATAGAGATACCCTGGAAGCCAGATATCAACTTATCGGCTTGTTACTGACCAATCAAATTGGAAACTTACTCGATTCTGTCCTCGATCCGCTCATCTATTCCGTGCACGCGACAGCTTGTCATGTGCATGCGAGCAGATTGTACAGAAAAAATACTTTGCTTTCCCCTCTGCCCAGTGGAAAACATGGCTGTCATGTGCCCATGCACGCTCAGCTTGCCGACCGCCTTTATTCAAAGTGACAGTACAAGGGCTGGGGACCCTCTCCTCTGGCACCCCGGCTCCAGGCCTGCCCATGCGTCTCTGCGGCAGCACATTAATTCTAATAAAGCCTCACTTTAGCGGACGAGAGTCCCGCGTGGGGGGTGGGGTTGTGGAGCGGGGGGCCAGGAGAAGTGGTATAAATACACACTTTAATGAAGGGAGGACATGGGCGCAGGTGGCACGGCTGGGCAGGTGGCACCTCACGCCCTCGGGCTCCTGGGCGACACCGCTGTTGCTGCGTGCCCCGCTCTGGGGGGTTGAAGTGGTGGAGATTGCATTTTAATTACCAACCACTTCCTCTCCGTCCTTTACAGGGGTCACAGCCTGCCTGCGCCTCTTGGAGTTGAAGGTGGGAGATGTGGCGCACATAAAGTTTGTCACTTGTGAAAAAATCAATACAGAAAATTACTTCATATTAACAGTAAATTTGGCCCTATTTTTGCGGAGTTTTCTTTGAGTATGAATGTATAGACAATAATATTTGGGAGATTACCGTATTTTTTCTTTTCATCAAAGTATTATCACAAATTATCACATTTTCACACAAATGTAAAGCAGCACAACTGTTATCAAAATTGATAAAAAAAATAAATGTTTCTTGAGCACTAAATCAGCATTAGAATGATTTCTGAAGGATTATGTGACACTGAAGACTCAAGTAATGGCTGATGAAAATTTAGCTTTGCAAACAAAGTTATTTTAAATAGTAACAACATTTCACAATATTACTTTTGTTGCTGTATTTTTTATCAAATAATGCAGACTTGGTGAGCATAAGAGACTTAAAACTTTCAAAAACATTTTAAAAACATTAACCGACCCCAAATCTTTGAACAGTAGTCGTGATATAAAGTGATTCAAGAGTCCTGATCCCATTGTCAGGGTTCATATTTCCTCTTCTTTGGGGGGAAAAAAAGAGAGAAAACTTTAGGCATCCTAAATAAACCTCTCATGTTCATTTTTCCACTGAGGTAAAAGTTTGGGCTTTGAAAAAGTTTGTGTTTTGGATTCTATCGAATCCACATACCAAGGCTGCAGTCTGAGTGCGATTCCTGAGTTATCCTCAGACCGCGAAAGAACTTGACATATTTACAGCCAGCACTCTTCAGTCCCTGAATCATATGTCCAGTGCATTTCCATAGGGGAAAGGGGAAAATGTAGAGCCTCGCTCATGTGTTAAACCACCCTGGGGGCCCATTCATTAAACATCACTTAAAACTGAAGTCCACACCTGGTTTTCTTCTCTCATTTTTTCGCACATTCTCTCCCTCTCTCTCTCCTTCTCTCTCTTGGGGTAGGCCATCCTTCTCTCCTCGCAGTGCTAACTCAAAACTCCTGACGTTTTAAATGTTTCTTTTCTGGGATTCGGGTTTCGAGCGTGAGCAGTGACCTTGGTGGGAGATGCTTTATGGATTTGACCTGGGAGTCCCCTTAAGAAGCTTGGCTCCTGGATCGGTAGGATGTCGGAGGGAAGGAATGAAGGGAAGAAGGAAAAGGATGGACAATGGTGGGGGTTGGGGGTGTCTGGAAGCACAGGACAGGTGAAGCTGCTGCCTCCCCCCCTCTCGTCCTGCGACTCTGGGGAAGAGGCACTTCAGCACGCCAGCACAGATGTTGTTGCATTGTCTGGAGCTCCAGCCCAACGGGGAGCAAGCTCTCATTAGCTATTGTCTTCCACTCACTGTAGATCCTTGTGATAAATGCAGCAGTCGCTGCTAGGCCGCCATGCCCAAAAAAAGCACCTCGGATGGTTCAAAAAAAGAAAAGGATGAGCATTCTCAACAAGTTTGGTTTAATTCAACATATTAATTTTCTCTATGAGTCTACATATTTTATAATGTTAATGTGTCTATGGGTTAGTAGTTTAAAACATTCAAACTCACTCCTGTCTGTCAGTGCCATATATATGAGCTACTATCAGCCTCACTGTATTTGTCATAAAAGCAGATCTTAATGGGGAAATCATTGGGGTGTGTGGAATACAGGAAGTCATTGATGTTTTATGAAGATTAACCATTATATAAAGCACAGAGCGTGGTATCAGGTAGGACTACGCCAGAGCAGTTTACACAATATATAATGTACTCCACCATGAAGAGAAAGAATCCCATGATTATCTAGGCCCTAAACCTGAATCAGCCCAAAGTGCAACAGTCAGGTTTAAGAAATAAAAATCCTGCTCAGGGAATTGATTTGGAGCGATAACTTTGAGCAATAAACCGTTAAAGAGTTTGTTGAAGCCATCTGCCTGCATTATTTCAGCTTATTAAATAATCATGTTTAACGGTGGAATTCCTGGTGAAAAGCCATGATTCTGCAAAGAAGTCTCCACCAATCAGAGAAGCGAAACAAGCAAATTGTGGCAAAATAAACCTTTATCCCCACCCACTCCCATGAAGCACTGCAATTGATGTAATAGTGTCAGTCTCCCTACGCTCTTAAAGGTGCAGTAAGCGATTTCTGTTGAATCGCTGATGATATTTGAAATCAACCCAAACACACACACCCCTCCCTTAATTTCACTGCCCCCAAAATACACAAACACACAATGCAACAGCGGATGTGTCTCTTTATCATAGCTGAAGCAAAGCAAAATAATGCTTCACAAAAATCAGACAGCTGACGGTAGCGATTTACTTCCATAGTATTTTATTTTTTCCTACTATGGAAGTCAATGACTGCCGTAAACTGTCTGGTTACTAGCATTCTTCAAAATATCTTCTTTTGTGTTCAACTGAAGAAAGAAACTCATACAGGTTTGGAACAACTTCAGTGTGAGCAAATGATGACAGGATCTTAATTTCTGGATGAACTATCCCTTCAAATTTCAAAAAATCATTTGAACAGCTTTTAAAACTCTAGGCATCATACATACGCTTAATGACTTTGTAAATGGTTGCTGAGAGATCAAACGTTTGATATCTTTCGACTGAATGGAATCATATTCTGAATTTAAAAAATCAGTCAGTGCGCATCATACACTGATTTTCCAACATCTCACGACCAATTCGTACGAATTCGTACGAGTGATTAAAAGGTGGCTAATTCGTATCAATTGTCTAAACCCACGTGATGGGTAGGTTTACGGGCGGGGTCAGGGTAGGGCATTCGTACAAATTCATACGAATTGGGCAACTCATAAAATATGAGCAAAATTTGTGTAGTGTATTCCAGCCTTTAGTCAACTTAAACCACGTGTTCATCTGCTTCCACATTTGAGTGCAACACCCACATCTCAAAATCCAAACAACAACTGCTTCATCCTTTTCCGTCCTTTTTTTCGATAATCAGTGACACTTGGCTGCACAGTACAATGCAGGAGAAAAGTTTGTCGCCACACTTCCGTTTAATTGCAACTATACGCATCAAGAGCACATGACCAAATCAGTACATGAAATCACATCCTCCGTCAATTGTAATTCAAACATCATTTAGAAATCTAATTGCGCCTGGATAGTGCTTTACAGACGCCATTTTTAAAAGACCTTGACCCCTACATGCAGGGAATATTGTGAAAGACTCAATGTTAGATTCACCTCTTTAATGTCCCCATCCAGAAAGACATGAAGGCCATATAGCATTGTTTCTCTAATCCTTTCTTCCTAGCCCTCTCATCCCTCGCTGCTTTTCCCCAGCCGGGGCTGTGAACACATTGCAGTGCCCGAGGGCAGTAGCGTGGACAACCTGTGCTCTCCTCACATGAGTGAGCGGCGAGCGGTCCAGGGATCCGAGCTGGCACGCTCAGCCAAACAGGTGTATGATGGGAAGACGCGGGCTGTGAAGGGTGAATTTTCTTACGTGGAGGTAATGTTGCTTTTGAAGCCAGTCTTGCTGTTTGGACCTGACTCAAGAAGCTTTTACACACATTGCAAAGTGACTGTTTTGAATAAAATTGCCTCACGGGTGTGAATGGCATGAATTTTTGATTATGCCATGCATTTTTCTCTTTTCTTAACCATTGTGGTCTGTGGGCACTTGAGACATTGTCTATGCTCACATTTTAAGTTTCATTTACTGCATTACTGAATAAGTATACATGAGTCTTCTCGTGATAATATAAGATTTTTAATACTTTTTATTTAAATATGTTATAAATTATTATTTTATTTTTTTTGGCTTTTTGCCTTGATAGGACTGGGAATTCCCAATCCTGCCATTTATATGTCATTATCAGTTATGCATGTCAACAATATTGCTGTTTGGGATGTGGAGTTGCATTATTAAAAGGGATACACAGTAATGTACCATCCTTAATAATGTAACACCACACCCTAAACTCCAATACAATATATCTTTGCACTCAAAACAATATCCTGTTGTCTACAGATGTCTGACTCTTAATAACATGGTGTAAAAAGCTGAGTTAGTCCCACTCTACACATTGGAATAAAGAAATGACACAGACTCCCTTAGGAGTCACTAAAGCCATTGGACATAAATCTCGAGCAGTCCCGCTCTTGAAGGCTGGACCTTGGGTTACCATAAGAGACCATGCTAGTGGTTATTAAGTGAAAGTTTCCAATCGATAGCCAGAGAGGTGTAATCAGGGAGGGTTTAATTGCACTGGGAGACGACATCTATTCAGGTTATTGCCTCAGCTGTCCAGTGAGGGTTCATTTCCGCTTGGCGCCTATTTCTTTCCTATACTCATGAACCCGTCCCGGGCTGTGCATAAGAGCAGAGAAATGGATAAGAATGACCCTAACCTTTGACCCGTTCACCTTTTTAGTGTGAGGTCACTCAACTGGAATAGATTTTTAATTCAATGCATTATAATATCACTATAGCAGACTGATTTTATGCGCAGTAAAGAAAGGGTACAAAATGGCTGCTTTATGGGTCTTGTCTAATCCAAAACGATGAGCCCCTGAAGTCTATTAAAACACTTTGTTATTTTAAGTTTTACCAATGAATCAGCAAATGGAAATGCAGTGTGCTTGGTTTTTAGAATGGAAAAAATATTAAGAAATGCACCAAAAGAAGACAATAACTAATTTAATTTGCTCATTTAGTGTAATTATTATTATTATTTTTAAATGTTTTTAAAATTTTGCTAATTCTCTGCATCTTAAAAATGTGGCGAGACACCAAAAAAAAACAACTAACGCTAAAAAAAATGATAAAATGAGACACGATGCAACAACTAATAATACTTGTCTAGTGCACTGGTACAATTCCCCAACAATGAACAAATATCACAGACGAAATGCAAAAATGCTTCCTGTGTGAATGTTCCCTGAGTGAGTCTCAGACAGATTGACAAACTCAATGGCAAAAATGGATTCCTGTGGGCAGTAGGTCTTATTTTTAATGATTCAGAAATAAAACAAACAGTATATTGCCTTCTAAAGCCACTTTTTGTAATGCTTCCATCTGCCTCAATGTTATATTTTATAGACTCAATGCAATTAATTGCAATTAATTCTATATTAACTGGCATATCATATAATTAATTTGATTAAACGCTTGATAGCCCAAATAATAAAATGTTCAATGTGGCTATTCAAAACAGATAAAAATGTCTCAGCATTTAATCTTTTAACTGTTGTAGAAAGAGTGCCACGAGGAAACTGTGCACCATACGGGCCAGTCTGTGAGAATGAGAGCAGTTTTTTGGAGAGGAGTTGATTTGGCCCCGTCTCCCCTGTAAAGGCTGCAGGCTATTAATTTCTAGCTCCATGTGCTGCCTGATCACCAAAAAATTCCACGGGGCGACTTATTGCGGGGCAATTTAGTGCCACCAAATGACACTGATGTGTATGGATGGCTGGTGTCGCGTCAAATCTGGTAGATGTCAGTAAATTGGAACATATGTTGCTTAAACTATAACATCAGGATAATTCTCCCTTTTAAGATGGCTCATAAAACGGCAATTTACGAGCTCAAATTTGAGGTGACGATAACATAGATAATTTTTAATGGAAGGTTAATGTGGGAATCAAAAGATAAAATCCAAAGCCTTTGGCCTTTTGTGAGAGAGCTGTCGACTGTATGGCTGCAAAAAAAAAAAAGAAAAGAAAAATGTACACGTATTTTATGCACCGTGGGGTGTTCCCCTTTCATTACGCTTTATAGCTTAAGGCATAAAAATATACTGAATATTTTCATGGATAATAAAATGTAAGATCCAAGCATGACAGAGAGAGACTAAAAGAGAAAGAGAGAAGCTCAGCGAGTATTCCAGATAAACTGATGCATACAAGGAACTTGTGCTCAAACTGTTCCCCATCACCCAAGATTTAAGATCCCTCTGGAGTGCTGGATTGTGCTGAGGCTCTTTGTAGCGTCTCGTCCCCACCGGTTCTCTCTCAGGGCCCGGGACTGAACAGTTGGCGTTTGGCAGGCTACGTTATTCCCAGTGCTGTTCCTTCCTAAATAGGCCACATCAGAGAAAACATGACTTTTCACTATTTTAATAAATGGAGCCCTGTCGTCTTCATTATTAATAGCGTCCCAGCGTACTTTTCGGATTCGGTTTGTGCAAAGCTACATGAGTAATTTATATTCACGTGCACGTGCGAGACTTTGGCCTCCAGTGTATGCATTCTCACTGTCTTTTCTAATGTCAGATATGTGTAGCAAGATAAAATTTTAATGTTTACCAGGGCATTTCTGACCTCTCTAATCCACCTGGTTATTCTTAAAATCAACCCAGCACAGAGGTGCAATTAATCAGTGTACAGTGACCCATCCGATTCAAACACAATACGCGTGCTGTGTTTGAATAGCAATTTGCATTGAGAAATAAATATGTACTCTGACTAAAAATTAATGATTGTAAAGCTCAGGGGGTTTTAAACATGTAATGGCAAAATAAACTATGAATAAAGATGTTTCCCTTGATAGGGACCCTGTTAAGATATAAAGCCAGCTGTATAATTTTTATTAAACAAGAATATCATATTGTGTATGAAAAAGCTTGATATTATAAAGAACATGTTCTTTGTAAGAGTATAGAAGATATATATATATATATATTTTTTTTTTTAATATTACCTGGGAATTATTATATATAAGATATATATTTATATTTATATTATTTAATAATGTGGGAGCTGGTATATTATGCTGCTGCCACTTTAAGACCTGACGGACGGACCTATTATACTGTTACACATGCGCTTTCTTTCCCAACTATTTATGTTCACTTAAAACACTTCAAACTTAACACTCGCAGAGACCAGCATTTTGACATTATGTTGTGTGTATTTGACTGTTTAAGCTTAAAGAAGCATCGGGTAAAAACTCAATTTAGTACTGAAAGGTGTGAGCACAAAATCTGCGGGAATGAGTCAAATTATGTGTAATATGCGCAATCCCACGCCGAAATTCAAGCGCTGCAACACCAACAATATTCATCCGAAGCAAATTAAACGAGTGAGGGGAGGCGGGTTTGTGTGTCAACTCGCTGTCGAAGAGATCAGAGAGCGAGAAAACATTGGAACAGTATTGGAAGCGTTACAAGATGTATCGGAAAAATGTATATTTTTGACAACACTACATTGCACTTAGTTTATTATTAATATTTCAGATGCCTTTTTTAAAAGACTACAATTGAAAAATAGTTATGAGTGACTGTGTTACACGCCACTGCTGAAATCCACCCGCATTTGAATAAAAAGACCCATTAAAGCAGCCACTGAGTGTCAGGATCTGTAGTAAGACAAAGCACAGATTTCACCTCATTCACAGACAGTGGTAGTGATACTATGTTCTCTGGCCTACTTTCACAGTCATTCTTCCCCAGACCCCCGGGCAGAGAGAGGAGCCCGGCTGTGGGGGGCTACAGGCAGGGCTCACTCACATGTCTAGACCAGCGCTCACGCTGCACTGCTGCTCTCTGCATTTCACAAAAAGAGAGAGTATGAGTGTATCAGTGTGGCACACTGCAGCTAAAGTGAACATGATTGTCTCTTCTTTTCAGAGTGCTAAATCACGTTCTGTTCACACTGAGTTTCACATTTGAATTCACATTTGAAAAATTCAGGAGTGATGTTAAACATGCAGTTTGGGGTCAGTAAGATTTGTAAGTATTTTAAGCGTAAAAGAAGTACCTTATGCTTACCAAGGCTATATTCATTTGATCAAAAATACAGAAAAAACCCCTGTAAAATTGTGAAATATAATTACAATTTAAAATAACTGTTTTCTATTTGAATATATTTTAAAATTGAATTTATTCCTGTGATGGTAAAGCTGAAGTTGAAGTTAGTCTTCAATGTCACATGATCCTTTTATGAATGTAAAGAATGTAAAGTTTTAAAAAGAACAGCATTTATTTAAAATAAAAATCTGTTGTAACATGATAAATGTATTTACTGTTACTTTTGATCGATTTAATGCGTGCTTGCTAAATTAAAGTATTAATTTCTTTAAAAAACAACAACTTTTAAACGGTAGGCTACATTGAGTCTCTGCATAATGTGCACTGAACTGAAGCATTACTTTTTTAAATACATAATTAACAGTGCATCAGACATGCCTCAGTGCCAGTATGAGTTTTAGTGCTGGGGACCAGAGTTGTGCAGAATATAGTGTAAATGGACAATTTAACACGGAACAAAATAAAAGCCCTTCTGCAATTAACAATGTTACAATTTGTTCTGGTCGACAGAAGCAGACATTCAGACACTGGACCGAAAGAGAAGAGGCATTTAGTCATGATGGTTGAGATATGAGAGCTTGAATATTGCATGACCTACAAGGAGAAGGCAAAGACAATTTGAGCAAGAAAGGGAAGGAGGGGTGGATGGATGGAGAGGAGCTTTGGTGTGGGGGCTGAAGAGAAGGAAAACAAGGAGGAGGATAGGGAACAGATGGCTGTGGCCCCCGTCTCTTCAGCACAACAGACGGGGGCCGCAAGATGGCGAGAGCACTCGCAAGAGTCAGCTGCGTTCTGAGGGAATAGGCGACGTCTAGCAGGCAGCTTTGGTTTTAATAACTGTCTAAAAAAAGGGTTGAGTTAATCGGAGTGAGGGACATGCAGACGCAATCCTCAAGATAGTTTATGAATGAGTGCGTACGAGTACACATGTTCTCACTTCTGAAGTGACATCTTCACGAGGTGAAGACAAATGATAATGCGGCACTGAGAAACTCAAAAGTTTCTTGTGAAAGTCAATCCGTAGAAGCTCCTCACTGTAAGACACCACTTACCAACTGATGTGAGTCTTACAGCCAAACACTTAAGGCCAGATTTACTAAACAGGGCAAATTAGCGTGAGAGTGCAATTACAAAAAAGCGCAGATGGGAGTGGAAAGTTCTGCGCGTGATCTACTGACAACACGCAAATTAAAGAGTACAGACGCAGCCGGATCATTTCCATAATGACCATCGCAATCTACCAAAAGCAGTGCAAATTAGCATCTGGTTTAAGACATGCTTTTTTTGGGGTGTTAAATAATGGCGCAAACACCAGTAAAGTGACTAGCACAAACCTTAGTAAATCACCTTGCGTGATTCATTTAAATACTCTCCTCCCTTAAATTTTGCGTCAGAAAGAGAAATTCCTACAAATGCATAAGCAATAAGATCAGCCGCTAGTTTTAATGGTAAAAGAGGGTTTGCGCTGGTGCAAGCTGTTAGTAAATCTGTCCCTTAAAGGGATAGTTCACCAAAAAATGACAATTATGTCATCATTTACTTACCCTCAAGTTATTTCAAACATGTATGAATTTCTTTCTTCTGCTGAACACAAAAAAATAGACTTTGAAGAATATGGGTAACCAAATTGATGGGCCCCATTTACTTCCATAGTATGAAAAAAATACAGTGGAAGTCAACTGTTTGGTTACCGACATTCTTCAAAATATCATCTTTTGTGTTCAGCAGAAGAAAGATATTCATACACGTTTGGAACAACTTGAGGGTGAGTAAATGATGACAGAATATTCATTTTTTGGGTGAACTATCCCTTTAAGAGTAACACAATGAATTTATGTACAGTGCACCTGGCTTCAGTTTACACCAAGTTGTTTTGATTTCAGTTGTGTCCTGTGAATTGCAGCAAAAGTGCAGATATTTCACTTGGCATAAGAATCTGGGTGTTTGCTATGTTTGTTGATGATTGTCTGTTCTAAATGGTAAGCAGTTTATCTTGTTAATGCTTACAGTATAATATACCCAAACAGCATATGTTGGTCTTGGGACAATGTTCTAATAAAAAAATTAAATAATCATAGGCCAAATCAGGGTCAGAAATTTTAGGTGTTTGCACAATTAATCAAAATGAAACCGAAATCGCAATACGGTTTAGTGCGTTTATCAAATCGCAATATCTGTGATTTAATTAAGTAAATATGCGCTGTGTGTTTCAGAGTGAATTATGTTCTTTTACACACAAGCATCTCATGATCCAGTTTAAATGCCTCTCCACACAAACTCATCAGTGCAAGTGCCGTGAGTTTGGGTCGCTTATATGACGTGCATTTGGGAATGCAACATGCATCAACCATCTTCCCAATCTTGGAATAAGAAACACGTGTAAACCTGCAGCTGTTAACAAAAGAGAAGAAGGGCAGTTTTCATGGCTAAAATAAAAGCGTGATTGTTTAACGTTTGAAAATGAATAAATTATTAAGACTTTTTGTAATGTAATATTACAGTTGCACTGTAAAATAAAATATATTTTTTTTATGAAATACTCAATTTTTATTTTACAGTGAAATATTACAATATTAAAAAATTCTTATTTTGCTTAATAATTAATGAATTGATAATGCTTATATTGTAATTCGAAACCCAGATGCCCCATGAACTTTGCAAATTAAGCAAATAAAATGCATCAGTGAATCAAAGTTTACATTATACAACTGTTTTAGCAAATGCTTGCAGAGACAGGTGTGTAAAACATGCTAAATGATCCTGCAAAACAATTGCTAGCATTGCAAAGAATCGTTTATCTTCCACTTTATCTTCCTGGTTCCTCTGCAAAAATGATTTATCTGTTGCTAACTTTCAGGTAATTTGTGACAGTTTGACACAGGGGTTTGGCAGAACACTATATTTTTATTTTATTGACAACAGTCAACTGTAAAACTAACTTTACCCTTGATATATATTATATATTGTCATCTTTAGAGCTTCAGACATAGGAACACCTTTATGGTCAGAGGTCAAAGATGACAAACAGGGATATCTCACATGTAAACAGACCATTAGCCTAGTGGTTAATAAGAATACTCTTCAACAAGGATACTAATTCAGGTACGTCCTACTTTGCTAAATCACATTAAGTGCCTTTATGCATGCGTGCACGTGATCAGGTTCAGCTTCAAACTGTCTTTAAACTCACGTACTTTGAAGAATGACTGGTCAAAGTTCCAAAACCTTGGCATTTCATCATCATGTTAATTAAACATCATTATGATACACCAATCGTTAACATAAATTCCCTGTACAGAAATTGTTGAATAATTAAAAAAAAACCTTTGAAAAGCATTTGATAAATTAGCCTCTGGTGTCGCTAATGTCCAATCCATATTTTACATCTCACTGATAAAAAAAGAACAGTCAGCGCAACTACTAATTGAGGTTTAATTAGTATGTTAATGTATGCACGGCGTCTGCAATGAGTAAGAACGAGAAGAGAGCAAAGAATGATGAGGAGGAGAGGTACGAGGTGGCATCGCAACATGCTTTTCCTCCATCTTTCTTTCTTTCTGTCTCTGTCAGTCTGCGGTTTTCTCCCTCAACCACAAGGGCCACTTGAAACACCTTTGCTTTCAGATCCAATCACAATCTCGGCTTCTTCAACAGTTAATAGATTAATGAATCCTAATGTAAATCAAGCAGCAGGGCCTGTAAGCAAGTGGAATCTAGCATATGGAGATTTCTCAATCCCCAAATGGAGACCTTTATATATTCAAGGGTCCTGATAGTTGGCGTAATCAATGACGGCATCTAAGTGGTACTCTTTCTCTCTCTCTTCATCTCTCCCTCCCTTTCTTCCCCTCTCTTACTGTGCTCTTTGCAAAGGGTAAAGGACCAGAGCGAGAGAATCATGCATCTTTAGGGATAAAAATTAATAAAATCATAGGATGTCAAAGTGTGCTGGAAAAATGGTGCCCGCTAATGGATTTTCAAACGAAAACAGCTTTTATGCAATCAATCTTTTGGTGCGGGGACCAATTATTTAAGTAATTGTTCATTGCAAATGCTACATGAATTTGCCCATTTGACGTCATTTCAAGTAAACATCTTTTTCTGTCATAAGGGCTGTGAGAGGACTCTCATTAACTCTTTAGTGGCCGGGCCTCTCTCTGCCTGCTACAGAATAAATCATTCGGCTTGTTTTAATATAATCCACTTACTTTATCACATCATCAACTCTGTGTAAGAATTTTAAACTGTCTATGTGAAATAAGAAAAATAAGTAACTCTGTTATTGTGGGGCTGCAGAGTAATCTCATAAACTTTCTGTTCAATCGGATGCATGCCACAGTCACCTTATTAGTTCGTTTACAGGCTATTAACATTACACATAACTATTTAAGACATAAACGGCGAACTGTATCATGCCCTAAATATACTGATATCCCTTGTTAGCATGAGTTAACCTTAGTGTCTTGTTAGTGAACTCGCTCTGTAATGAGTATTAAGGCTCCTGGCCAGTCATTGATGTATTTTCAGGTGTTTGCAATTAACAGACTTGTACTATATATCAGATATCGTTTGCTGAAATGCAAGAGAATTTAAATGAAGCTATGCTGTATGTTAAGTAAACACAAAAATTAGTTTCTAACACAAAGAATATGTGTTTTGTTTTGTTCTCTCTCTCTTTTTTTTTTGTCTGTGCTCAGCTGCTGTCAGCCTCCAAGGTAACCTTACGTATAACTGTTGTGCGGAGGTGGCTTTGCCAGATGTTCCTGTTTTGATGAGAAGGGAGGATGAAGAAACAGCTGTCTGTACAGATAAGGGGGGGAAAAAGACAAGAAAACCTGTGCTTTTACGTTCTATAATTTCTCCGATGTAAAGCGTACCTCATCCTGCAGATAATCAAACATTATATAGATCACTGCTATGGTAACACAACCTGTTGGATTGCATGTTGTTTGATTATATGCACATTATATAGCAGACCAGTGGAGTAGTAACCATTACAACATCATTATCATTATATTGGACTGAATGAAACAGTAAGCAGTAATTCAGCTATGGCTAGTGGCCTTTTAGGAAATCCATTTGGAGTGAAGGTCACGTTAGGCAGTTCATATTCATGAGCAAAGCTGATAAGTTTGAGATCGTTACGACGCCTTGCAACTGACAACAGTTTTGTATATCATTGATATTTCACAATTCAGTGTTATGTGCTATTGATTTTATGCAACAAGATCAATAAACAAGTTGTTAGTATTGAATTACTTACATTTTAGACACAATATTGTCAGTTACTAGTGATGGGAAGATCTGATTATTTCTGACTTGGATCTTTGAAACTTGTTCAGTATAGGGGTGGGCGATATGGTACAAATATCATAAATAGACAGAGAAATAAGAATGACAGACCATTTAGGCCAAAGTAGAGGTAATAAAACACTACAGACTTCACTTAATGAATTAAATATGCATTGATTCTTGTTAAACCAAGTGAAGTTATTCATTCAAGATCAGGAAGTGATTTTCTCTTTTATTGTTTGATTAACATTAATGACGGCAGAAGGTTTATTAGGCTGCGTTCACTTTAAGACTGAATGCACAGATCTAGTAGAGTGGTCCAGGTATGACGTCAAAACCCGGAAGACTAATTCGCCGCTTGTTCCTTTTAGATTTTCCTAGCTGGCTTTATTGACGATATTTGCGGGCACCATATCTTTTCATAGTCTAAATGATACGTGACACCGTCAGTTGAACTCTTTTCGTATGGTGTGCTGTTCACAAACTCCTGTATTATTGTTTTTTGTTCACCTGGTTCGGAATGTGCCATTGTTTTTCCAAGTAAACACGTGCTAGACTGACACAGTATTCTAAAAACATGGCGCTCAAGGTAAAAGTAGTTAAAAAAAAAGTCTCTCCGACTTGCGTCTCGCATTTATTACTGCAAAAACAAGTTCTGTGTGAATGGAGCCTACTCTTTTTTTGCCTATAGTTTGACAGGTCTTTCATTTGTGAATGGCAGTAAAAATATGCAACTGATGTTGGTAGGTTACATGACACTAAAAACATGATGAATGTAGTACGTTCGAATTACATTCATACTACATAGAACATAATTACATAGAACAAAAGAAATACCTACTCAGAGAGCATGACATTTTTGATGCAGCCAATCACTTATTTAATTCCTGAATAAATCAGCTGAATCAATGATTCAATGACTCACTCATAAAAAAGTCACGTGGTTCGTTCCTGAAAGAATCAGTGTTTTTGTACTCAAATTACTCAGTGATTTGCCGCCACCTATTGGTTTCAATGAACTGATTACGTTTTTTTTAGTGCGGATGGACTTACACGACACCGTTTTCAACTAAACACGGAAAAATGTTATGCGTTTTGGCGGCCTGAAAATGCAAGCTTTTGAAATTGGGTTTCAAAGTGCAAGGTTTTGAAAACAAGACCGTTATCGTCTCCGTGTAAACTACAAAAACGGTGAAAACTGTGACGTCAAGCACATGTGTATTACTGTAAAATCTCCTTTTGAAGATTGAACGCGCAATCGCCAAGTCCAGTAAATCCAACTAATATCTGTTGATCTAATACAAAGAGGCTCATGGTTTTATCTTCAGATGTCCATTTCTATGGCAACCCGCACAAACCGCGGATGAGATAAGGGGCCAGAAACGCGGGCCCCCATGGGAGTCGTTAAGCATCTGTCTCGCACCACACCCCTTCTTCATCCCCTCTCCCTTCAGACATCAGCTGGGGAGGAGCAACCACGCAGACAACGCTTAGCCAACAAATTGCAGCGTGTCTCCCTCTCTACCGTGGCCATCACCTTCCTACTGGGTTAATCAAACATTCGTTCCCCAGCTCCCTTACAGCTCACTGACCAGGAAGCGAGCATGCATGGGTTGCCACTCTATCCCGCCATCAGAATTTCGGACTGACGGACACTTTTAGCCAGGAAAATCCCCATCAATTGTCCTACTCCATTACAGTCACACTGTCTCAGTCAAGCTCCATTGCTCATGAAGTTAGACCTCCACAGCATAATTCCCCCATGAAGTGCGGCGTGTTACACGTCGGAGGGCAGGCAAGAGGCCTGTCAGAGGCAAGGTTCATCAGAGCGCTGTGATTAGACATTTGCAGGTATCTGCAAGGGGCACTCATGCTCCACTGGGTATCAATGCACCTTCCCTTCTCAATATGTTCCAATCAAGTCGCTTTTCTATTCTGCCTTTCTGAAAAGCAGTCAGATAAGACCGAAACCCGTGTGTGTTCCCCGCGTGAACGATTCCATTTAACTAATGCAATGATGAGCAACAAAAGATCAAGTGTCCTGAGCAGTGGTAAAAATAGGCTTGTTGAAATGGATGATGATGACCATTCAAAGGCCGCTATCTTCCATTGCTGTCATACAGGAGCGTGTTGAGAGTAGTTTTTCATTAACTCTGACAAGCCTTTTTATGTGTATCCTCATTAAAGGGAGTATGGATTCATTACCAGGCTTGTCTTTTTGATGAAAGTCGACCACCCATTGTTCTTAACGTCTAAGCTACGGAGACGTGGCTCCCGTGTCTTGTTGCAAGTGAATGAAAAAATGAATCCGCCCCCACCCGTTTCATTAAAAGATGTAACTCTGATCATTTTATTTTCCTGGTGCTTTTCAGGTTTAAATTGGTCCGAATCTTGGTCCAGTGCTTTGTGTAGATGCCATTATGGTGTTTGTAAAGCGCCGTATGCACACTTTACCCATCAAGATCGAATTATTCCTGCAGATTCGCCATTGTTGAGACTTGACAGTTGACGTATGGTTTGATTCTGTCGACTGATATTCCTCTGTGCAATTAAAAGTTTTTTTTTTCTTTCTAATGCAGACAATGCATTATTTGTTTTGCTGTTTATTAAAGTCTTACACATTTTAATTAGCTGTCATGCTAGTCTCTCAGGTTGTTCACTGTACAGTGAGAATTAGTTTCTATTTAATGATCAGGACTTCATGGCTGTGTGGTTTATAAGGAACATCAGTAAGTCATTTTTAATTGAGATGAGGCAATACTGTAGTCGCTGTAAACAAGTAATGAACTGTAGCATGTCATCTTTGGAAATTTGAAAAGGCAAGCTAATTTCTCAAGACAGATTATGAATTATTTAAATCTCCTCGTTGCCTCTG
This sequence comes from Squalius cephalus, assembly GCF_949319135.1. Lineage (NCBI taxonomy): Eukaryota > Metazoa > Chordata > Actinopteri > Cypriniformes > Leuciscidae > Squalius > Squalius cephalus. The sequence goes on along the minus strand of NC_137137.1, from coordinate 18,870,063 downwards.
AACACCTTCACAAAAAAAATGTGGTCACTGTCCTAAAAAAGATGCTGGGTAAATTGCTACAAGTACAGTTTAATTGAAAATAGTGTCACATGAAGGAGCTGGAGTATTTCAGGATATAATGAAAATTGTTATCATGAGTGGTAAAGAGCGTTTACAACGCTCAAAGAAAATAAAAACACAGCATTGGTGTGGAAATGCAACTTGGGATGGAGCAAACACTCTTTCCCAGCTAAAATGTTTAAAATACCATTTAAATGTTTAGTTATAGAATAATTAACTAGTACACACGTTCAAAATTATGAGAGAGAAAGGACACTCTTAAAATGGTATTATTTAGCAGGGCTGTGCATTGCAAAAGTGTTCTGATCAATCATTTCGGGGTTAATTGATCATGAATTGAGCATTCAACTGTGCTTAAAATGGTGCAAAATTATGTGAAAACGCTTGAAATTATCACATATGATTTAACACAATATATATATTTTTTGTGGTGAATTAAATAGACATGGACGAACGGACAGACAGACAGAGATTCCTGGTTTAATGTGACTATCTACATGTAATCAAGAGAATGGGCATTTTCTGTCTTCTATCCACAGTGCACACTGGGTAATAAGTTAAAACATTGCAGTGGTTTAAGAGCACATCCCTGACCACTACAGATAGATGGGGGGTCTGAAAGACAATAACAGATCCATCACATCCTCCTGCTGTTTTTTTTCAGCCTCATTGGCTGTAGTGTGTACATAAACCCTGGTTGAAACACGCTGTCCATCAAGGAAACTGCGCATTATTTTCCTACGATGCACTCCTGCTAACACGCTTCCATTCATTTTCAAAATACCCTGTTTTTACGAGTCTCCATCTGCCCTGAGAAAGCACAATGATTGTCCTGACAAAGACCTGCGGTTTTTACTGGATTATCATTATTCATCTTTAGACATTGGAAAGCATTTTATCTCGAGAGCAGTGTAAAGGAGGGATGGAAGTCTCAGCAATAATAGGCCTCCATTAAAATGCTGTTTTTCTTATTCTGCTTTAACATTCTCTATGCTTTAATACTAAAAATAAGAAAGTGTTAGTTGATGCATAAAATGGTCATGGACTTTTTGACATGATTTTTTATAAATCAATTTCCAACATTTTGGGTTAAATTGTGAAGGTTCTGATCGCTGTTTGCTCATTTTGCTATTTCATTTTAAACATGTTTGAAAATTTAATTTTTAAAAGTATTTAAAAAATCCACACAGTCCCTCAATTAATATTATGTCATAAAAGCTGCATTAAAAATAATCATGATATGAAATGCAATAATTAAATAGAACAACAACAACAACAACAATAATAAAAAGAAAAAGCGCACGCATTTAGAAAAATGCAGTTTAAAATATATTAGATGGTGCATGCAAACTTCCCCATATGTGTTTTATGTCTACAGCAGTAAATAAAATTGTACTCTGTTCATTAAGTTATCATTCCATTGAGCTGGACACCTTGGTTGATGTTAATCCATCACTGAATGACAGTGAGAAAAAAAACATAAGTATACCTAAACCAAACTCTGCCCACCTCGTACTGTGAATCACCACATTTCTCGCTCTCGCTCTCTCTCTCTCACACACACACATACACACAAACATTCCAGCACCAAGGCTGCCTTACACCTCTCTAGTCCCCACCTAGCGTTTTAGGGGGCAGGCAGCCTTGTTTTAGAAACAGATGATAAATAAATCAAAGTGCACTAAGCACTGCTTCCACATGGCAATCGGCCTCCTTCATAGCGTCTGCACCTCATCAATCACGCCATTGTCTGCCTGAAAGGCGAGCCTTGTAAATGTCATCTCCACTCAAACCCAAGGAGAGGCGAATCAGAATGCACCCACTGAAGAGGGTCTCTCTCTCTCTCTCTCTCTCTCTCTCTCTCTCTCTCTCTCTCTCTCTCTCGCTCTCTCTCTCGTGCTTTTTTTTTTTTTTTTTAATTGAGTAGTGTAATTAAACTAAAAAACCCGGCTGGACTGCCTTTTGACAGGACGGATGAAGACCCCTTTTAATAGGGCTATGAAACATATTTGTTAAAAGGGATGAGGCAATATGTGGGCATATGATAGGTTGCCCTTATGTGTCAGAGTTTTTCATTTATGATTAAAACCCAGTGAAATTGGGTCCTTGTATTCAATTACACAAGAAAACTTGAATGAGATGCCAGTGGAAGAATGAAGCATAATTGTTTTTATTCCATGATGGTAATCAAAAAGATGTTGTGTTGTAGATTGCTGCTTGTTCTCATTGATTATCTACACGCATTGAGTCGGCTTAGCTACATTTGTGTATTTATTTATTTTTTTTCTTGTGGCAAGACAATTAAGACATGTCATTTGTATTGTTGATTAAAGTAAGAAAACTAAAGCTGTGTTCTGATTCACAGGGAGCCTATAGTGTTCACTGCACCCTACTGTGCAGGAAAGATGTTCACTTCACTTGACAAAATTTGACAAGACCTGACAGCACCTCAGTTGATTAGGAGTTTCAGGTATGTGACATAATATAGCAATGTAAATAAAAATAATATGAATTATAATATTTCCATAGATATAAATGCATATCATACATTGATGTTTTTGTATATCATTTATATAGAATGCATTATAAAGTCATTAATTATGCCTTTATGGTCTCATGAATAATTGTAACCACAGTTGTAATACATTATAATGCTCATATATTCATTGAACACACCTTTCTCAATAACCAATTTCAGATGTAAAGAGGAATCTGAAAAGATATAATGCATTATAGCGTACATAATTAACAATACCTTAATAATGCATTATACATAAAAGCTTTAAGTAAGCTGTTACTGATTTGCTTTTCTTTTTTAAATAAATTAATTCTTTTATCCAGCAAGGATGTATTAAATTGATTGAAGTGATAGTAAAAACTGTGTTACAAATAAATGCTGTTTTTTTAAAACTCTCTATTAATCAAAGGATCCTGAAAACAATCTATCACAGTTTCCACAAAAATATAAAGCACCACAACTGTTTTCAACATTAATAATAAGAAATGTCTCTTGCAAATCATATTATTAGAATGATTTCTGAAGGATCATCGTGAGTATTAAAACATAATTCTATTAATACAATTCTTATACTTGAAACCCCTAAATTCCATGATAATATTAATAAATATATTTTATAGTTAATTATTTATTTGGCATCTCATGTGCTTTGAACCGGCTTAGAAACCTCACCGCAGGTAAATGAAGCTGAGCAAAACGTCAGTGAATAAATAGTCAGTTTCTCTCTCCACTTTCTGTGAAGTGATATATTAATGTACATTAAGCTCCCTCTGCCATTTGCAGTGCCCTTCGGACTGTACATTTTGGTTCCCAGCGATTTGAAATTTCACTTAAGATGACTGAAAACCCTGTGAAGGCGGTTGGAACATACGCTGAGATGATGTACTATACAGATCATTAGAAGAAGAAAACAGGTCAGTTTTGTTAGCACGTTTTCGATTTCATTTCATTAAACATCACTCGTGACTGAGCTCATGTTTCAGGGTGCATCGCCCTCCATGGTTATCATCAAAGTTATGCAATTTTAATCCATAAACTCCTTCACCCTTTCTGATGCGTCTATGTTGGGGTAGCATAAGCCACTAAGAGATGCGGGGCGACCCTCTAGAGATATGAACTCTGGGACCCCTCGCGGCGGATCAATAGGACAGGGGTGCCGAAATAAATCATGATGTTCAACTGCTGTCTGTCAAACACCTGCATCCACACACACACACACACACAGACAGCACTCAGTTTTATGGCAGTGCTCAGTGTTATTGCAATCTTATGATAGCTGCAGCTAATTTATCTGATTGCCAGAACACCTCGCACTTTCCACCTCTCACGCCTGTGATGCAAAAGTCTACCAAACTGGAGCAAGAAGCGCTTAAAGTGATTTACGCAGTCTGTCAATAACACCGGTGCTCATCATTGCCTGTTGTGAATATGGAAGCCATCTTTACATTTCAGAATAATAACGTGTCCATAGGGAACAGAAAAAAACAATGGTAGATATCCATCAGGAGCATTCCCCCCACCACCCCCCCCACCCTGGATAACTTGATGGTTTCTTTGCACGGACTCCAGACATGAAATAAAAGGCAGGCGAACGATACGCCGCTGCTAGCAGCGGGGCAGACCCCATCAAAAGCAAGAGTGGCACACACACTGAATGAACACGTCAGCTACCTTTTGGCTTTTTTAAATGAAACGGCATAAAGGGCTCCCCTGCCACTCCGCTGCGCTGGCAGCCGCCACCAATTGCGTTGGAAAATCTATTTTGGAGTGAGCGCCCCCCCCCCCCCCCCCCCTCCCTTTCCACCCTGGTCCCCTTCTCCTTCCCTTCAAATCAAAAGGAAGAAAAGAGTGACTGCTGGACTGACATCAATCAAAGCCGGGGACGCGCTGGCGGCCAGGAACAGAAGAGGACGGGGTCCAGAGTTCACAGGTTAAAGCAGGCGATGGAGGGAGGAGGGAAGAAACGAGGGGAGGGGGTGGACGGAGGGAAATCGGGCAGCTTGTGCCTGACTTCCGACATCTCCACGTTGTAAAAAGTGCTGAGGAGAGAGAGAGAGAGAGAGAGAGGGAGGGAGGTAGCCCCTCCTGTATTCGCCTGCCCTCATTAATCTTCATGCCATCTTCTTTACCTAGTCATGTAGAACGGCTCGATAGAGGGCCGTATAATGGGGAAGGCCCGATGCCAATTACTAGGTTAACATAGTGTTCAGCCCCACTGCAACAAAGGAATGAGATCTTGGAGGATATCTGGGGTGCAGGGGAGCAATGCATAGCATTATGAAAGACAAAAAAAGAAGAGGGAGAGGTTGACAGAAAATAGGACGTTACCGTTTTTTTTTTTTTTTTTTTTTTTTTTTTTTGTGAGAACTAAACAATACTGAAACTCAGGATTTCAGAGTAATGCAATGTAGTCATTCTTCCTTTTGGTTTTCTGTTAAAGGAGTATTTTTCCAGTGTTAAAATATTCTTATGCAAACTTAAATAAACTATATATATATAAACATAAAATATTGCTTTGTTATTTGAGCATACTAACACGTGCTTTAACCAATGGTGCGAGTTTGGGGCAATACTTACTGTTTGGCAATACTTACTGTTTGTCCAAACAATGGCAGACAAACAGAAAATTGTCTTTTACTGCTTCCCTAAGCGTTGCATTTTTAATGCACACTATTGTTCAAAACTTTGGGGTCAGTAAGATTTTTTCTTAAGTCTCTTATGCTCAGCAAGTCTGCATTTATTTGATCAAACATATAGTAAAATAGTAATATTTTGAAATTTTATTAACATTTAAAATAACCGTTTTTTTTTTTTTGTGTTAATATATTTTAAAATGTGATTTATTCCTGTGATGGCAAAGCAAAATTTTAGTGTCACACGATCTTTCAGAAATCATTCTTATATGCTGATTTGGTGCTCAAAAAAAGAAAAAAAGAAAATCAACATTGAATATTTTTTGTGGTAACCATTTTTTTCAGGTTTTTTGGATAAATAGAAAGTTCAAAAGAATAGTATTTATTTGAAATATAATTTTTTAAATAATTTAAATGTCACTTTTGATTCATTTAATGTGTCCTTGCTGATTAAAAATGTTAATTTATTTAAATTTTTTAACAGTAGTGTAAACGTGAATATGTATCCCTTGATTTTCCAACATTCAAAAAATCCATTAGCAAATGACACATAATTAAAAAAAATTGACACCATCAAGATTTCAGGCTAATAAATGTATAAGATAAAAATACATGTTTTAGGTCCTGTAACTTTAAATGTTCCTGCAGTGTGACAATTAATTTTTATCTCCTCTCTTCTCATCATTTGACTTGAGGGATTTTGCAGAGTGATCCTCTTGTAATGAGTGCTGTCAGTAAAGCGCAGTTCTTTAATTCCAGGTGATTAAAATAGGCCTGGCTCAGACTGGCCAGACCCGAGGGCCTGGGGGTTTCGTTTAGGGACAAGCTCTATATTAAACGTCCTATAACAGAAATGTCACACCATCACTGTGTCGATGCTTTGGGAGAGAGACAACGTGAAATAACAAAGTGTTGATTCAGTCCTTATTGTCTCCAGTTCAAGGTAGCATGTGTAATGCACCTGTGTTCTCTCTCTCTCTCTCTCTCTGTTTTTCGATGTTGAGGAGCATGACAATGGCCAACAGGACATCTCTACCTGCTGACGTCACTTTAAAATCCCCCTGTCCCCCAATGCTGGCTTCAGCGGCTCAGTAGGTGCTGCTCTTGTGCTACATATGCAAACAAATTTCACTTATTCACTATAATAGAAAGCTGAATTTTCAGCATCATTACTCCAGTCTTCAGTGTCACATGATCCTTTAGAAATCATTCTAATATGCTGATTTGATGCTCAAGAAACGTTTCTTATTATTACACTTGAAAACGGTTGGTTGGGCTGTGTATATGTATATTGGGCTGTGTAAACCGTGCTACTTTTTTAAATAATACATTTTTAAAATAACAGCATTTATTTGAAATATAAATCTTTTGTAACATAAGTCTTTACTGTCACTTTTGATACATTTATGGATTCTTGATGAATAACAGTGTTAATTTCTACCCCTCACACATTGAAATGGTTTTACCTTTAGAGGTTCAACAGCTTGTCACTGGGGAAGTACCCTTAAAATGACATCTTTGTACATTTTTTACTCCTAAAAGGTGCATGTTAGTATCTTAAGAGTACCAATACATGCCTTAAGCTTAAGGTACTACTATTAACCTTTTTGTGGTAAAAAAAAAAAAAAAAAGGTACAAAGATGTCCTTTTAAGGGTACTGCCCCAGTGACAAGCTGCAAAGGTACAATTTTTACACCCCTTTTCTCTGAAAAAATAATTGTTAAATCTGACCCCAAACTTTTGAACGGTATTGTGTGTATATACATTTTAACATTCTTAAAAAACATTCACATTTTATTTACTCTCTCCAGACAAAGATCAGGCAATGTTAAGCTCTTGACAGTGTGAGGAAACAGCTTTACATTCAATCGGTTGTGAGCGGGGTTGGCAGATAAGCAGCGTTTTTTTGTCTGAAATGATAAGGCTAAGAAAGCAAACATATTACAGGGCTCGAATTTCTGTATCTATTGCTTCCCAATACCCCACGTCCAATAATTCATTCATTTGCAGCGTGTGAGGATGCCGCTTCCATCCGTACATACATCGCACTGATAAGAGATCTGGCGGCAGAATTGGTAATACAGAGTGAATGGGACACTGTTTGAGCTGATTAAATGAATCTGACTCTCTGCCTGGATACAAGTAGTGGCTGAGAGAGAGAGAGAGAGAGAGAGAGAGAGAGAGAGAGAATGATGATTTTGGTGATATGCACAATTTCATACGACATGTGGCAGCTGCAGTAGAGAGCTGTTAGAGACGGGACGCCCCTCCCTGACCTCTGTGTCATAGATAACAGGGACACTCACAATAGCCAAATGCATCATTACAGACTTGAATAGCATAATGATTGATCTTTTTCAGGTGACGGCTTTGACGGTTACATTTTGGGCCACGCATGTCAGAGAAGATATATATGAAGCAAACATTTGATTAAAACAAGCTGAACTGAATGAGTATTACAGTGATAAGAATCATCATTATGTTTTCTTAATATAGGATGCATTCCAAATGCTGTCTTTGCAGCCTTGAAGGGCACTATGTATTCAGTTGCTTCTTGTACATACAGTATGACTTAATTTCTCTTTTACACTATCGTTCAAAAGTTTAAAGTCAGTAAATGTTTTTATTTATTTAAAGAAATTAATAGTTTTATTCAGTAAGGATACATTAAATTGATCAAAAGTGAGTGTAAATACAATTTTTACAAAAAAAAAATCTATTTCAAATGTTCTTGTGAACTTTTTATTATTTAAATAGATACTGAATATACTCTTTTCACAAAAAATATTAAATGTTTTCAACATTGCTAATGATAAGGAATGTTTCAATTCACCTATTAGAATGATTTCTGAAGGATCATGTGACACTGAAGACTGGAGTAATGATGCTTTGCATCACAGAAATACATTTCATTTTAAAATATATTCAAATAGAAAACAGTTATTTTAAATGGTAATAATATTTCGCAATATCACTGTCATTACAGTTTTTTTTATGAATAAATGCAGTATTGTTGAGCATAAAACATTTAAAAATCTTACCGTACAGCCAACGACTATAAGTGGGAAATATAACTTTTATTCGAAAAGTCTAAAATAATCAAAAAATTGTGTGTGTGTGTGTGTGTGTGTGGCCTGGCAAACCCTACATTGAGGTTAGTGTAAGGGGAAAGAATATACAGTTTGTACAGTATAAAAATCATTATGTCTATGGAATGTCCCCATAAAATATGAAAACACAGCGTGTGTGTGTGTGTGTGTGTTTGTCTTGTTTTGCGTATTGTCAGATTGACAGATTATGCGTTTTAAAATGCATTTGAATTAAAGACACAAATAAACAGAATTTAAACTACAAATGTGCCAAACTACAAAGAGCGAGAAAGAGATAGAGAGAGCACACCCATGAGCCAGTTATGGCCTTTATTAGGATAACTCATGATTAGCTACAGTTTAAAATGGGTGTGAAGTGTCATTCAATTACAAATGCCAGAGCAGGTAGGGATCACTGCAAATATCAAGAGCGTAATGAGGCACTCTGAACTCAGCTATCATTATAGACAGATCAATCTGAATAATAAGAAAATATTTTATGGATATATTTAATACAATCGTGGAGTTTTAGTAAATTCAAGTGTAATGGCTATGGTATGAACATTGTTTAGAAATGTAGCAAGGCTAATTTGACATTCAGTGAAATATATTTTTAACCATCTATACCTTTTTTTAAAGTTAAAGTCAGACACTTTAGTTGACACACTTTTTGATTTGTAACAACAACCGATCAATATTTCGCACTAGCTCATTTCAAGACACTTTATTATAGCGAGGAATATATATATTTCATGCTGTTTTCCGCATGTTTTGAAATTCTAATTCAAGCATGGCAATACATTTTCCATTTTCATCTTTTCACCAGTCTACCATTCCATTACAGAAAAACACCGGGAGCAAAAGGTTACCTTCTCTACAGAAACATGTAAACAGACTGAAAGGTCATCAAACAGAGCCCCGTGCCGCTGCGCCCATCTCTAGCGGAGGAGGAATTTAAAAAAGAAAGGTTGTGAGGAAAAGTGGCTGGCCCTTTCAAGAGCACAGAACAGGACGAGAAGGGTAAGTAGAAGAAAGAGAAGCAGAGAGCACACGCTTTCTTCCATATCCACCTCCATAAGTCTCCTGCAACTCAATTGGGTGAATTAGAATAGCGAGCATATATATCAATGTGTAGGACTAACCTTGTTTACCTCTGGCTCTCACGTCTATGCCACTGTTTCATTGTGGTGTAACAACACTCAAAAGCTTTTAAACTTTTGCCCTCAATGTGGGTTGTTCACGGTTAAGTCAGGGCTAAATAAGGCTTCATGAAATGCTGAAATATTACACTATATTTTGCCTAGTGTTGGTGAAGTTAACATACAGTACCATGTGTAAAGCCACAGCATTAAATACAACCCAGTCACATGTGAGGCTCATTTTTAAATCACCACCAGGTGGCGCAAAGGAACGGTTTGCAGCATGGCTTCGTAAGGCTGGAATTGTGACATTTTTACTTGTAAATGAAAATAAAATAATGAAATAAATTACTGGTGGTAATAATAATAATACTATGGCATTATAACATTTAGTCACGGCTAATTATTTATAATATAAATGCTTAATGTTCCAGCTATTTGACTACTTTTACAGTGCGTGAAGTGTGCTTGCTTTTTTACTGTACAGTATTTTAGGTGTGCATTATGCCATAAAATTAATTCAGTGATAGAAATTCAATGATGGATTACCCTGAATGGGAATGAGTGTTATAGCAACATATGGATTTATTTACTTTGTCAATATTGTGACCAAATTATAAAAAAATCGAACGTTTGAAACAAAATTTTTGTACAAAAATTCGTGATAAGATGACTAAATGATAAACATGAGACGGTCTTGATTTTGAAAACTTTTTCACATATTGCATGGGATTATTTCAGCGACAACAGAATAATATAATGGCGTTTCGTTACAAATGACGCTAGTGACATGGATTAGACGAGCAATAGAAACAGAAGAGGAATATAAACCAGAGATGACACCTAAAATGGCTGCTGATTTATCGCTGTAGTGAGTTTGGTACTGGGCTTCCATGTATATTAGCGCAACAAATCTGGGTCCATTTAGCAAGGAGATGCTCATACATACATCACCAGTTTCAGCTCCAAGCCAAGGTCAGAACTCATTGCATCAATCTTTTCAGCAGAGGCTACTCCACACAAGGGCAGGTTTGTAACTGTCGCCACGGTAATAGAATCTTTTTTTCCTTCTGCTTCATCTTTTCTCTTATCATGTGAAATATATATTCAACTTCTCCTCTTTCCCTCATTCTCTTCCATTGTATTTTTTTTTATCTTTAAAACATTGGGTGAACCTCATTCTTTTTCTTGCAGACACATGCTCTGAGGATCATAGATTTTTAACGCTTTCATTTCTGGCCCTGTCAGGGGGCCTTTATAACAAATAACAATCCAAAAAGCCTTGACCTCCTGAAATATCTTTGGTAGGGTTTTCCTTTAAAAAAAATGAAATGTGTTTATATTTTTATATAACGTGTATGTACTGTTATTATTATTTTATACTGGGTTTCTATGTGGTCATTACCAGTATACCAAATGTAATTTGGCAGAGGATGCTGATTTTTTTACTGTACTGTAATTGACAGTTTACTGTAATGTATTGCATATTCATATTGTGCTAGTTCACTAGTGCTTTTCATCTACTGCAACATAAGTGTCATGAAAATAAACTTTTTTGTTGAATTTCATTGTATCTGCACCCCTCTATTTATGCTACCGTAATAGACATTACCGTATGGCCTGACCCAGACCTGAAACGAGATGATGAGAACATTGATGCTAATGCTGTTGCTGAGTAACCTGTACATTTGCTGCGTTTGGAAATAAAACTTTAGAAAATTTAAGTATATTTAACTGTGCACGGACTTACATGTTTTGTCAGTGTGACGTTTCAAAGGTCAGGTTTTTGTCCAAAACAGCATGCACAGGAATATTGCTTTATCCACTTACGTAAGAGGTATTTATTACAGTACTGTTTTGTATTTCTTTTGTCAGGGTCGTCCCTGAAAGAGTTATCAGTCAGTGCTGTGATTTCACAAAAGTTTCAAATTATTGATCTGAGAACCTAGCGTACAGCGTTTGGTAGCAGTGTTTTGAATTTGACAGTTTGTGTGTGTTGTCTGAGGGCAAAGTTTGAATGTAAAGATGAGTTGTTCCCAGAACTGTGTCTAAGCAATTGAGGAAGAAATGTTTCTTGAGCACCAAATCAGCATATCAGAATGAATTCTGAAGGATCATGTGACACTGCAGACTGGAGTAATGACGCTGAAAATTCAGTTTTGTATCACAGGAATAAATTACATTTTAAAATATATTAAAATAGAAAACAGTTATTTTAAATTGTAATAATATTTCACGATTGTACTGTTTTTGCTGCATTTAATGTAGCCTTTGTGAAAATGAGAGACTTCTTTCAACATTATAAAATCTTACTGACCCCCACGACCCATTACCAAGCATACCAGACGACTCATTATGACTACTTATTTTATCGTTAGGCTATATATATTCCTTATATACATTTAAATAAATGTATTTTGTGTAATTTTACAGCCTGTCAGGCCCAGTTCTTATTCATCTGAAAAAAGAGAACATTTATCACAAAAAAAGTGATAAAAAAAGTGATCAGAACAGCAAGAAGGAGAGTAAATGATGACATAATTTCAATTTTTTGGGTGAACCAACCCTTTAAGCATAAAATATGAACAGCATGAACATGTTATTTTTTCTACAGCATCTTTGCTACTGCCTACTCCAGAGTCTGAATATCTGAAGATAAATTTGGTTTGAGCAATTGTGCTGAGTCAATATTAGCTATTGTGATTACTCCTGCAAAAGTGTGTTATGCTTTATGTAAGATTAATACTAAAATCAATCACCCACAGAGCACTTTATGTGTACAAGTCCATTTAGTGAGAGGGGGGGAAGAGAAGAGAGTAAATATATAAATAAAAAAACAGCACCTCATTTAATTGATGAACTTGACCTGCTTTTCCTTGATGCCAATTTTCATTTGATCTATAAAAATATGCTTGAGTGACATTATGTGACAGCATCTTAATCACTGTGAGAGTAAATAAGAATAATTTATGCTGGTTGATTGTGGGCAGAGGGCCATGAATCAGTGCTACGTCAAATATAACACCAGGTGCATTGATGAGGTGGAGAGGCCGCAGACAGCAGATTGGGCTGTAAAGGGAGTAGAGGCGGGAAACACTGACACTCTTACCCCACTCCCAGCATGCAACAGAGGACACTAGTGGCTAATCTTGGCATCAAAACCTGTGCATGAAGAATGAGTTGTGTTGAGTATGTAATTCTAGGAGATCCAGAACTCTTAAACAAACAAATAAAATAATAATAATTGTTGATTGCAAAAAGTACAATTAAGAATATAACATTTATAATATAAAATATTAAAAATTATATTCAATTTTGTCACACGTTTTGCCCCAATAAATAGTTTAATAGGTCAACAGATGTGACCCCCCCCCCCCCCCAAAAAAAAAAAAAAAATCAGTCATATTTTTTAAACATGCCAAATTTTTATCCTAAAATTCATAGCATAGACAAATTCAATAAATTAAAAACTAAGCATCTCATTTCCTCTGCAGTGGTTAATAAATAATATCACATTCACATTCATAGTTATTCCTTAGGGGTTGCGCATGGCTGCATTGATCTTCCCTTCAGGTCTCATTGTGTGTGTGTGTGTGTGTGTGTGTGTGTGTGTGTGTGTGTGTGTGTGTCATCGCAGGGAAAGTCCCTCAGATAAAGTCCATCATGGAGATGGCTTCTGACAAATATGTCGAGTGTGGTGAAGACATGACAGCTGTCAGTCAAGGCCTAGGCACTGGGAGGTAGAACATTTTGTTGGCCACGAGGTTCAGTTTAGGCAGGGACTGAGTGTATGGCATCGGCAAACTTAGTTTGCACAGAAATGGCAGGGTCACATAAAGTAAAATACATATTTTTTATTAACTTAAAGGTACACTATGTAACTAGCGGTTAAAAAAAACAAAACTTCATGCATTTTGTGGAAGAACATTGTTTTGGTTGTGCTTTGGCTCCGTGTGACTGTGCGGATGAATATGGTTATCCTACTGCTCATAAAACATTCACTACTAGGCTCAATAGATGTAACCAGTTTAGATGGAAAGGATCTCAAGCTGACTAGCTGAACATGTTACTGTAGCTTTAACCATTAATAGACACAGTACTTCCTTGAAAATAAATTCCAGCACAGCTACAACAAACATAATGAAATGACCCTTCACAATAGATAATGCTTTACAATGAACTCTGTTAGAAAGCTATATGGAGATATATCTGTTCAATAAAATTCCTTACTCAACTGTTCAGTAATAAAAACGCTATCTTCGCGTCACTTTTACAACATTTCAAATCCCTCAGTTCTTGCCATCTCTGAAAAGCCAAGCCAATCTTGATTCTCGTTTTATTACGAGCTCTGTCTCGTTCTATTTTTTACATGCAGAAGCTCATCCTATTGCCGTTTTTAAAAAACAATTCCATGGAGGTTCGAGATTTGGCATGCTCCACATCAACCTTTCTTGCTCATTGTGACAACTCACACATGCCTTAAAGTAGTCGGAGAAACTTTCCTTTATTTGCGGATATGACGAAACGCACGGACGAGTGACGTATAAAATTTCCTTTGAAAACCATCCCGACAGGTCTAAAATAAAAACACTTAAAATAGGCGTACCATAGTGAATCAGGGTTAAGGCCTGTTCACACCGGGACAAATTTCGCGCACGATATTCGCCGACGTTTAACGCCTCGTGACTAAACAAAGGGCGCCAATGTGAGTGTGCAAACCGGCGCGAAAAACGGCACGCGTAAAAGCGCCATTTTTTAAAAACCGCCTCGGGTTCGTTTTTTTGGTTTGACGCGCCGCGTCAAAAACTATCCGACCAATGAGATTGCCGCTTTTGTTCACGTGTCTGGAGCTTCTGAAGTTACAGTAAAACACAACTTGCCGAGCACACATACGTAACGGCAAAGAAGATATACACCAAGTAGCGTCTACACTGCCGGGAAGAAATAAGACGAGGAAGATGCAAGGCAAGATGATTGTAGAGCTGCTGGTCTCGTTGGTGTCGGAACATAAAGAACTAGATGACAAACGCGACAGCGACTACAAAAATCTTGATAAAAGAGAACTGTTATGGAGTGGTTTCTGTTTTACATTAAGCGCCATCTAATGTCAGGGAATGAATTTGCATGTTCACTCGGCTCATCGTCAGCGAAAATCGCTTGGGTGTGAACACAAAAAACGTGTTGAAAAACGCTGGCGAATAACGTGCGCCGATATTCGTCCCGGTGTGTAGAGCCCTTTAGACGAACACTTTTTGGAAGATTGGTGATGTATTAACTGATTATTTCAATTTTGTTAATTTTGAAAAAAAAAAAAAGTTTTGTAACCCAATTCGGTTAGTTAGGGATCCAGTGTTTTGGATCCAAAAGTAAGTGCACATATTAATAAATAGATGTTTGGATCCAAAAGTCATATAGTTAGGGCTCCAAAGTTAACCTAAAGTCAACCTATTTTACTTCTATAATGTATTTCTGATTGAAAATGTGAACAGATGAATTGTTCACAGCAAGACCACGGGCCAGTTGCATGAACTTAGCCTTTATGTTAAGACTAGAACTAGTTTGACCAACTTGCAGTGACAAGAGGTAATCAGTCTTACTCTCCGATTTAAATTAGTCCAGTCTACCTTATGTGACTGACTTTAAAAAGTTAGGACCAGTCTTGAAGAAAAAAAAAATAGATGTCTAACTTTTAAGACTAGTCTTAGCAGTTTGTGGAACAGGCCACAGGAACATGCATTTATAGAAAGTAAACCGGGTGAATTTTCAAAGATGAGCCTAATCTGTCACTATCCCATTGAAATCATCCAGATAACTTTTATTATTATTTCAGGGAAGATGTATGTTTATTAATTTAGCAGATACTTTTATCCAAGGTGACTTACTAATGAGATTTGCTCAGACAAAGATTTGTGTGTTTTCCTCTGCGTTATTGTGATTAACAGAAGACAATGACCAGATTCTTGTTTTTGCTGCAGAAACAAAAGACAAATACATTTTAATGTTGCTGCCTTCATGTGGCATACAGTATAAGGAGAATGCATGGCATATCATCCTGTACTATATTCCGTCAGTCATCAATGGCCACGTCTTTATGTCTGCCTTCGATCTCTGCCTTCAAAGGCCATTAGCAGTCTTCTCTTTTGAGAGGAGAAAGGCACGAGCTCTAGTCCTTGAGTTCTTCTCGCGCTAACACAAAATGACATGTTTCCAATGAGTGAACTGATAATCCCTTCTATTTGTTTTCTGCTCTGCGGTTAACAAGTTTCATTAAACAAATAAGGCTGTAATATTTCTGCTGACATTTTAGAGTGAGATGTACAGATCTAAAGTTTGCAGCTTTATGTTAATCATCAGAAAGGTTTCTTTTTCACGCCAGAACAGTCTCATTGGGGAAACATTACTGCAATTGTTATCTAAGTGTCTGAAAACATTGAATATCACCACGTGTTCGAATTAATGTTTGGTTTAACTGCAACATATAGTTTAATATAGTTATATGCTAGACTTGAACACGGGTATCCATCAAGAGAGACGTGTTTACCCCTCTCTCTTCAAAGAGGAGGACAAGTCCTTCTGGAGGACACATGCTGGGGCCGGCATCTTCTGTGCTGTTGGGGATGATCCTTGGCCCCAGTTTTTAGAGACACTGGTGTTCCCCCTTCTCGAAAACAGCTGTCCTCCCCACTCAGCATTTATCTTCTCTGATCTGCCCCAACCTTTTAGAGCTTTCTCATCTGACAGCTTCCAGACACACCAAGTCAAACTTCACTGGGAGCTAATATCGCATGCATATACACGCTAACACTTATCCTGCTGGCCAGACCTCCAGTGCCACGGGATCATGTCGAGAGCTTGGCCATATTCTTTTCCACAGGACGGTTGTTGTGATACAGCCACAAGAGAGCAAATGAGACTTTAAAACAGTATACCCTTGTTAAATATAAACATATCTAAAATTAGATACTTGAGAAGCAATATTAGGGGAAGATTTGAATATTTTTTGATCACTTTTTTTAACCTTTTAGTGAGGTTTTATGCTTGAAGCATGTAAATATAGTCTTATTTGTTTTACAATTTAATTTAATGGACATTTAAACAAAATAATACTTTGTTTTTTGCAACAGTATAATCTATTAGAAATTCTCCCTATAATAATAATAATATGATTCCTACTAATGAAAACTTAATTGGATAAACTAAGATATTTAAAGATATTTATATACTTACTTGCCCATCAGGAAAAACAATCAAAAACATACCTCATGCTGTTAAAATATAAGACAAACATTTGCAGACATATTTTTTTTTTTACACAAACAACAAAATATTTTGATCTCTCAGAATGATAAATGAGATATTTTCCCATATTTGCTGTATTTTTTTAATAGAAAAAAAACAACAACTGGCATTAATTGAATCCTGGAGATGTAGTGCAGGTACTGCAGCTTGTTGACTGTTCACTGTCCACTCAAATGTTCATCTATCATACAGGAGCAAACTGCAGAAATGCATAATATTTTTAAAATGTTGATTAGTGAACCTTGTGCCGCAGTTTATCAAGGTAATACATCACCAGTGATGAGATATTAATCTCTGGATGAGCCATAACCGTTTCTTCCCCTCTGACAGGTCTAGAGCTCACAGGACTTTAATATGACAACGGAGCTCCGAGAGCCATCTCGGAAAATTAATTAAAAACCGAATCAAACCTGGTAGAAAACACAACCAACACTTAATGAGGACTCAACGCCATGAATCAGCCAGCCACCGCAACAGGAGCTTTATATATCCACCGCCACACTTTTAGATGTGCAGTGATGTATTAGCCCTGCGTGTCATGTACAAATGTGGTGTGCTTTTAATGTATTGATAACACAAACGCACACACACACACACATTAAAAAATGCAGCTGGACAAGTAAAACAATGAAAGCACCTGACTGACAACATAAAGACAACTCTTTTATTCCAGTTAAAAATAAAGTTAATGCAAAAATTAAACAATACAATGCCAAAAAGCAAATTTAGATTTGATGAGCCAATAAGTCTCTGTGTTTGTGCCACTAATCACGTTAATTGATCTTTCTTTTGTGGAACAGGAGCTGGGCTCAGATTGCATTAGGCATAATGAGGATTTAATGTGGGGTCAAGAGCAGGCCGGGGTCCTACCTTGTCAGGACATTGAGGGAGACTGTGTTTGTTTACACCCCGCTAGGCTCACCGTTCCACACAACAACTGCACCAGGGGACGGCACGGGGAGGGGCCCACATAGGCTCAATGTTCTCGCAAATGTACTTTGAAAATAAAAGACACCATTTGTTTTTGATTTATTTATTTAATTTTTTGGTTGGATAAAAATATTATTTATTTATTTAGTTACATTTTTTGTTTATTTTCTGAGGAGAAACGTTTTTAAAAAATAATAATAATATTGCATATTCAATATTTTAAAATAATTTTTAATGTGTTCTACAGCAGAACAGGAAACAGAAAATGTATTTATTTATACTTATATTCATTTATTTATTTATATGTACACAATACCCTTATGAAGGATATTTAAAATATTGATTGTACTAATAATATCTTATCTATTCTACAGCAGTGTAGGACACCAACAAATCTTAAGTTAAAAATACATTGTGAGTTTAGAAAAAAGCTACATTCCTGTGTGTGTGTGTGTGTGTGTTTGTTTGTTTATATGATCTATGAGGACACAAATTTGTATAATGACATGGGTATTACACAATGGAAATGTGGTTTATGAGGATCTCGTAATTAAAATTGACTTAAAAACATACTAAACAATGTTTTATTAAAATGTAAAAAATGTAGGGTTAGGGGATAGAATATACAGTACAGTATAAAAACCATTACGCCTATTGAATGTCCTCATAATGATAGGTGCACCAACATGTGTATGTGTGTTTGTGTGCACACAACTCCTGAGGTCATGCCACACTTTTCATGACAAAGGGCATGGTGAACCCAGCTCTCCCGTCTGGTGAACAATCCCAGCCCTGTCTGTCTTTCCTCTACAGATCAGCCCACACAAAAGACCAGATTCAGCTGTTTATGAACCCCTCTGCCTCTCTATTCATCTAGTGCTGCCATTATTCCAAGGTCATGCCAAAGAGCTGGATTTAGAAAGCCCTAACTGAAGTCCAATTAGATTCACAGTCCTTTCCACACAGCCCAACACTAGCATGGAACTCTTTTTTTTTTTCTCCTGTTGGACAGGTGACCTCTATTTAAGAGATACCCAGATAGAAAAGATGCATTGAAATGAAATGAAACTTATACAATAACAGGGAAGAAGATCGGATTAGTTTCCCTTTCGTGCCGTTTTTGTTTTTGCTTTAGACTAGGACAGAAAAGATTGCGAGTGCATTTGGAAATGAATTAGATATATTTTTTTTTCTATCACAACTGGTTCTGAAAGCTGCTTATTTTGAAGTTAAGAGACCTGAAAGGGAGGAACAAAAATACCAAGTGATATCATGCTTCAGGTATTAACGAGAATTTCATTTTGTTAAACTGATGGAGAGATGTTTGAAATATATAATAAAGTTGTCATCCAACAGAGGGGAAAAAACTCAGGGCAATGTTTACCCTTTTAGAAACGGTTCCTGAAATGTCAGGAAAGCCTCTGCCATCTTTGGCACTAACGGAGAAAAGGCCTTGATCCTCGAGGGCATTTTCAACAAAGCATGTTGAAAGCACCTCTTTTCAAATATAGCGGAAAAGACGGACAGTTATAAGGTGAAACAAAATTCATTTAGGCTTTTAGACTGAGCGAGTTAAATCGAACACAGAATCTTATCGCAGTTACCCTTTCCTTTGGTTTAGCTGCGTATCAAGCGATAGAGTAAAGCCAATTCTAATGTTTACTCATTAACTCAGAGGACAGACGGTAGACAGGGACTTGAAACTCCAAAGGGGACAGCTCCTCTAACTGTGTCTCCTTGATAAGTTTGCATTTCAAAAGACCTTGGTCTAATCCATTAGGGGGGCTAGGAAAACAAGATGTTCCTCTCCAGTTTGGCTAATTAGCTTTTTTTCCCCCTCCTCGTCAAAGCAGTCCATATTCTTAAAGTGCTGTTGGGATCCAGATGTGTAACTAGGCTAATGACTGACTGACTAACAAAGAAAAATGGATGCCCAATTCTTGAGCAGCGATGGAAGTCTCTGGTAGTCAGTGCCCATTTTAGGCCCACAGAGTTAATCACCCTGAGCGCTTTGCCAAATGCATCTTTGCATCCATTTAGTGACATTTAGGTCTAGTAAGTCAGACAGATGTTTGTTTTAGTGGTGGTGTGGTAAGTATTGGACAACACTTTGTCTAGCCCTGAGTTTGACTGATAGTAATCTGTTTAAAGGGGTCATTTGTAACTGAGTTAGAAAGAAAGAAAGAAAGAAAGAAAGAAAGAAATATGCCAATTTGTTATTGCCATCAATGGCCAATCAGATTTGTTCCTGTGGTGGAGTGGCAAAAATGTTATTAGTCCGTTGATTCAAAATGATTTTAAATATGCAACATTTTTGGGTTCAGTAAGAATTTTTGATAAATGTTTTTGAAATAAGTCTCTTATGCTCACCAAGGTTCCATTTATTTGATCAAAAATTCAGTCACAAACAGTAATACTGTGACATATTATTACACTTAAAAATAACTGTTTTCTTTTTTAATGTATTTTAAAATGTAATTAATTCCTGTGATGAAAAAGCTGAATTTTTTAGCATCATTACTCCAGTCCTCAGTGCCAGATAATCCTTCAGAAATCATTCTAATATGCTGATTTGGTGCTCAAGAAACATTATTGGTGTCATTTTTATAAAAATAACTTGTTGCAATAATGAAGAATGAAGGAGTTTATTTTCAATGCTACATGTTTGTTGTGGTTGTTATCAAATTGCATTTGTTATTAAAGAATCAAACTAAAAGTGTCACCACGTTATCTGCTTACTTTCAAACTCTAAAAGATGATGCTAAATTATCTGTGCATAACATAATTAATATTCATGAGATTAGCCATCATCATTTTGTGAGGTCACGCCCAGCCAATCAATCACCTGAACCCAAACTCAGTTATTTTTGGGCCACTTCATCCTTATAAACTAACAGATGTTGATTCAGATGGAAGATTAACTTAGAGGAAATTCATCTCTGTGTAAGACGAATTCATGCGTTTTAGATAATATGAACACTTAAAGTTTACTGTAAGACCAGTATGCTAATGAACATCTTTCCTGTGACACATTCTAGGTCCGCCCTCCATGTGTTAGCAGGGATGTCCCAGGCCTAGCGTCGCCCACAGGGTGAGGGCAGGGAGATGGGTGGCTGATGTAGACTGCAGTGGTTGTGCTACCTATCTTCCTCTTGAAACAAAGCGGAGCTGACAGAGGCCACCTCAGGAGACGGCTCACTCTCCATCACAGCGCTGAGAGGAAGAGGCAGGGTCTGTCAGGGGTCCCTTAACACTGCAGAGAGCTACGGACCCCCATCCTGCTGCTGTCTCCACTGCACACATGTACCATCCATACATTGAGGAAGGATACCGGTGTACAGTACAGGCAGCAATAGCCGATGTGTCTTACGAGTATAAGGGAGACCGGGGCAAGTGGTCACATGATCATGAGGTTTTTAGGTAAATTGTGTGCCACACTAAAATGCCAACATTTATATATAAACTACCTTTCAGAAGACTTTGGAGTTGATTCGATTTAGAAGTCTCTTATGCTCACCAAGGCTATGTATTTATCAAAAATACAGTAAAAACAGGAATATTGTGAAATATTATTACAATTTAAAATAACTCGTTTCCATTGTAATATATGTTAAAATATAATTTATTCCTGTGATGGCAAAGCTTCTTTTTTTAGCAGCCATTACTCAGGTCTTCAGTGTCACATGACCCTTCAAAAATCATTCTAATATGCTGATTTGTTGCTAATGAAAAATTTCTTATTATAATACATTTTGAAAACAGTTGTGCTGCTCAATAATTTTGTGGAAACAGTGATTTTTAAAAAATAAATATTGTAGTTTATTTATGTAATTTATGTGTGGTTTGGTATTTTTGTAACCTACATTTTATATTTTCACTTTTTATTTTTATTTTACATTTGATATATTTCTAAAAGTTTTTTTTTGCTGTTTAAATTTGGCCATCAAGTCTTTAATGGGTTGTTTAATTCACACAGAGAAAAAAGGTGTAAAAATAGAGACGTACAACACCTTGTCACTGGGACATATTTGTACCTTTTTTTTCCCCACAAAAAGGTTCATAGTAGTACCTTAAGGTACATATTTGTACTTAAAAGCACTATGCACCTTTTAGGAGTTAGGAATGTCCTTTTAAGGGTACTGCCCCAGTGACAAGCTGGTGTACCCCTAAAGGTAAAAATTTTACACCTTTTTTCTCAGTGTTGTTTCCATTATCAAGGCATTTTGTCACAACAGCATGTGCTGTTGAACTGCATTTTTATTTTCTGGGCAATAACGTCTGAATGTCCAGTAGCTTTTTTGGTAAAAAATCTGTTACATCGATATACTGTAACTGCTCTCTGAAATCCTCCAACCATTACTGCATGTCGAATTCCACTCTTTACCGCAGCAAATTGAGAGCTTGTCACCTGTACCCTTTCAACCAGGGCTATCAGTTTTAATTCTGCAAACTTTCTTCTTCTGTCAAAATTGGTGTGGAGGAAGAGAAACGAGAGAAGAAAAAGAGAGACAAAGGGAGAGCACCCTTCTAACTTTTATCTGTGAAGCAAAATGCTGTTATCCTCGAGTGGTGTCAAGAACTCTATCTCTCGTATGCTTCCCCACCCCCCCACCCACCCCAAACCAGGTGACAAGCACAAGACGAGAGAGAGATAAGATTGGAAAAGAATCCCACTCCACTGAGTAAATAAATAATCAATACTCATCTAAATGTAAATGAGAAAGTAGCCCTCTTTGATAGCATCGTTTTTATCAACCAACCAATTTTCCTCAGACACTCACTGGGCCTCAACCAAATCACCATCATTCAGCGTCCGAGTAATGGAGAAGAAAAAAGAACTGTGAGAAAGAGAGAGGGGGGAAAAGGAAAGCTATGTGAATGGGTCACCTGAAACCTGAAGTTCAGTCAACCTTCACCAACACCATTTCACTAGAAATGCCATTTTGTTTTGTTGCACTCTTATTTTTGTCCATTGAATTTCTGATACTCTTGTCAATTACTGTTCGCATCAAGCTTTCAGAATATCAGTGTCTATATCAATTGCCGCTGCCAAATCGTCTTTTGTCCTTTATTTGAGTCACTTTTTTATCATCATAACTTCTGCATGTCAGTCTAAGGTAGTAATTTTGAGTCGTGCTCACGTATCAGTGCCTTTTTAAAATACAAACCATATTGATTTCACCTTCCCAGGCTTCATGAGGGCAGGTTGCATGAGAGGGTTTTCACTTCACTTGTCAGTGGCTGTCAAACTGCAGTGTGAAAGATAAAGAATGTGTTGGCTTAGTGAAATAAAAAGTAAGGGCAGGTTTTAAAATATAAATTACATCAGGAGAATAGATTAGGGCTTGGGACATGCTGTTTGAAAAATGTTAGCAGGAGCTCCTTGACCTGGCCGAACTCTTGAGGGTTTTGTGAAAAAAAAAGAAAAAAAAAAAATTGTTTCAAAAATAGTGATAGCAGTTGAAGCCTAGAAAAGGTATTGTACACCACAAAATGAAACTTTTGTCATAATTTACCACACCATAAAGCCAATTCAACCCTGTATTATGTACAAAAGGAGTCCAAGATTCTGTGGTGCATGATAACATGACAAGTGAAAACAGATGTTTTGGTGTCAGTAATGTTAAACCTGGATTTATGTGCCCAGTGTGTTATTCTTATTTACAATTTTAAACAATATAATTGATTTTATTTAAACACCTGTGAATGGCATGTCAGAGCTCTAGGAGACAGGAATATTATTAGTGAATAATGCCTAATATTCATTGTTTTTGGAGCTAAATCATACTATAAATGAATTATAAATCAGTAGGAATAAATGATAAAATGTTTGTTTTAGCATGTAATATTCCTTTTCTGAGGCCATTTTAGGTTGTATTAATTATTATTGCAGAAAATCTTACTTGTAAGTTTTTTTTTTTCCCACACTACCTTTTAGAAGTTTGGAATCAGTAATTTCTTTTCTTTTTTAAAAGAGATTTCTTTAAAAAATCTTACCGTCCCCAAACTTTTGAATGGTAGTGTATTTATTTGGGCCTTCCGAAAAAAGAAACAAATGAAACCATTCAACTTTCTGTCCAAAAAAATGAATGGACATTCATGCATTTCTAAATGCTTTCATTTGACCCTAGCCCATTCCCTGACTGATCTAGTGGGAAGAGTTGAAAGTGGTTCTCTCCATCTTACCTCTGTCACACGCAGAGGTGCTAAACATGGCTGACAGGCCGAGGAGAGCGGGGAGCACAAGTGCCCTCTTACTCCGCCCTGATCCGAGACCTGTAAGGGCCATGTCCAGAGCGAGGGCAGGGGCCTAAACTCGCCCTGACAGCTCCTCGACAGATCTCACAGCCTTACTGACATCTGGACGTGTGCTGTAAAATCGGAGGAGTTCAAACCAATTTGGCGATGGAGCCCAGGTGACACGGGGGGACGGCTCGGTGGGATTAAGGTGGTCGGAGATACCTGTCCACTTGCAATTTGCAATCTCTGTGGAAGGGAAAGAAAGGAAATTCTGTATTAAAAGAGCTTGGAGCAATTCCCAGCCTAAGTTTAATCTTGATGCATGAAATCATCTGTCTGATTTAATTAAGTACTGACTTGGCATTCACCGCCATGATTTTTCAACACAAATGCAAGGTAAGTCATGTCAGAAATTAAATGATATAAGTGGAAATGTGATTTTTAGAACACAAAGAGTTGAAATGGATGTTAGAAAGATCTGTAAATAAATAACCCGTCTAAATGAATGAAAGCGAGGTCCGCGTGTTCCTCTGAGTTACTAGGCTTTAGGTTTTGTAAGATGAGGATTCGGTGTAGATGCTCAGTGGGCTTGCTGGAAAATGTCAACAAAGCTGCAAACATCTGCCAGGGACCTGTCAGTTAGATCAGATGGCCCTCTCTGATTCTCCTGTCGCGGCTCCTCGTCGATACTGCGCTCCGGAGGGGGGTGGGAGGGTGGAAAGCAGGCGGGAGAGGGCTGAAACTAAAAAGGGAGGCCCTGAAAACCAAATATGAGCCAACATCTGCCTGATTTGAGCTGTGGATTTGATTTTTTTTAGCTTTTTTTGTGCCTTCGGTAGTGAGGAATCACGGATGCATGAGGTAGAATAAGGAGACACCTGTTATTGCAGACAAAGCTGTCAAAAGCCTGAAAAATGTGGAAAAGGAGTCAGGCTTTGTGTGAGATATGCAGAACACAATATGCCAGGATGCTTGGCTGAGACGATTAGAGGAACTGTAGGACAGCAAGGCGATTATTGCGGTTAGAATGACTATGAGAGTCATGAAACAAACCGAATACTATGTACGAAAAGGAAATGATCCAATCTAAGGAGCCCCTAAAGAGTGACAGAAAAAAAAGTGATATATTTCAATGCTTTTACATTCTCTAGTTGGGTCATTTTTTTGTATATAATTTGCCGGCATCAGGGAGCTATCAATATACGGCGTTATGAAATCGATTTTGAATCGAGCTCGCTATTTACATTGCAATCAAGTGTACTGCGTGTATAGGAAGCGACCGTACTGACCGCACACATTTTACAAGATAAGGTATTTGTCAGTGATGCTCAGGATCTGTTTTGAACCAAATCCTCTGACATTGTCCTGTCAGTCAAGACAGTTTGAAAGACATCAAACGTGTTACTCTCAACACATAAAAAGTGAAGTTTGATACTGTTATATAACCGACTCCGCAGCAAGCCTAAGCATGTCCCTTTAGGGGCTCCATAGAATGCGTTTTCATTTTCCTTGCCTTTTTTAAGAATTCGGCTTTAGGCACATCCATATTCTAGATACTATGGATTTACTGCCCTCACTGTGTAAAGGTACATACACTCCTCCAAAATGTACCCAAGACAGAGCTAACTTCAAGTGTATTTAATGGAAGCGGTGTAAAACTGCAAAAAACAAAAATATACATTAACTTACATGAGCATAAACATCTACTGATAAATACGTTTTCAAATATAGATAGATAGCATACATAACAATAGCACAGACAACATTACAATGTACATGTTACCACAGCAGATTACATTCCTCTTAATATACAAATGTTTACACAAATTTGAAATTGAACCATTATTAAAAGATTCTTAACTGTAAATACCAAAATTACAACGTAAATCCAACAAACTGTGAAAGATGTTTGATAGAAAAAGTGAAAAATCATAATAGGACCCCTTTAAGACAAAGATTCAGCAAAAGCACCAAAACATCTGCAGTCTTTGTGCTGTTACTGAGAATGACATTGCAAAGGATTTCATGTGTACCATACCTTCCATTAACTTCATGTGTGCCCTCCGAAATGACCCTCTCGTCCCATGGGAATCCTTCTCATCCAGCTCAGCACTGAACCAGACGGTCCGGCTGTGAAACGCTGGGCTGCTAGACAGGTTTGAAAACACTAAGGCAAATCACTGGTGAGAAAAGGCCAACATCCCATTTTATGATCACAACTACTGATGAGTGTGAAACGTCAACCAGCTGTCCCCCGACTCCACGAGAAACAACCATTCTCACACAAAATATGGAACCCGTCAGCAACCGACATGTTTGCATTTTCCACTAAATGATCAATTATGAACATTATGCTAAATTGAGTAATTTCAAACACGTGGAGCTGGCGCAGAAAGAAGACAGGAGAAGAAAGGAATCGGAGAGATGAAAAAAGCAGTGTGTTTTAAGGGTTTAAAATAATATTTATTCCTCTGACGCTCTCATATCTAAGCAATTTAGCCGTGGTTGGAAATTGTCTGGCTAAGTTCTTCCAGTCCCGCAGTTTAATCCGCTCAAGGGAGATTTGCAGACGATTCCCAAAACCATTTTCAACTTAAACTTCTCTCAACCTGGAGAGACAGAAAAAAAAAGCTGGGGAAAGAATTGCAGAGAAATGTGAAATCTTGACAGGACGAAGCCGGCCTTAATGCTATCCGAGCACAGCTGTTTTCATTTAAATACAAGGTATTCGGCCTTCTTAAAAGCCTAGCATCATCCCTGCTTCCCTCCATAATCTCTCCCGCTCGAAACATCTGGAGGAAACACTGTATCAGAATGTGCAGGCAATAGCGCTGGCATTCTACTTTAATAAATTCATATTGTTTCTCAAAACAAAATACAATGAAGGAGAGTAAAATGACTGAAACCTCATACTTTCCCCTTTTGACATAGTACGTGAGCTTCTCTCTATCAATGGATGACCTTATTATGCTTTTTCAAATATTTTCTTTCATGCAGTGTGTAAGATAGCTGTTTGTGAATGTAAAAGGTCAAAAAGGTAAACAAAAAAAGTCATTGTCTCCTAAAAGAATAGATTAATCAGTAATTCCAGTCTCACTTCCTGTATAACAATATAACAAATTTGCATAATGTCAGCCTATTGTCTTCATTGGCTGCTAGAAAGCAACGTCTACTTTGACGCGCCCTCAATCACTAAAGTTGTAGCTGAGGCCTGCAAAGTTTGGTTCATGTTGTTCATGTCAAGAAGCGCATGTTTTCAGCACTGTGAATCCACTTTGCATGCATTTCAAAAGGATGAAGGCTTGTGCTGGTGCTGGGATTGATACTGGAAAAAAACAACACCATTGTTACTGTTTGTATCAAGCGCTAAGGAAGATCTGACATTCAGATATGGTAACGTTTCCGACTCGCGCTTTAAGCGGTCGACCAATCACAACAGATTGTGCTGTCTGACCAATCACAGCAGAATTGGCCCCTTGAAAAGGAGGAATTTAGAGAGACTGAATCTTCGAATGAACCCGTTTGAGAACCGACTCTGAGAAATTAGGTGATGTGCAATGTTTACTATGAGAAAATTAAATCGTTCACTTCTCACTAATTACTACTAATAATAGATCATTTTTTTTAAGGTAACAACAAAAGTAACAACAATACATATATGACAGAGAGTAACACTTTACAATAAGGTCTCATTAGTTAATGCATTAGTTGACATGGTACAACAAGATTAATAAATGCTGTAGAAGTATTGTTCATTGTTAGGTTATATTAACTAATGTACGGTAGTTATCTAATGTTAATGAAACCTTATTTTAAAGTGTTACCATATATGGCTATAGTACCTATTATTATTATTACAATTATGCTTTAAAATTACACTATTTTAAAGCATGGTCCATTGTAATAATAATTATTATTATTATTTGGTGATAAACATTTTCTTTTGTGTTCCACAAAAGAAAGTCATGCAGGTTTTTGAACAACATGCCGTTGGGAAAATGATGACAGAATTGTCATTTTTCTGTGAACTATCCCTTTAACATTTTTCTCTCAGCCACCACCAACCCCCAGAGTCCCTGTTGTTTTCATTCTTTTTCTTTTTGTCTGTGTGTTACAGTGGGCAAAATTGGGCTTTGGCTTTCTGACCTTACCTCTGAATAGAGATGAAGGACAGCTCATAGCTCTTATATCTCTCAACATGTATATTCACCCCTATTCCCTCTTGGTCATGATTCTGCTGCTCAGATCGGGCACTTCTGAATTGCATTGCTCAACAACTGGGCCGCAAACCATTTAAAGACCAATTTCCACCGACCATAACGCCTTTATCGCTGGTGTTGTCAACTCAATTTTCGAATTTTGCCATACACCCTGGCTCCCCTATTGAAGTGTCATCTGATTTGCTGTGATTCTGACAAGGCTCCAGTCATCACCGTAATCTCTACGCTGCTCTCCCACTTTTCCTTCTCCGGTAACAACCTTCCATGCCTATCTTACGTCAGAATACGAGATAACGTGGTTTGCTGTGGCACGCCGAATGAGGTAGTGCTGGATGTTTATTTTGGAAGACAGACCTTCTTGCTTGTCCTAGTAAAAATGATCTCACGTCTTTTCAGTTGTCTGTCTGTGGTGACTTGGTCAGACACTTGGTCACTTCCGACTGCGAGAGACTGTAAAGAGAAGGTCATCCATTGCAGCAATGACAGCTTTTATTGAGATTAGAGAGCAGTAAATAAACTTTACAGCCATTGGAACCCTTAGCATCCGCTTGCTGTTAAAGATGCTCCTCGGATTGTTTGTGGCAAACTCACCTTCTCAGTTGAATTAGGTTGAGTGAAAAGGGCAACTCCTAAAATTTCTAGAGATCCCGCATTTTAAATTAAGGGGTTTGCGGAAAAGAGGCTTGTTTCCGCCATGGAATAAAAAATAAAAAAGTTAATTAATCTCACACTTCTGACTTTTTTTCTCAGAATTGCATGATATAAAGTCACAATAGCGAGTTATAAAGTCAGAATTACATGATATAAAATCGTAATTGCGAGTTATAAAGTCAGAATTACATGATATAAAATCGTAATTGCGAGTTATAAAGTCAGAATTACATGATATAAAATCGTAATTGCGAGTTATAAAGTCAGAATTGCAAGATATAAACTCGCAATTCGGAGAAATAAAGTCGGAATTGCGAGATATAAGCTCGCAATTGTGAGAAAAAAAGTCAAATTTGAAAGTTATAAACTTGCAATTGTGAGAAATAAAGTCAGATTTGTGAGATACAAACTCGCGATTGCGAGAATAAAATGCAGATTTGCGAGATATTAAAACAATTGTGAGAAAAAAAGTCAGATTTGCGAGATATAAACTCGCAATTGCGAGAAAAATGGTCAGATTTGCGAGATATTAACACGCAGTTGTGAGAAAATAAGATTTATAGTTCAATAACATCAGTGTGCATGTAAATACAGATTACCCACCCATGTTTTCTTATATTACTTATTCTCATTCATATTGGGGCTTAAAAATCCTGGAAGAATGGAATCCATACTTTTAATTTAATTTGAATTATGTTGCTGGATTTTTTCTGAACAATTCGTCAAAATTAAGATTATCCTCATAACAGCTATTATAACAGTTTTTTTTTTTTTCATATCATAAACTGAGCAACTATCTCAATAAGAGGGCACAAAAAACTGCACTCATCCCCCACTAAGTTGTCCTCACCACAAAGTCAGTGGCAGAGTGCTGCTTGTGTTTTGAAGAAATTGAAAACACTGCCTGGGGCACTATCACATTACTGGTCATGAGGGAGCCACGGTAAGATCACTTTATGGAATAAGCCCCAAAAATAGGCCGGCTGTCTCCTCATATTCTCTAACGCTGGATGGGCACGTAGCCAACCTGACTTTAGGTGCTCCATTCCCGAGTAAGACTGCTGATGGGTGATGATCGCAGTGATGCTTACCATGATGGTGTCATTATTTCTGAACCATATCCTCCACAACCATATGTTTTAGCAATAGATCTGGTTCAATTAGTTCTTTTGTAGAAATATCTAGATTTCTAGTTATGACATTGTATGTAATGAGACTAGCATGACTTAGAGACAGTAAAGGGCAAGTGTACTAGCAAAATACAAATAACACTAGTTAAATAATCATTGACAATTTGAATAATTAAAAATGTGATCAGGATTCTAAGGGATTTCTGTAAAAAAAAATAGAAATAACTATATATATATATATATATATTAGGGCTGTCAAACGATTAATCGCATCCAAAATAAAAGTTTGTTTTTACATAATACACGTGTGTGTACGGTGTATAATTATTTTCTATATATAAATACACACACATGCATGTATATATTTAAGAAATATTTGCATGTATATACTGTGTATATATATTTATATTATATATAATTTATATTATATATAAATATTTTATATATAAATAACACATTTTCTTAAATATATATATGCATGTATGTGTATTTATATATAGAAAATAATTATACTCCGTACACAGACATAAATTATGTAAACACAAACTTTTATTTTGGATGCGATTAATCGTTTGACAGCCCTAATATATATATATATATATATATATATATATATATATATACACACACACACACACATATATATTTTTTTATTAATTAATTGAATATACTGTTTTTAATATGAAATATATTACATATTTAAATTATTTTGTAAAATATTTCATCTCATTGATATTTTCTTCATGATTAGTAGTGCAGTATCTTAAATAATTCTTAATTTTATTTTTTTTTTATTTTTTTTTCAGAATTATAAAACTTTCTAATTGTTTCCAGTTTTTGAATCACAAATTTTATGTGTTCTCAGACTCTTGGTTTACACTTTATTTTAAGGTGTCCCTTTACCAAGTAATATAATTAACTACATTTACTTACTATTCAATTAGGTTAAGGGTTAGCTGCATGTAACTATGCATAATTGACTGTGATTACTATAATAACTACATGTAAAAATGTGTAACAGGGTCACTGTAAAATAAAGTGTTATTGACTCTTGGACCCCACTGTAGTTTGCTGATCTTCAGTCCTTTACGCGTTCTTGAAACACCAGCAACTAAAATATTAAATAATGTACAAGAGAATGTAGGAAAGATCAAAGGCAAACGTGTTTGAGTGCTGCACAATCTGTTTTCAGAATTTGTGATGACCATCATCTTCATTCTTGCTATAATAGTCATCTACACTACCCCACAGTTAGTTATCAACATTACCTTCAACATCACCTTACCAGCACATCTATTCTCTCTCTCTTTCTCTGTGTTGTTCAGGTGAGTGTAGAGGTTGCAGACCTTGTGCTGAACAGTGATGCACAGCCTCCATTACTGCTGTGCCTGCGTCCACATGGCCCGATCTGTTGTTTATGACGCTGACATGTGCAGTAATGGGGGTTACAATGTTTTGTTTTTTTTCCTGCTCCTCAACATGGACCATACCATCACATCAAGCTTGTCTGAACTGTTAGCTGCTGCATTTGGGATGATAAATAATGAAATTGAAATCTTTCAATTATTTTGTTAATCTTTGTAACCATGATAAACATTATAGTTTATTTAAACTAATTCACTACATTTGTTTAATACAAAATGTACAATTTGTTATAAAAATAAAATAAAAAAAATAAAAGGTGCAATAAATAAGTGTGAAGAAATAAATTAGTTATTGTTATTTTCATTTCATTCTCTATTAAAAAAAACCTTCAAAATTAATTTTTTTGTTGTTGGAATTTGCCCAAAAAATACTGAGCTACAATTGTTTGAAGTCGATAGAGTAAACAAAGTCAATTTTGAGAACAATCGAGTTAAAGTTTTCTGAAGGTTCCAAAACAAAATCATCTAGCAACCATATCTTAAAATCCCTGGTAATAACACCAAATTTGGCCAAGTCAAAGCCAAATATCAAGAGGAAAAATATAAATTAAACTTTTTTTTATATAACATTTTTTTACCATGATACCACAATTGTTTGATTAACATTAATGAAACAGACATCCTATATATTCAGACCTACTGTACCGTACAGATCTAATATAATGTTACACATCAGGCTGGATTTCCCGAAACCTTAACGCTACGTCGTTTTTAAGTTATAATTTAAGATGTACCTTATCGTTAATACGCGTTTCCCGAAACGTTCTTAGTTGTATACCTTCTGTAAGTCATATGTTCGGAAGGTTGGTTTGGGCCACTCTTAGCTTTACCTTATTACTGTTGACAGTTCACTCCCCTAGTGGCCACCACTGCAAAAAGCTTCTTTACATCTCTTTACATAATTCTGAAGTTGTAATACACCCAGTGTTCAATTAGGCTAAGTCAAGTGTTTTCATGCAAAGAATAAAATTGTCATTACACTGATTGTTATTAGCTTTTTAATTATATTATCCAAAGGCACATCCGCTGGCAAACCATTAGGCAGTAAAGGCTTAGGAGTCTATTTAAAGGAATGACTGTGGTGGGGAGTTTGCTCAAACTTTATGGCAGCGATACAGCGAATAGTTGTGCTAAATGAAAGACGGCGCTGTCCGCGGAGCCCTTTCAAAGGAAAGCATACTGCCAGTTAAGCACTATTCGGACGGTAATTGTTTCTCATGGGGTCATACACGGTATTTTCATAATTTACAGGGGTTAGTCGGTTAGTTAATCCAGAATGTCAGTGTTTTTCTCCCACAACCCGCATTTTTTGACAAACACCAAGGTCGTGTGGTAATTTAATTGCCGTCCGAATCCAGGTTTACAAGAAGAGATCACTTCAAAATTCACTGTTTAAATCCTTTTTGATCACTGCCGAGCACCGTATGTACGATGTACACCTTTATTACTGTATTTACAAAAACAATATTTCATCACAGCTTCACCTCAGCGAACAAAAACGTGAAAGTCAAGAAAGCACGTAAACATTTGAAATATGTAGGCTAGGCTATTTTAGTGTGTATTGAGTCCTAATAAATGCAATTTCAACTATTTATGAAGTACACAGCTTTCTCACATAACGCAGTGAAACAGCCTCTGCATGAGTGAATAATTGATTCTCGAGCCATCGATATCAACAAATTCAGCATCACCGCCACGGACAGCACCTGGTAAGGTATATCTTAAGCAACCTCCTAATTCGGGGAACATGCCTAGAAATGGTATACCTTTAGTCTTCATAGCACGCTAAGAGACAACATTATCGGGAAATCCAGCACAGATATTTTTCCCCAACAGTTAACCAAACGTTCACTTTTATAGATCACTTATAGATATTTTAAAATACTGTAATTCTGTGTATCGGGCTCGTCAGACGTGTCAGTCTGCGCGAGTAAGATCGTTTTGATTAGATCAGAATGAGTTTAAAAATCTGATTTCATTGGTTCAGACTCATGCCATTGACAATTCGCTATGAATATTCACAAAATTGCTACTCTTTAAAACGATACCAAACTTGTGCAGAGGAGAAACGCCAGGCGTCGAGAAGCGAGCAGAGAAAAACAGCCTTTTTTATGGACAAAGTAAAGGTACTCTTCACAGAAAATGTACAAATAAAGATACTTTTAGATGTTTAATTGCTATTTGGAGCATTGGAATCGCTAGACGAGTGCTTAATGCATTTTTGTGAAAACCTCAAATTCGACCAAAAATGACATATTTCACTTGTTTTGCCTGTAGCTCATAATTAGCCCTTGCGCATTCCAACTCGTTTTGCCAGCACGGGTAACATGAAAAAAACAGATGTGCGAGTAAACCTCACTCCCCTGGCCTCAAGAGGTGCACTAGCGACTGACGCTAGCAGTTGTGGACTTTAGTGTCATTGTTAGCGTGCCCGCCTCCCATGCTGGAAATGCCGGTTCGAATCTTGCTCAGAGCGATGCGAGTAGAAGGGGTTTCATTGGTGCCATGATCTGGATGGGAGTGAGGTTTAGGGGGGTGAGTGTAACAGAGGCCAGCTAGTAAGAAAAATGCACGTAAACCTCACTACCCTGCATGCCTCAAGAGGCGCACTAGCGACTGACACTAGAGGTTGCGTCCTTGTTAGCTCGTCCGCCTCCAATGCTGGCAACGCCGGTTCGATTCCCGCTTGGAGTGGTGCAAGTAGAACCATAGGGGTTACATAAAAGCCATATAAAAACTTTTTCAAGCGAAAGAAAGGAGAAATGAGAAATAGAGTGGTGTTTAAAGAATGAAAGGTGTCTAGTTTAATGATGAAGTGATATTATCGAACATACTGAGTGATGTGATTCCCAGCAGGATCTTGAGGGCTTCAGAGCCACAAGCCAACGAGAATGTGACATTAAAACATGGCAGCTGTCACTAACAAGTAAAGTCAGAATCGGTGCGCTGTTTTTGAGCTCAAATGCAAATATATGCTCTGCGAACATATGAAAAGTTAAATACATTTACCCTGTGTCAAATTCTATTTCTTCGCATTTCCGAGGCAAACAACTCTGAGAAGCATCTTCCTTCACAAAATAAATATCGTTCTACTTTACAGAGCTGAAAGAGTCTTGAGGCGTTTTCATTCAAATTTGATGCAGGTGGTACAGCATCTGCTTTCGGTAGCCTGGGGCTACACTGAAAATGCTCTTAAATTCTTTAAGAAGGCTTTTAAGTTAATCTAGATTGCAAATACAAGAGCCTCAGAGAATTGCCAAAACTTTTTAAACTAGAAGACCAAGTGTAGCTTAGGAAAAAGGGAAAATATCCAAACACTAAAGGACCTTGTAACTGAACAGAACAAAGGGTACTGACTCAGAGACTGAACCTCTAAACATTCAAGTTCCCAGTAGAGTTTCTCATTGTATTCTCATATCATCACAGGACTCACTTGAACTCCCCTAAGACTTAGTTCACCCAAATATGAAAATTCTGTCATCCTTTATTCACCCTCATCCAAACATTCCTTATTTGCAGAACACAAAAAGGCAAAAAATGAAAAATGTTTTCCATATTTTCCCCCCTTTTGCTATTCACAATGAATGGGGACTGAATCTTTCTTCTTGTTGTGTAGAAGTGATGTTGTTTCATTAGTGAGTGAATCATTGTTTTCAATGAATCGGTTGATCTGATTTACAAAAAAAAAAAAAGGTCTGAATGAGCCACAAATCAAACTGATCTGGATCTTGAATAAATGTACTGAATTTGGAACTGGGTCAGTCTAGTTCAGGAATAAATAATTCAGACCAATCATTCAAATCATTTTTTTTGTGAACTGTTTCAACCAATTCATTGAAAACAATTGTTGTATGGACGACTCTATGGTGCTTTTGCATTCTTATATTAAATCTTGAAAGCCTAAGTCCCCTATGATTGTAGAAATATATACATTTATGGACAATATCAACTAGTACATTATTAAAAGGTTTTATATTGTGTTTCACTGAAGAAAGAAATTCATACAGGTTTGGAATGACATGAGGGTGAGTAAATTATGGGTTTTGGGTGAAATGTACCCTCATGATTTTGATGTATGAATTCATATGATGTGATTTGTATGAAAATGTAAAAAAAAAAAAAAAAAAAAAAAAAAAAATTATCTTGAAGGTCCACCCCTAAGCCTAACCTTCAGTGGGGCATAAGGCGATCATACAAAAACGTACATAGGAGATTGTACAAATTACCCCAAATTAGCCACCAATTCGCAAAAACGTACATACGAATTGCCATGAAAGTTTTGTTGAATATTCCCATATGTTTCATGATTCCAAGAACCCAAACTTGACTCAAGCAAGATTTTTAACATATAAAAGTAGCATAATGAAGGACCACTGAAATCTAGTAAAATTTGTTTTATGTCAACGCTTCAGGGCGTAACAATCATGCTTATTTCTGTTTACTCTAATTTTTTCCAGCCTGCTTAGTACATGCTGGGCACCTCAGAGGAGGGGAGGCTGGAGAGGTTACCCCCACATCTGGAGCAATGAGTTTGACCCCCTCGAAAGGGCGCGGAAGTTGCCCCCCAAAAAGCCGCAAACAAAAGCGTCGGCGAGAACGTCGGGGCCCTGCGCGCCATTCATCGCGCCTAATGACTTGTTCATTAAGAGTGATGATGGATAAAGACTTCTCACGCTGAGATGAAATCAAGATTTATACGCGCTGTTTCCGCACCCAACTCGTGGGAAGATCATCATCATTTAATTCTATCTCTGCGGCCGGTGATGGGCATCCAGAGAGCGGGTTATCAAACGGTGCAGTCAGCTGGCAAAACCTGCACGCAGACACACACACATACACACACTCGCAAACACACGTGGGGAGAAAAAGAGAAAAAAAAACACGCCTTTGGCACATCTGGAGCTTGCCGCCACAGCTGAGGGTGAGCTATAGATGCTGGCGGGAGGCCAAATCACAGAACGAGAATGAGAGGAAGAGAGAGAGTGAGAGAGAGAGGGACACATACACGTTAGGACACCGCCAGTGTTAATCTCATCAAGGAAATTACTAACGAAAATGTTCGTTAACGAAGGGTTTTTGATTTTATAACGTTTGATAACATTAACCAAGACAAGACGGAAAAACGTATCATGGCAATAATTAAAATGTTTGAATTAAAACATACTGTTGACGGAATAATGAAAATAAACAATGCTGCAAGATATAAAAAAGGTTTTTTATTGTCAGATTCTTTTGTTTTTCAAATATAATTTGTGTGTGTGTGTGTGTGTCCTTCCTCTATGGTTTTGTTTTGTGTATATAGACAATGTATTTTATCATTTTTATGTGAGCATGTTGTGCTTTGTGTATTTATTATTAAACACTATTTAAATATTTTGGATTAAATATTTATTATTAAACCAAATAAAATGTTTAAATATGTTTATATTATACAGTTTAACACACATTTTCGTCATTCTACACATTATCAACTAAAATGTTGTTTATATACAAAGTTCTGTCATGAAACTCTAAACGGCACAGGCTGATAGGTCCTTAAAAACCTGCTTGCAATTACATCATTCTCTATAGGGCACAGCTGATTGGTTCTTGCTGTATCAGTAGCCAATGAGCTCGCTGCTCAACCTTCAAATACTGGTCAGCATTTTCTGTTAGCAGTTACAGCGTGCTTTCAGAAACCCCCCACCTTCCCCAGTTCCACCTGTATCTGGTACGGGTAAATTCATGTATGCTATTTTTGTACAGCGGCAGCATGTCTTACTTGCTCACAGTAGAGTGTTGTGGATGTATTGGCAGTTGCAAGTCCCATACTTGCCCAGCAGCAGAAGCGATAACGAGCAGCAGAAGCAATAGCCAATAGGAGCGGCATGCAGCAGCAGCGTAGCAGATCTATTCCGCAAAGACCAAACATATCAACATTGACATATCCATGCCAAACACTCTGAGAGTTGTCATGACAGAAATAAAATAAAAATGTATACATAAATACAGTATATGTGTAATTAAAGGTCATTTCAAAGTAATATCAACTAAAATGAATGATTATAAAATTATGAAATATTGACTAAATTTGAAACTAGAGACAACTAAACACCAGAGACAACCAGATCCACCCAGGTTTCTCCTCGTTTAGATCCTGATCATTATTTTTTTTTCCCACACCATATGTGTATATACTATCTTCTCCAAACTGAGATACTGGAGAAAGAGAAAAAACACACACCCTGAACATTAGTGTGCGCATTCACATCTCTGGCCCTGCGACCCACCTTCCTCTCTCTCTTCAGCTCCTTATCTCGAGGTGGAAATAGGCCCCAAGACACTTCATCAGTGTCCTTCAGCCAGCTATCTACAGCTCCCAACTTTTATTAAAACTTCAGCTCTTATCAGCTCTCAGGTAATTCAGGCATGACAAATTGGGCACCAGATGCCACCTCTATTTGAGGCCGGCACTCCGTTCATGCTCCCGCCCAGAGCCAATGGAAAGGTGGAGAGATGTTGCATTGTGGGACGCTCACCTTTAGGCCCGATCCGTCAAGCGTTCACAACCTGTCACATTTTTTTTTATTTATTTAATCATCGCAAGGACATTGAGAATAGTTCACCCCCCAAAAATAATAATTCTGTCATTTACTCAACCTCATGTTATGTCAAACCGGTGCGCAGTTGCTTTTTCTACGAAACACAAATGTAGACATTTCTGAAAAATGTTATGCATTTGGCATATAACAATAGTTTATAGTGACCGCATCATCACATTACAAAAAGGACAAAAAAGCATCATAAAAGATGCTGACTCACACACAATAATCAAAGTCTTCTAAAGAATGAGGTTTTCAAACTTTTTGATACCAGACCCTGAGATATTGAGGATCCCCTCGCATAGAACCTTTTCTCATAAAATATAAAGGCATTTATAGGCTATATTATTATACTAAATCACCCTTAACAGATAAAAAATATATAGAATTTATACTATACTACAATAGTCAGCATAATGCTAAATAACCAAAAATAAATGCTAAATTAAATAATTAAGCTAAAAGAAATTCAAATGAATTAAAAGGTCATTCAAATATTATCTGTCAAATATTTACTTTGCATTAAATTAAAGCTGTTTTTTACTTACTATGAGAATACTGTTAGATCTAAACCTGAGGAACAGCATTTTTAATTGAATTCATTTCAAATTCATTTGAAGAGAGCTTTTGCATTTTTCCCTGAATTTTTCAGTGAACCCTGTTCTGAATTTATATAGCTTTGTGAGAGAAGCAGACTAAAATTTAAGTCATTATTCACTGATAATCTTGCTCTCCCCTGAAGCTCGAGTCCAGCCTCTTTTAGTATCCAGATTTTAAAAAATTGGCAAGTCACGTTTGGTTACTACACACACAAGAGTCATTATCTAACTGAAGATCAGAGCGATACATTACGAGGCGGCCTTGTGTGTGAATTCTGCTGGCAGTCACGGCAACCTCATATTTACTGTCCACCACAGTACACATTTCACAACGGCCCATTCTAAAGATAGGGCGCTGTTTATGGCGCCTTTAAAAAAGGCTGAATATGGAGCAAGTTAGCTGAACCTCAGCGTGCAAATGATGTGTGCACTCACTTAAATAAAATCACGCCGGCCCCAGGAGACTGCACTGAAAATCAATCAACAGCCAGCCGTCCCACCATACAATATAACTACATATTAAACTGATGTGATAGCGCAGCATTAATATAGACTCATACAGACAGGCCCCAAACTCAAAACACAGAAGAGGGCCTATGCTGACAGAGACTCATCAGAAAAGTGCAAAACATATATTCGCTTTAAAAATAGCACCATAAAAAAAAAGTACATGTCACAGGACAGGGACAATAATTGAATATACCAGAATGGATTCAGCTGAAGCCCTGTCCAGCAGTGCATTGAGAAGCTGACAATAATGAGCTCTCTACACATAGCAGGAGAGAGGATGAACCCAGGGAGAGAGGAAGGGAGGGCCGCACTGGTCTGGACCCTTGACGGGAGATTGTATGAGGACCCTCAGTCGTAAATAAGAGCCCCTGATGGTGTGGGCTCAGCGGACGTGAAGCATGAGATTGAAAACCAAAGGCATGGGACACAGAGAGAGAGACTGCTGTACTGAACACTGCATAACTCTGCTGACAATCACTGGCTTGTCACCAGCTCACACACACAGATACAGAACCTGCATGCCGATTCAAGCTGAGGGTCCCGAAAAATGTATATATTGTCTGTATGTATTGGCCCAAACAAGTTGCGCTTTTCACAGATCGTTTACATTTACTTTAGTCATCGCATTGCTTGCATCATAAATTGCTAATTTTGTTACAACAAAAAATATATGGTGATCTAATATACACTGTATTAATTATTTAAAATTAATAATAAATAAGGCAACACTTTATTTTACACGTTGTCCTTTTTACACGTTGCATGCACTTACTATAGTAATAACAGTAAATTATGCATTTTTACATGCAACTATTCCTAAGCCAAACATCAATCCTAACCTTAACTCTATAGTAAGTACATGTATTTAATTAATATTACTCAGAGCTTAAATGCCTAATTACACTGAAACAAGGATAGGCTACCTTAAAATAAAGTGTATCCATAAATAAAAAGTACATTTTTAGTAAATTATATATAAACATATTTACATGAATACATTATTATTATTTAACTTTTTTTTTAAAAATAATTTCATAAACATTAAAAAAATTGAACACACACACACACACACACACACACACACACACACACACACACACACACACACACACACACACACACACACACACACACACACACACACACACACACACACACACACACACACAGTTTCAGTCTGCTTGTCTGTGTTTGCATGCTTCAGACAAATTGTTAGTCTGTGCATTGCTCTGCAACACGCCCCACGTCTTTTGACCATATTTTTATTGGCAGATATACATTAAGTAAAATAAAAGTTTCTCCATAAGCTTACAGACAATTTTTCACAACCCAGGTCCTGCTAATGGCCTTGTCTCTCATGTGTGTCCACCCACAAATGAAAGATAAAAAGAACAAGGGGCTTAACCAAATCATGTAAATTAAAAATATATTTCAAAACATGGCCTCTAAGTGAATCACAATTACATGAACACACATAATCAGATTCATCTGCCGCTATCATTATTTCAGCCAGGCTTTGTGCGATTGGCTACCCTCACCCCCACCCCCACCCCTCTCCGCTTTAAGTTCCTTTCCGTCACATGAGACGAGTCTCTTGGCCAGGATGCCAGCTGTTAGCCTGGGCTAAAATGTGTTTTAAGTGCTGCTGCAGGCTGGTAATGCTCCGCACAGCCTGCCAGGCCGCAGGCCTCTGAAGGCAAATGAGAGAATCAGTGGTTAAAAAGCAGGCCTTCACTTGGGCCCGGGCCAGAATTTAATCTACTGCATGGAGCCGTGGCATTGCCCGGGGGGTACGGGCTGAGATTTGTCTTTACTCTCTGTCTCTTCCCTCCTTCCCTTCATCCTTCTGAAAATCTTTTCGCTGGAGCTCCATGTTGCCGAGTGCCTATGGGCCCTGGCACGGAGATGCATCCTACTTTGAGTCAATTAGCGATTCGAATTAAAGAGTAGCACAAAAAGCCTTCAAAGTGAATTAGCTAAAACAAGCAATTTGGGTTGGTCGCTGAGTAATGTAGGACTCTCAGTCATTAGAGTGTGCAACCAAATGTTGGAATTGCCTTTTTTTCTTCATGTGCTTTACATTAAATTTACATTTGTGTCTGTGCACCAATTAAAGGGTTAACAACAAGCTGTTTACCCAAACTCCCCTAGGAGTTACTCAAGGACACAGGCAAACATCACCTGAGACCACATTCTGTCAAAACAATAGAGCAAAAGCAACCAGCCAAATGCTTTCCATGCTCATTTAAAACAAAGTGTAGGGTTAGGAACCTGAAAACCAGCTCTTATTCAGAAATGCTTCCATTTAATACATTTGCATGATGTTTGGTTCAATTAAAGTGCTTGTGCATTCTTCTGCTGATAGAACACTACTAAAATAGTTGGACAGTGTTACCTGTATCGCTATTATGTTGCAGTCTGAAAAAAAAAAAAAAGATTGTGTGCTGCAAAATAATACAACACAATAATAGACAAAATTTTTTTGATTGTGTCATCCCCATTGGTAGCACTCAAGAACAAGCAAACAAACAGTTCATTATAACCGATGTTCTGCGATTCAAGAACAAATGACTCTTGTGAGTTTGTTATTTTTAATGAATCAGTTAAAATGACTCAGAATCAGTCTCGAATGCATGAGACTTTGACTTCAAGTCCAAATGATGATGCAAATAAATTATTAACTTGTGGTTTCTATAACAATGTGGAGTTTTTCTAATAAAAAAAGTTCTTTAAAAAAATAATAATAAAATAATAAAAATGTACATAAATGAAAGGGGGGATGTTCCCAAAAGTAGTATTGTTTTTGCTTTGTTACTAATACTTTAAAAGATTTGGAATCAACAGCTGGAATCATTAAGGATTCAGAACTGTCATTTGGAATCAGAAACGAAATTGTTAAATTCCATAGGATTCCCATCAATAGCTGATTGGTATAGAGCCGTTAATTGTTATATTATCAGAATCTTAACTCCTAAGACAAACGGAAAAAAAAAAAAGATTTTCTTAACTCTTAAATGCATGAATGTTGCTCCAATTATTATTACATATTCGGGTCTTTAGCGACCCGGATCTATATCTAACATGGATGGATCTCTACCTGTTGCAATAATATAAAACTCTCCTGATATTGGAGTATCAATTTCAGAAGAATAAATTAAAGCATATTTTGTGACCTTTTGGAGCTTGGAAGGTTCAGTTTGAGCAGATGTTTGTACCATCATCACTGTCCTCTTCAGAGCTCA
Organism: Squalius cephalus; assembly: GCF_949319135.1. Taxonomy (NCBI): domain Eukaryota; kingdom Metazoa; phylum Chordata; class Actinopteri; order Cypriniformes; family Leuciscidae; genus Squalius; species Squalius cephalus. Next base: position 18,827,798 of record NC_137137.1, on the reverse strand, counting down.
TTTCCCAGTACATTCAGCATCTGGCTCATATTCACGATCTCAAACATATTCTAAAAACTATCATTTTCAACATCTTCAAAATCAATATTTTGATCGCTGACAGCTTCTTCACCAGATCCACCATCAAGTGACAGTGACACTAATATTTGATTGCATTCAGTACTTGCTCTGCAGTAAATCATTGAGCCATTTCAAGTTTTGCTGATGTTACTTCCTATTCTTTTGTTTTCTGTCTGCGGTATCTATGAGTGAAATGTTAATTCATCATTGTGTATCAGACACCTTGTGGAATAAAGGTGAATTGCACTTATTCAGTCATCAGAGATTCAATTATTGTTATGCTAAAAAAAAAAACTTACACACCTCGGGTCGTTAGCGACCATATATAATAAAAAAATAAAATGAATTGGAAAACAGGCATTCTTTTATATTTGTATTATTTTTTTCTTGTTATATTGTTTATAATGAATTGACTGAGGAATACTAAGAAGGTTGAAGTCTAACTTAAAAAAATTAATGAGGAGGAGGGTAATGAATGACGTCCCGGGTTACCAAAGACCCGAAGTATGCGTTTAAGGGTTAAATAATTTCTTTCAAATGAAACCCATCTTGACTCATGTTTGCATTTGCACAAACCACAGTTTTACCTCAAAGACCTAAATCAGGGTTGGTGTTTCCCTTGTTTTCCATTTCCTCACTTCTTTGAAAAATAAGCCAATTCCCTCAACAAAAAAAAAGCATTTGGTTTGGCAATTTGTTTTGTTCTTCAACTTTACTGGATAAACTGGACTTGGGTCGGATCAGCCGGTGATAAATCGTGTCCATTAAGCTTGGATCCTGTGCACCTTAAACTAAAACACATAGCAAAAAAGAAGGAGATCATTAGGAAAATGAGGAGAGATCTGAACTGTGTTTGTGAGAGTCGGAGATAAATGATAGCATCTCACTCTGGTCCATTATGGATTCTATTTATACAGCCGTCCTCAGAGGAACAACACTGGTCCACAGCCTTGTGTAGAATTAGGTTACCAGCGTGTTTGGAGACTCTTCTCAGCAATAAATAAAAATGGATTGAAACAACGCAGTTGCTATGTTCATCATTTTGGTGACATTTTTACTTCTGCCTTTAGTATTTACGTATTACGTTTGCTATACTATCTAGTGGTTTACAAGAGGCTTAATTGTTGTGAATTTTTTGTTGATAGGACAAATAGAAAAAAATGCCACAAAGAAACCATCTGAATCAATGCACCTGTGTTTTTGAGGGGACACCAGCATCGGCTCAACCCTAGACGAGACAAGACAATTGAAGTGAAGATTTAGTTGAGTACCTAGGTTCAAAATAATGTTTAAATAAAGAAAAACTGCATTTGAACTTGACAGACAGTGATCACTATACTGTACATTTTCGTTATGTAGAAAATATAAGCTTTTGACAGTATAATTATATTGCTAATTTTGATTATCAATCAACTCCTTTTGTGTTCTGGAAAAAAGTCATATTTAAATGATGAATTAAATGATGACAATTTTTTATTTGAATCAAGTGATACCCATTAGGAAATGTAAATACGTACATATATTACATTTACGTATGGGTATGCCCAAAGTGTGACTCATTTCCGACAAACACTTTTACCTAATAATTGAACTTCATAATCATTGAAAGTTGGCTTGATCAAAATTATTCAAAATGTCAACTCGATCTTCCAGTGAGTTCTCTTTGTAGATGCCTATCTCCTCCAATCATTTATTCCACTTAAACCCTGCCCATATATTACAATTAAATGAAAGCTTCCATTCAGATCTGCCTTCATCAACAACCGACAGATAGAACCAAGTCCCTCCCTATGTACATCACAATACACAAAAAAAATCTGTCCCTTTAAAGGACAGTTCACCTTAAAATGGAAATGAAAACTCACCATTTAATTCCAAATCTATATGATTTTTTTTCTCTTTTTTTTTCCTGTAGACTTCAAAAGAAGATATTATGCAGATGATACTGTCCAGGCTATAAAACTGACCAAAAAAAGCACCATAAAAGAATTATAAGGTCCATAAGACTCAATATTCCAAGTCTTCTGAAGTCATTTGATAGCTTTGTGTGAGGAACAAACTGAAATTGCCGTTATTCACTGAAAATTCAGGCTCTGATAGGCCCCTTGTCACAGTCCTGACGCTCTGATGCAGGTTAACCTCGCTCACTCTGCAAATGAGAATTTGACTGACAGTGCAGCGTAGAGGACTGATGTGGAAAGAGGACGGCTGGTGTTCCCCGCTTTGTCCAGGCTGCCGCTCCCCCATCTTCAGGAGGAAGAGGAAGCGAAGGAGCATAAATGATTGCCCCCTGTATTTTTTCATTAGACTTTCCTTTTGTTACTGGATACATAAATCGGCACTGGCACAATGCAATATGTATGGTGCTGCTCCACCTGCGGACGCGAGGTAATGGCTGCCATGTCGCAGGAGTCAGGGATGATAAGTGAACCGCGGTGAATGTTAATGATAGTGATCATTCTGGCCTGCTCCACCTCTCCATCTTCCCTCTCAGGCCCTGTGTGTCACCACCCGTGTGGCAAGGTTCAAGGGAGTAAAACGAAAACAAACGCTCAAGGTAAAGAAAGAAAGGAGCGTAGGAACAAGGGTTGGCATGGATGGATAGGGACAGCTATGGCATGTAAGCAGCAAGAGTGCTTTAAATAAAAATAGTGACCCATGAGTTTAACTCCGCTTGCTCTGTTTTTTCAACAACTTCCTGTTTAGTGTCTAAAGCAATGAAAAAAACAAAACAAATAAATTTGCATACATTTACTCTATGGATTTTTAGGATGAACTCAACAGAATAAAAATCAATAAATTAACGAATGCTTGGAAACTGCTGAGCATAAATCCATTATAAAAATGTGGATGAAAACCTATAGCTGCTGGACAAAGCATCAAAAAGGACATGTGTCTGGATAATTCAATACTAATAATAATAATTACAACATTAGTATATTCTGATTAATCACATAAATTAAAGTTAAAGAGAGCGAAGGGGAGGGAGCAAGGGAAATGTATAGATAGTGTTAAATATTAATTCATATGTTGCAGTAGAAAATAGAAAATATATTAGAGTAAATATACTGTAGTATAATGTAAAACAGAATTTTCAACTTGAATCTGTGACATATAATAACAATGCCAAATATAGTATGCAATGTCACATTCAATTTGGAAACAATTTTTGCCTGGTGCACTTGGCAACATGAACACCAAGCATAACTTTACTTCCACAAAAAATAAATAAATAAATAAAAATTTTTTTTGCTAATGTAAAAGGTCCATATGACTTATTGTTATGATGGATTGTTATTGTGTTTGTTTTGGGGTGGGTTTACATGTGTTTTAGTTCAGTTTCCTGTGTTTGAGTTTGTTACCATGGGTTCCCTATCAGTCTCATTTGACGTTACGTTGAAAAGACTGACGTTATGCAATCTCATTTTTGGAGCCCAATTTGGGAGCCCAATCACCTTCAAGTAGTAACAAAACAAGTCACTGTTTGGATTTGGAAGTCACAAGATTTGTATGGCAAGCCACTTCCCCGGACATAGGGGTATATTAGCTTGCCGGCAAGTCACTCATTCCGCTTTTTGCTTCGGAGCTGAGAGATAGTTTGTCAGCGCTCTGCCGATCTACCTTAATTCACAAGAGGAGACGTTCTGTGTTGGAGAGCGTTCTGCGTTCTGTGTTGCGATCACACTGCTGGGCGTTTCAACAATTAAAAAAGCAGTTTCCCTAAGATGGCATTCAACCCGTGTGTTTCTGGATGCGGTCGTTTCCTGGCCCCGTTTGACAGCCACAATTACTACCTCGCGTTTCTGGGTCGTAAGCACGCTGAGGCTGAGTTTTGTTGATGACTCACGTTCTCACTGTGGGTACATGACCATTGCAATGTTAAGATCGAGACTCCAATACCTTGAAAAAGGTGGAGTCCTCTCTGCTATTTCCCGTTCTGGTTGCTCTACACATCAGAAGACCTCTTCTGTTAATACACAGGGTGATTTGAGGATTATAGTGCTGAGGACTTTGTCTGCTTCTGAACTGATGAGAACTGCTGGGCAGAGGCGATCAAGCACATCCTGCCCCTTCGCCTGCCCATCGCCAAGGACATCCCCCTGCGGCATGTATAACCGCTCTGGTGCGGCCCAGGCATAAGGCAACATCCAGACTGCAAAAGCATCACAGCCCCTCTCAGCCGCCGCTAAACCATTTAAGCAGTCGGCGAAACAAAATTCCTGAAACAGGCGACCAGGCGATCTGCTCTTTTACAGGAGACGGTGAACGCACTGCTCCTTCCCCCAGAGGAGGGCCAGGTGGATAATCTGTTGTTTGTCAAAAAAGGAGTTTAGTTCTGTACCGCCACTGGACCAACGGCTAGCAGTACCCACATTAAAAAAAGAGCAGATTCCTCAATCTCTGGTTCACACAAGGTGTGGTTTGACAGTTAGCAATGCTATGCTTCCTCACTCTCATCCCCCTCTTCTCTCACCACAGCGCAGGAGTTTGTGATTCAAGGACACAATGCCTCCTCACGCATCTACAGCCACTCCCTTGCGGGAACCATGGAGCCAGGTAAGACTTACATCAGACTCACTGCCTATACTTAGGGACGCTATTCCTCCCGGGTTGGGCCCCAGCAATTCACCTCGCTGGCCCTCAGCGTGTGCGTCCATAGTTCCACTGGTGTCACTTGCATAGTGTCTGGGGGCCCGGCTAGTGCTTCCCAGCCTGTCTCGTTGACTCATTTGGACGATCAGACTTGGCTATGCGATTCAGTTCGCCCAGCGTCCCCAGGTTCAGAAAAGCATCCTCACATGCGTTAGCCCCTAAGATTGGTTTGCAGCAGACGACCTAAAGGACACATATTTCCATGTCTCTATTTTGCCTCAACATAGACCATTCCTTCGGAATGGTTTCGAGGGTCGGGCATACCAGTACAAGGTCCGAAGGTCGTGAAGGCTGCCTTTGCCCCGCTAAGGGAAGTGGGTGTTCGCATTCTCAACTATCTCGACGACTGGCTCATTCTCGCTCACTTTTGAGATTTGTTGTGTGAACACAGGGACCAGGGGCTCATGCACCTCAACCATATGGAAAACAGCGATTCCACTGAAACTATTTCAGAGGCACCTGGGGCATATGACATCCGCAGATTGATGCATACGAGACCGCTTCAGCACAGGCTTCACGGCCGAGTCCCGAGATGGGCATGGCACTGTGGCAGACATAGGGTGACCATCACATTGATCTGTCGCCGCACTTTCAGCCTGTGGTCAGACCTTGTGTTTCTACGGGCCGGAGTGCCCTTAGAACAAGTATCCAGACATGTTGTTGTCACAACAGATGGATCCAGAATGGGCTGGGGTCCTGTATGCAATGGGCGAGCAGCCACGGGCTCCTGGACAGGACCTCGTCTGCCGTGGCACATCAACTGCCTTGAGTTGCTAGCAGTACTACTGGCCCTCTGCCAGTTTCGACCATTGTTGCAGGGAAAGCACGTACTGGTCCGGACGGACAACGTGGAGATGGTGGCGTACATCAACCATCAGGGTGGTCTACGTTCACGTCACAGGTTGCATCTCACCCACCATCTCCTCTTTTTGACATAACGTCTCAGTTACCTCCTTCAGGGAACAAGGGTTACAACAGTAACCGAGAGGTTTTCATTGATGTTTGAGTTGTTGCACCTGATGTTCATTTCGTTGATTAGTTTGCCTTGATATTTAAACCCTGTGTTTGTTCAGTTCATTATCAGTTCACTTATTATATTATACATTTTACTGGTTGTTCTGTTCAAGGTTTGGAGTTAAAGTTTTATGAGTGTTTTATTTTTGAGTTTGTATTTAATAAAATCATAACTGCCTGTGCATAGATCCTACTCATCTCATCTTGCCGCAATCACTCATGAGACTTATCTTATGAAATGTAATTTTATATTAAGATCAAGACTAAATCAGTTTCTTTTAAGTACATGCAAAAACAACACATAATTATTTTACTTTGTTCCCACTTGTTGTGTTGTTGTTATATTCTGCACAATGTGTTTTTCGAACACAGACAAGCTACAATATGGTTAATTGCATTTCTTTCTTTTTTTTTGTTGATTAAGCACACGGGCGGAAGTTGAGAACAGGTGGATACAGACAGATGTTGTAATTTACATTGAGAAACATGCCTGGGGTTCATATCTGGCCATTGTTGTAAATGGCTCTGACAACCTGCACACAAGCTGTGCCTGCCACCAGTTCCAGACACACTAATGAAAGCTGACAATATCTGGACAAATGAAATGGGCTCATCCCTATTATAAAGTATGCATGGATTTTGTGAACATCTTTACGTATGACCTGATTTGGGGTTAGAACTAGCTTTTGGAAGTTCTAAGTTGTAGTGCTAGCCTATTGGTTTAAAAGAATATAAATTATATTGTGAGGTTATTATGAGGTGATCAAATTTGTAAAATCAATGTTAAGTCAAATGTTAAAGTTTAAAGTGTTTATGAGGTGAGAAAAAAAAACTTTTTTTTGTGTGGCTGTCAATTAAAAATAAAATAACGTACATTTCTGAAACAACACTATTTAAAAAAAAAAACTCATCTTTTGTTCCCCAAATTAACCACTTTTTTGGTTGGGAAAATAATTGGATCATGACACTGGATTTTAAAGAGGTCAATCACACACTTCCTCTAGTATTTCTAATGTAATTTAACATTTTACACATTAACATTTTTTTTTTTTTTTTACTGCAATTTGTTATATAAACAGCCAAACGCGGAAAAAACAACTTATCATTTCCTTCTAATTAGTGTGTTTCAGAAATGGTAGAATATGAACATTTAATTAAGCCTTGATACTTTTGTTCATGTTATTTCGCTCTTGTTCCTTAGTTCCTTACAGGCAATGAATGTGAATGTCACTCCCATCTGGAGCTTGTGAGCCTTTTGTAGATGCACATCAAGCAGTCGAAATGTGACAGGACTTATAATGGACTCAGAGCGGCAGAATGCCTCTGAAAGCGGCCCACAACGGTGTCTCCGAATTACCCTGCCTCACCGAAGATGACGATTAGATACGCTGAGGACACTGCAGGTGCTTTCTACCGGTGGCGTTTCCTTATTAGTCAGATGTCACTCAAGCCTGTTTAAGATGCCAGGATAGCTGCTTTTGATTTGCTCTGACACAAAACTGCATTTCAACATCTCACGAGTCTCCGCACACACACAAATAAACAATTACGTACATGCACACACACGTAAGGACTCATCTTCCACACTGTAACTCCATCCCTCAATTCCACACAGAGCTGGACCAATTATTTTCTGCTGTACCAGCATTTCCAAAGCAGCAAGAGAGGGAGAGAAAAAACAAACAATACACCTCTCGGCGACACAAACACACAGCACCCATGTCCTCCCACCCTTCTCCATTACTCAGCCTTCTCCTTGTCTAACTTTGCCAAAGTCTTTGGAAGTAGCCAAATGCGGTCATGCCTGCTTAGCTTCCTGGACTGATTGTGCCAGAGAAGGAAATAAGACACAGATGTATACAAACACAGGGTGGTGCCAGTTGCGAGACAGTTAACAGCTTCATCTCCACCTTCCCTCCCCCTGCAGCCGGGCACAGGTGGGGTATAATTAGGTTCCTCTCTCCACAGTTCAAAGTCAAGCCTTTACCAGTTGTGACAACCGAAAGGAGGCTACATCCCCACATAGGCTACTCACCGCTATCCTACAATCTCCCCCCCCAAAAAAGATCTCTACGAAATGAAAATAGGGTAAGTGGGTCCCAGCTGATGCCAGTGGGCACGTCTAACAGCTAACAGTTTGAGTTGGCATGGGTGAGCGGTGAGGGCCAGATTTTCCCAAACACACCTTACCTTCGCACTCACAAACGCCCCGCTGAAGACGGAGTCCCAGACCAGAGCATGAGCTGTCAATCCAGACGTCCTTCACAAGTTGGGCTTTCATCTGGCATTGAAGAGGAAGAGGACCAGAGGGGGTTTTGGTGTAAAACTGAGATTTATTTTCATCAAGTCACATCATATCAGCCAAATTGGCCAACTCAGTGCTGAGGAGAGAAATTACTAGTATGCTTTTGATTGTGGGGACTAGAGCGAGAAGGAAAACAAGACAACTTCAGACAGACAGCAAAACCACAAAGAGGAAAAGAAACAGCCTTATTGCCAAATTCAACACTGCTCTCGTTTAAAATGTGCTTGGAAACCAACACTACAAACCCCACATGATCTGTGTTACTATGTAACCTACAACCCACGGTTTAGTTACAAAGATTGAAAGCAAGATCCACAAAAACACACAGTGGCGCTAAATTGTGCTTACGAAGTGTATGAACTATAAAAATGCACTAGAGATTTACACTTTCAAAAGAAAATGTGTGAGCTGCTTGCACAATTCTGTCTGTCTGTTGAATCGAGTCTGCCTAGGACTCCAGGGGTTTGCTGTTTGTAATTCCTGATCAAACCAAAATAAACAATATGTATAAAGCTATAACTGAACATTTGTGTTGTGTACAAGCTACGCCAGCAGTCAAATCAGCTTGTGATGTGCTAAGCTAGTACACTGAACAGTTAGCTTGCAAAATACAAGGTAATAAAAAAACACAATACAAATGTTTAATTTCTAAATCTATAGCTTTAGTCATACATTATTTCATATAACAAATAACTTAAAAGACAATAATGGAGGTAATAACTGTTCAAAGGTTTGGGGTCAATAAGATGTTATAATGTTTCTGAAGTCTGTTATGCGCACCAAGGCTGCAATAATACTGTAGGATTAAAAATACAGAGAATTTTCAGCAGCCATTCATTCTTCAGTCTCAAATGATCCTTCAGAAATTCTTCCAATATGCTTATTTAATGCTTAAGAAACATTTCTTTTTCTTCTTATTATTAGTAGGCCTATTATTAGTTGAAAATGGCTGTATTGCGTAAAGAACTGTGTAATGAGTGGAAGCATTTCTTTTAGGATCTTTTGATTGAACAGAATTTGAAATAGAAATAATTGTATCAGTATAAGTGCCTTTACTGACAATTTTGATTAATTTAATGTGTCCTGCTGAATAAAACTATCTTAAAAATCATGAAGCAATTTTGCAGGACCAGGCACTGAACGAAGTACCCATTAACAGTTCTTTCAGCCAATGGAATCGCTTCGCTGCCACTATATGCTAAGGTTATTTGTATGGTTGCTTGGAGTGTTTTCAGCACATTACTACATTCTTGCTTATAAGCCCAGATTTAAAACAGCCTCTCTATGATATTCTGGTTGCTAGATATGGTTTACATCCCTCTTTCCATTTAAGTCAATGGGAGATTTTACAGCTTTATCATCCCAAAAACATGTACGTCTGATCACTTAGAAAAGAAAATGATCAATGTGTGCAAAGTGTAAAGATACTGGAGACTTAAAGTGTGTGTGCATGTGCAGAGAAGTGGGGAGTCTAATTAAGGTATATTTGCCTAAAATTGAGTGATTTGAGTATTCATCAGCTCTTCAGGCACGCTGGTATAAAACACATTAACCGTCTTTTGATCACACTTTACCTGACACTGTTCATCTGCAGTTATCTGCTCTTCTCACAATGCCGCCTTTGTCACCGCGTGGAGTCTCCTGTGAAAACAGAGGGTAGATTATGGAAAGCAGGGGAGAGTGAAACTTCTTTGCCAGACAGAAAATTGAGATTGAGTCTAAATTACAAAATTGCAGCTCTGGGCCAAGAAATATATTTATGCTCGATAGACCCATGACTCGGTATTGATGCGACATTGTCTGCTGACACATTAGTACCCATGAAAAAAAAAAAAATTGTTTCATTATGTCACTGAGAGGAAACCAATCTATTAATAGACAAGGTGTCATTTATGTTATTGGTGGTAATTAGTTTTGACCACAAGTTAAAGGCATTTTAATGCATCATAGCGTTTCAATGCCATGTGCGTTTCTTTGGCTCTCAAAACCAACATTGTTCACCTCTCAAAAATTTCTGTTCCAAAAAATCCCTCCACAATCCACACTGTTAACTCCCTTTCTAAATTCAAAAAGTAATTTGAACTTCAAAGCTTTCTAGTATCCTCACATCACATTTAGGCCAATCACATAAAGCTTTGAACTCTGAAAGAAGTTTCTGTGAAGACCTGGTTCAGAAATAAAAACGAATTTAGCACACACTCAGTGTCATTCCTTCAGATGGAAGGCAAAGATCGGCAGGCAAACCACTGGCCAGTAATATTGCTTTTTAATGATCAGGTTTCCAACTGTACCACCGATGAGGATCAAAGGAAATTGAAATATGTCTTATGGTTCTCCGTGATTAGAGCAGAAAACCCCATATCACGCAAGGTTGAGGATGGTCCTGCTGACAACAGACTCGCTCAAGGCCGGTTTAAAACACAAGCGCACCAACACAATTAGGATTTCCTTCAAAACCGTGATCTGAAACGCAGTGGTGTTGTTGATAACCAAAGGACAGGGGAGCAAAAATGGGATAAGCAGCATACTTTAAGTAACATTCAAAAGTTTATAATACTTTTAAGTAAAAAATACTTTTAATCAGCAAGGATGCATTAATTTGATTAAAAGTGACAGTAAAGACAATATATAACAACAGATTTCGATTGCAAATATATGCTGTTCCTTTGAACTTTTGATTCATCAAAGAATCCTGAAAAAAATGTGTCATAGTTTGCACAAAAATATTAAGCAGCATAACTGTTTCCAACATTGATAATAGTAAGAAATGTTATTGAACACCAAATTAGCATATTAGAATGATTTCTGAAGGATCATGTGGCACTGAAGATGAAGAGATGATGCTGAAAATTCAGCTTTGCCATCACAAAATGATATTCTAAATTATAATAACATATCAAAATATTACTGTTTTTACTGTATTCTTAATCAAATAAATGCAGCCTTGGTGAGCATAAAAAAATTTAACCAACCCCAAACTTTTGAACTGTATGCGTACATTAAAGGGAGGTATGGGGGGTAGAAAGTAACCCAAACTTAAACTTAAGCATGATTGTACTAGGCAAAAACAAATAATAAAAAAAAAAAAACTTGAATGATATCATACGATTTCACCATGTCGTTCAAATCATTTCAAGTTGTCATGAGTGTGTGCTGGTGGAGGCAGATTCCTGACAGCATGCTTGACTCTCATACACTACAGCTGCACTGCAAAACTTCACATGACCTCAGCCAAAGAAAACAGCACATGCATCTCTACATCTCACCCCCCAAATTAACAAATAATTAGTATGAACTGTTTCAGGATGTGCTCAATGTATCACCTTCCTCTGCCATTTTTTTTTTATTCGCCATCAGCTTTAGAGTTACACGTTTGGCAGGTAATGCAGTTTACTCTTCAAACTTTCTAGTGAACAGAGACGTTTTTATGCAGATCAGTAACATAAAGATAATTATATACAGTATGATACAATTAAATACAAAGACAATTAAAAAAATGTCATGTTCCCTGATCATGTTGATGTGTTGAAAGTGTATGTCAACATAAGCAAAAGATTGTGTGGTTTTGCCTGGTTTTGTAACAAGCTAACTGCATCTTTTTCACACTGTTGAAGGTGTGGCTTCACACTTCGCAAGAGTCAAATGTACAAAACATTAACAAGTAGCCAGATTTTCCAACTCTGAACATTTCAACCTCCGACGTCTAGATTCCTTTCGGCTCGTCTCATCAATGCGTGCCACAGTCGAAAGTTCAACACTTACACCACTTTGAGCTAAAAATGGAAGAATTAAATAACATAAGTAGAATAATTATTTACTTGACAGTTTAATAGCGAGGACACAGAAGTTTCTCGGGTGGGCCCTGAGTATGATCTCACAAAGAACTGCTGTTTCCATTCCAGCTCTCAAAGCTGGAGCATTAGATGCTTGGCACTACCACTGAGACACACATCACATAGATTTTGAACAAATTTAAGTTTTAGACGGTGCAGTTATTGTTAACTAAAAATATAAAAAAAATTCAGTAATGGAAAAAAGCTAAAATAAAATAGGTATAAATATTAGATAGAATACTTAATTTCCATTTTTTCTTTTTTTTTTAGTTTAAATGAAATAAAATATGTTTAAGTTGAAGTAGGCTTACTAGAATTACTTAAACTGAAATATAAATTAAAGCTCTCTCTCTCTCTCTCTCTCTCTCTCTCTCTCTCTCTCTCTCTCTCTCTCTCTCTCTATATATATATATATATAAGCACTGGTTTTAGACCCTTCAAACCTTTGAATGTTGTGGGAGAATTAATCAAAACAGGTTTAGAGACTTTCACTAACTACCTAAATAACAAATAAAACAGGAACTAACTGAACAGAATAAAAAAATAGAAGTCCATAATTGTGACATAGCCTAGGCCATATACACACACGACACAGGCTATACACTGCATGAAAAGACCAATTTTCGGGTTAAATCAGACATTTGAAATTTCAGTGAAACTACCCTTTATTTTACTGTCTATGAAACTACCACCACCCTGTGCTAACATTTCCCAATCCGTGGAGAATCCCGTACACGTTCATAACAAATTTCGGATACTGGATATCTTTGATTACACACACACTGGACATGTTCAGAGAGTATACCAGCATAGCTATAATGTCTTTTCTTTTCTTTAAATAAAAAAAAAAGAAAAGAAAAAAAGTTTAATAGTTAAAAATCAGTCATCATATGCAGGTTAAATGAATCCTGTTTTGAATTATTCAAACTTAGGCTACTTAAAATACTCAAAAAGCCACTCAATGGAAGCCACCAACTGGTGTCTAAAGATGTATCCAACAGTTCTACAGATGTGTCACCGATTGAATTATTAGTGAATTAATCTAAACGAGTCTTTTGATGAACAGAATCGATTTGAGTGAATTTGGGATTAATCAAAATCCACACTACTCGCTGTTATGGCGAGAAGGCTTTAATTCTCAGGGTTTGCAATCGAGGAAATGAACACCGTAATATATCACGCATGGACACATATTTCTGCATGGCCTCACATTTACAGCTGAATCACACGAGACTCTCAATTCCTGACGCCTCTGAATCGAATCTTTTTGGAATCGACTACAGTCTCGACTTTCGAGGCTGTTAGCTCTTGCACGCGCAGCAGAGACTATTTTCTGACTCAGACTGAGAAAACGTAAATGGTAAGTGTGAATTCATAAAACTATGTTAATTTAACATGTTTGCTAGAATATAACATCAAAATTAGTTTTTCAAAGTGTAGTTTGCACCTGACGTTGTTGCGAGCCGTTATTCCCTCTTCTGCTCCATTCAAATCTTGCGCGCTGACAGCGACAGCTTCTGGTATTTTCTGAGAGGTTTACATCTAGAAGGTAAAAAAAAAAAAAAAAATCTAACAAACATCATTCAAAGGTAAGTGCAAATTCATACAAACATTTTAAATAGAGTATAAAGCAACTAAGATTGAGTGCGTTTATGTTGTAAAATTAGTCTAGCTAAAATTAGCTAACAGCTAACTTAACTAAGTTACGTTAGTAACGTTACTTAGCAACTGCTACATACATTTCTAAGAAGTTAGCTATTGGTAAAATATTCACATTTATTAATTAATGTTAGGCTAGCTAGTGTGCTTGAGTTGTTACTGTATTCCCCTTTGACAAATCAGCAGACACTACTTTAGGAGCAGTTTTGTGTCACAATTTTAAAAGAAAATGTAAAAAGTAACAACTCCTTACCTCACGCAGGGTTCATACGGGTGCTTGAAATCCTTGAAAGTGCTTGAATTTTGATGTTTTGTTTTCAAGGTTTGAAAAGTGCTTGGATTTTGGATAAAATGCTTGAATTTGTAACTGTATTTCTTTCACAAGAAATATCTTTCTGACTAAATAGTCCTTTATTAAATGGAGAAAAAAATGTAGCCCTTCAGAATCAGATACAGATTGATTTACGTTACACTGGCCAGAGCAAAAGTAGGCGGAGTTTTCATTTTGATTTCCGCGGTTGTTTGGATGCACCGTTTTGCGGCAACAACAGTTGAACTATTTTTAAACTTTGACCGCGGCGTGCGCGCGAGCTCGCTGAGCTCCGCTTTGGTCCGAGTCGCGCGCAGTCTATGGTCGCGCGGCGCAAGCCATTGAAATATCGGTTTCATTTCATAGCGCAGCGCGGTCCGCGTCCTATCTGAAAGGGCCATTAGTGACTGAGAGTACTTACTTGGTGTGATAATGTAAGTATTGCATGTCCGTTATGTCACGTTCGAGTATGCAGTGAACATTGCCAAAATTACAGAACTGTAACGTGCAAATTAACCTGCAAACCTTAGCCCAGTGCATAACAACAGTCGTTGATTGCTGAACTGAAATCAGTCAGTGTCATAAGTAGTATACTGTTACTGTAAGGTTTAGGATGGCCCTATGCAATATTTACACTGCTCTATTCCAGTAAATGTATTAGCTAACGTTATGTCTTGGCCCAAGACATCTTGGCAATGAAATACATTTATCAGGCAGGTGCCTGCACTCAGATATTGTTCAAACCTTGTCTATATCAAGAATGTGTCCCAAAACGGGAAGGCCTGTCAAATATTTCTGTTCAAATCCTAAGTCTTCATATTTGAAATTAATTCAGTTTTACAGCCTATAAATCACATTATCTGGTAAGCAATATTTGGACATTAATATAATGAAAAGTATATTATTCATATGTTTTAGGCTATATACTTAGTGATACATTTTGAAGAATAAAACTTGTGATTGGCTTAAATATTAGGGCTGCACAATATATCGAAATATTGCAAATGTATATATTACAATATGCATAATTGCATATCGCAGCGGCTTGCAATAACTGGGGTCATGAACAAAAGACAAAGAAAATCACTCACTGCTTTTGTCTGAATAGGCTAACTTTTGTAGCTTTAATAAGAATCAGTATATTTAATTCATGCAGTGAAAACTAAGCAGTGTTTATTTTTACATTTGATAAATCAGTTTCTGTTGTTAAATAAACCTAATGTAGGATAACCTGAACCCCTAAACCCCAGTGATGTTAAAATAACACTTCTTATGCTACAGAACACTGATGTTCACTGTCTTGAAGTTGTAGGGATATTTTCTTATCACAAAAAGAATGTGAAACACGTATGTGTAGGTTATATCATTTTAAAGATATTTGAAAGATAATTTAAGTTAATTTGACACACTTTAAGCATTATCGTATCGCATATTGAATATCGCATTATTTAATGAGTTATCGCATATCTCATTTTCTTCAATATCGTGCAGCCTCAATATTATGAAACATTTGGCTGTTTATCTCTTTTGATGTGATAAAAACACTAAATAATAATTTTAACTATGTATTGGTACTGTATGTAATTTACGGTAGTGTAAGGTGCTGGAAAAAGCTTTAAAATGGACCTGGAAAGTGCTTGAATTTGACCTTGGAAAAAGTGTACGAACCCTGCTCATGGGTCAATTTGACCCCCTTAAGAATGAATGGAATACGATGAATGCTTCAGTACACATAGAAAAATCTAAAAATGCTTAAAATTAAAATAAAAAATGCTAAAACTTTACCAAACAAATATTTTATAATGTCTACATGTGTATCTGAATGCATACTGAATGAACTGACTTTAGGACCCAGCGGAACAGCTCATTTGCTCCAAATAGAGCTATAGAGCTGGTAAGTCCCGCCCATCCGTAAAACCCCAAGTGGACCTCTAGGTTAAAAAATCGTCAATGCAAGTGAATGTGAGAAAATAATTATTTTCTGGTCCCGTTTGAATTGTGCCATGAATGTGAACATATGTTGTCTGTGAATTTTTTATATAATTTTTCATGTTACGAGTTTGACAGTATATTGTATGATTCTTTGGCTAGCAGTTGTGGAAAAGACATAACGAGAAAGACTACATGTCGCCTATGTGTGACGTCACCCCATAACACATTTCCCTCCACTTGTCAAATCACGGTGCTAATGCTGCGATAATCTATGGAGACATATCGAGATGCCTGTGTGTTTTGTACCCAAATGTCACAGCCATGTATAGCGGGATCCGTGTGCTAGTGGTGGTGACGTATATCAAACGCGTCTAAAGCAGCGAAGAGTTGTAGTCCACAAAGTGCTTTTACACAAAGTCTAACCGTATCAAACTTCTACCCGCTAAATTGTAGCATTCTTCACACAAAAAATTATATTAAAAATTCACAGACAACATATGTTCACATTCATGGCAAAATTCAAACGGGACCAGAAAATAATTATCTTCTCACATTCACGATTTTTCAACCTAGAGGTCCAGTGGGGTTAGCGGAAGGGGCGGGACTTACCAGCTCTATAATGCCTTCTATAGAGTCATGAAATAGCATGTTATATATATTTTTTTTTCCCACAAGAGTTCGGCAGGAAGCCAATGATATTTTGAGCTGAATTAAAAGGGTTATGCATGAAATTGTGAGTTATTTTGAATTTAAGTTGAAATAATGTGAGGAATGTGCTTAAATTACTATTTATTTATTATTTATTGATCAAATCTAGTAATTTAAAGGTAAATACAATAAAAACTAACAAAAAATCTTATCAAAATGAAATAAAATAAGCTTTCTGGACAAAAAAAGAAATTAAGTATAATTTTAGGGTTTCGGGTCATTTTGACCCACGAGGGAAAGATGTGTTACAAAGTGCGAGGGAAGGAAGTTTAAATTAATTTACCATTGTTAGAGCAATTTTTTTCTAATCTTATTAAATATATGCATCATCTTTTGTCAATTTCTTAAATTAAAATAGAAAATTTGTTTTTAAATGTTAATTTAAACAATGATTTTCAGTTAGAACAATAATAGTTAGAACACAATCAGATTGTTACCAATCAAATGAAATCAGCATCAAAAAATCCATCTTTGCACTGCAGAAGTGGCAGAGAAGTTCCATTTGAAGTGGTATTTAGACACATTTACATAGACTGTTTAATGCTAATGGGTAAATAATGTTGTATGAATGTTTTAAATATACTTTTTTTAATTTAGAAATATGTAAAAAAAATATATTTAAAAGTTTGATATTTTAAATAGAAACAGTCTATGTAAAGTGTAAATATGAAAATAAATGTTATCTTGAAAATAAAACCGGCAAGTCTTAATGTGTCAGTCATTCATTCAATCGTTCAAAATGCAGATTCAATCAAGAATCATGTGTTCTGTTGTGGCTTTGTTTAAAACTATTTTCACAAAATAGAGCAAAAATTGACAGTATTGTGGCTGAAATGTCACTTAATATCAACTTGTTTATTGAACTTTTGTACAAGATCAGTATCACATTTGCAATCATGCCAATAATCTGAGAAACAGGAGTCTACTCGTGTGATATTGCTTAACTATATATTAGGCTTGCTGCAATAGTCTGTGTTACCGGTGTTGAGCCGGTGTTCACTTGCCCACTGTGTCGACCGCCCACACCATCGTTTCGATTTTTTCTAGTAACAACCCTCTACGCACACCTTGGCAATAGAATCGCCATTGGCTAGTACATTTTTTTGGTTACTTGCCAGACTGATATACTATGTTATATATATACACTACCGTTCAAAAGTTTGGGGTCAGTAAGATTTTTTAATGTTTTTAAAAGAAATATCTTCTGCTCACCAAGGCTGCATTTATTTGATAAAAAAAAAAACAAAAAAAAAAAAACAGTAATATTGTGAAATATTATGACAATTTAAAACGACTGTTTTCTATTTTAATATATTTTAAACTGTAATTTATTCCTGTGATCAAAGCTGAATTTTCAGCATCATTACTCCAGTCTTCAGTGTCACATGATCCTTCAGAAATCATTCTAATATGATGATTTGATGCTCAAGAAACATTCATTATTATTATCAATGTTGAAAACAGTTGTGTACAATTTTTTTTCAAAATTCTTTGATGAATAGAAAGTTTAAAAGAACAGTGTATAATGACAATATACAACACATGAGCTGCTGGGTTCATGAAGAATGTTAATCACGTTGTCAGAGTTCGCTCGAACTGATTTGCTGAAATTAAAACAGGGGTGAGTGCCAGCCAATGAGATTGCCATTGCGCATTAATTCCGCCCACTACCAGAGTAACTGGCATAACTTCTGCTTGTTCTTAAAAGCTGAATAATTCCAGAAGAACTCCGTTATTTTGACAGGAAAATACAAACAAGAATATCGTTTAACATGTAGCGTGTCGATTTTGCGTGGTATGTAAGACTCTTGCTCTCGCTCTCTCTCTCTTTGTGTGTGTGAGAGAAACGCGACGGCGAGTCGTGCGCCTTCACACTAGAGTTTACGGTACGTCAAATACAGGTACACTGAGCTGAATTTGAAATACTAGAACAGATCGCTCGACGGAGAGCGAAACTCTCAAGCGCTCAGTCAGTGTTCAGCGAGTGAAAATATATCTATGCTAAACTTATACTTGGCATCTAACACACACTGGCGAGTAAAATCTAAGAATTGATTAGCCAATGGCTAATGATAGACATTATTTAGTCACCCAGAGTGAAATTTACTTACATATGCGAGTGATTTACTCGCATTGTAGAGGGTTGAGTAATAAAAATAATTTAGAGAAGAGACACTACAGTTAAAAACGAAACGCTTCTGCTCAATTCAGCATGAGCCGAACGAAAGTCGCAGCACAGATCAGCAGCAGGAGTCAGATTTCACTTCACTTCGCCTCACTCCTGACTGACAAGATGATGGCGGAAGATTTGGTTTCAAAGCGAAATGTAAAAGCGCCTATTTAAGCGAGTTTGTCATTGTAATGTTTTGTTGTTTTTCATTAAGGCTAATAATGAACCCACCATTCAAGCAATTTCCGCCTCCGAATTGCCACTAATAAAATGCGCACGGCCGCACAGGCATTCATATCACAGTGCATGTGTTTTTTATACATTTTTTGGTGGCATTTTTGCCCCTGTTATTTTCCAACCTTGCTTATGGTAATCCAAATGTAGTATTTACAGTTAATTTGGCTGCAAGGAATCATCAGCAGCGTGAGATGGTCTGGTAATTGCGTATTGCTGCATCACACCTGTTTCACCTTGTGAACAATCTTAGAAGTGTAGTTCGTCACACGTTTTTTTGCACTTGCTCAGCTGACTGAAGCAAAGTCTTTGACTGAAGGCATGAAAAGCAGCCAATTGCATTACGAAACATAACTGTTGCTCAGTGTAGATGCATTTTGGGAGTTGTACTTTTTGTTCCGATTGTATTATACATCTATTCATGAGAATCGATCAGGTCACTTGCACCTGTTACAAACTAAGGGTGAAAACATTCACTGATACTCAAGAAGTAAACATGATGCATTAAGAGCCAAGGTGTGGCAACTTTTTTGAAAACAATGATCTTGGTAAATTGTACTTATTTTGTCTTCTGGGAGACATGCAGGTATCTTCTGTAGCTTCTGAAGGGCAGTATTAATTGAAAAAATATGTCATGCCCCAACTCTACTTAGAGTTGTAGAATATGTGTCTAATTGAGATGGAGCGCTATAATCACTGTCCTGTCTTTGAAGTGTCCTTTGCAAGTATATTCATTATTGTTTTTGGTTTTAATTAGTGTACAGTCTTTTGGTTTCATTTTTATTCACTTTGTTTATTCCGTTTTGCTTAAAGTGTCATGTTTTTTGCAAAATATTTAAAACCTTTTTCTCAATGTAAATGTTAAGTTGAATGTTGCAGTCCTGCTGCGTTTGTTGAAAATATTTGCAGTCCTGTTAAATGTTGCATTCCTCTGAAAAAGAAAATATAGTTTTGTTGATGCCTTGCTGTGTTGTTTTGTTGACAAATGACAACTACTTTTGATTAGGCTAATATGAAGCATTTTTATGTTGAAGGCCAGTAGCATTTAAAATATGTTCAGTGTAGCCTACGGTAATTTATGGAGGTTTATTTAGACACGAGTGGCCGTTTACAGAGATTTAACTGCTTGTGCTCTGGAATTTGTGATTTCACATCTTGTGCACAAGAAGGTACGGGGATTTACTGGTGAGTGAGAGAACAATTCCGTCCGTGTCCGGAGGTTTATCGCGTTGATGAACGGACTGAGAAATGGCCGCACACAAAGTGATCCGTTTCTGGCCGTGTCAAGAAACCAGACACGCCAGAGCACAATACACGGAAACTGTCAGAATCATGCTGTTTACGTGCCTTTTCATGCAGTGGTATATACTGTGTGCAGGGGCGTAAATTTCATCTAAATGTTGGGGGGGACAATAAACATAACATTCCTCACGAGCAATTTTTTGAAGGGGACACCAATAATATAGGCAAAATTGTACTTTCTATGGATATGTGTCTACACAGGGGAAAGCCTTACTGCTATTATTAGTGTAGCTAGACCGTTCCATTATCCTTCTTCTCAAAGTTTCTCTCTGGTTCATTGAAAAAGCTGACTAAATTGACCAAAATATTCTTCATTGGTGTGCAAAATTGACAAAAAAAAAATGATGGTTGATGATTAATTCAGGGATTTTATCGATAACGATAATTAGACAATATTTTGCTGAGTGTGTTATTGTGCTGGTAACTTGGCATGTTTAGGACTGCCGACTCCTAAAGTTTTTGATATTCTTCATATTCTGTGTGGCGGTTCAGTTCACAGCAGTGACAGAAATAATTTTTCCAATAAGTTTCAATAGATTTTTTACCTTCATTGGCATTTTTACCTTTATAAATGTATTTTTAAACCTAAATATATGCATGCATCATCTTTTGTGTCAATTTCATACATTAAATTAAATTATAATAATAAGTCACAATAGGGCTGTTACCAATCAAATTAAATAATATCAACAAAATCTTTGCAATGGAGAGGAAACACAAAAGTTGCATTTGAAATGGCATTTAGATTTTACACAGACATAAATAATGTTTTGTTTAAAACATAAAACGTTGAATATTGATATGTACAATTATTTAAAACATGAAAAGATACTTTAAATGTGAAATTAAAACCGCCAGTAGGTGGCAGCAATTCATTGTTAATGAGTGAGTCATTGCGATTCAACTGATTCGTTCAAAAAGCTGATTCATAATTCAGTAAGGAAATACCTCAGTGTTTCTCAGAGACGCAATTACAGTGCTTTGGCTTAGTTTTCAACTATTTTCGTTGGCGAAATAGAGTTAAAACAGGCAATATGGTGTCTAAAAGTAAACTTTTCAATTATCAATTTATTAAATCAAATTTATTATCATGTTAATATCTGGAGAAAAACTGCACTCTTTGTGTGATATTATATTAGATTAACTATATTAAATGATATAAACTGACTAAATCACACAGTGAAAGCGTGAAAATCTAAATGCGCACCCGCACTTGTAATCTACAAGACTACACAAGGTGTATGCGTACACTCTTTGGGTGTGTGTGTGTGAGGGAACGGTTTTAAACAATCTAGGTAACGTTTAACGCACAGACTGTATAAAACAAGGTTATAATCGCCAACATAGCGAGGCGGACTACATCGGTGACAAAAGTAAGTGATTGGTTATCATAACATTTTATGTCAATGATTTATTAATGACACAGACGCAGCATATTCTGTATTAAAGAGAAAATAATCACTTCATCCGAGGTTTAAAGTAAATAAAATAGCCTTGACTTACTGGAGTTTATTGGAGTTGTTTGTGATGAGGTAAAAGGGGAGCGGGCAGTGGACCGAAGCACTGAGGCAAGGGAGGGGGGACTCAACATTTTAAAACGTTTATTTGTATTTGCCCCGTTTGCATTTTTATTGTTTTACTACTTAAACAATTATTTTAAGTATATATCATTATATTATTTACAATACACATATTTTAATTATATTTTTAGGAGGGGACAACCCTCAGAAAGGGGGGGTCCTGACCCCCCCGACCCCCCCGCGATTTCCGCCTATGACTGTGTGTATATATATATATATACATACACACACACACACACACACACACACACACACACACACACACACACACACATATGTGTATGTTAGATGCGATAAATCATGATTAATTTGACAGCAATAATATACATAATCTGAGTTCGATCAGATTCATCAAACAATATTTCAGCCTCTAAACTCTTGGTGATAAAGCTTTGATATGCATTTTGTTAATCTATGCTGATGTTTGACTTCAAAGGTAACCTAGAAACTTTTTAAAAGCATTTTTGTAAAGGCCACTTTGCTTTGCAAATTATCCTGAGTGTACTTTAACAAGGGCCCATTTTGTATATTTTTTCATCAGCAGAAAAGAGTCTGTCCACGCCTGTCAAATCTCTCTTCCTTTTAACACTGCACGCATACCCTCTCCAGCCTCTCAACCTCTCTCCTAATTGCATTGCTTTTAGCACAGTAAATCTCTCTGTGTCACTGGCTGCACTCTCCGCACATAACGTATTGCCTCCGCGCCAGCACGCCTGGCACTTTCAAAAACTTGCTGCCTTCAAAAATCTCAACTGTAATGACATGATTAATGCTCTTATTAATTAATCGCTAAATGTATGCTAATTGTTTAATTGGTCGCTTGATCTATTTAAGATCATTTATAAATTAAATGAGTTGATTTACCCTGTGTATTGATTGGATCTGACAATGAATTATTTGGCCAGCTACCTGATTTGCAATTTCTCCAATTAATTCACAAAACGGATGTGTGAGGCTACAGAGGCTCAGGGTGAGGTAAGCACCATCCAGGTGATCTACACAGGGCCTGACAAAAACTCTGCTTATTTATGAAACCGAGCAGGTGAGAATAATCCATTAATATTAATGCAGAACTGTAAATTTTCATAAGAGCTGGGTTACGGAGAGCTAATCTTCGAGCATTTGTCATTGTAAATCTAAATGTGCTTCAAAAAATCGGGTTAAAAAAAAGGGAGCTTACCTTTGAAAATCCTCAAGGGGGATAAGAACTGATTTTCACAAAGCTTTGGAATGGTTTAAAATCAGACAAAACACACACACACACACACACACACACACGCACAAACTGAACGCTCTGCGTCTCAAAGTTTTGCCTCAGCAGGAACAAAATGTTTCAATTTTCATTGTGATCTCATTTATATATGTAGTATAGTAACACAAAACAGAACTTAGGTCAATGTTAATATAAATGCATTAAAAAACATGATGCGTTAAACAATCTAATTCATTATAAATACAAGAAAAATCAACCTATACATATCAAGAATTCCATCATCTTTTATAGACCTATTCTATATTTCAGTATCCATCCAAATGCATACAAATATGTGCACTTTACATATGAATATTCGTGAGATTATGGTACAATTTTGCGTTTATGATGCAAGATGGAAGCGATTAACTCTGTTTTGTCAGGTTAATATATTTACATTGCACATACTACTTCAGAATAGGGCTGGGTATCGTTTAAAAAATTTCAATACCAATATCTTGACTCTTTGGGCAACAGCGTAAACTAGTGTTTTTCCACCACAGCCAATCAAGCTGCATGCTTACTGTCTCACTGACGTTGACGAAATGAACCCCTTAGGTGTCCAAATTTGTTCCCGAACGACAAGACATGTTTCGATACTCAATAGTATCCAGGCAATTCAGTCGGTGCCTAAAAAGTATCGAACTCGATACCTAGCCCTACTTCAGAATGACCAAGTAAAAAAGAAAATTCTCAAAAATGAGAAAAATGACAAAGTGCCCTGAAACACCTTTAAAAGCTCAGAGCTGTTTGTGCATTAAGACCTATTTCAATATTGGTTTACAAGCCTTTGAGACGATAAATTCAACAGGATTTTGCTGTTGCAGTTTCTCTGGCACCGATTTACGGTGGAGTTTAAAGACATTGTTTGGTGAAGCGTAGGGAACTACTGGGGCCCTCGCTATAAACCTACTTAGAAATGAGCAAATAGAGGAACAGAGATATAGAAAGCCATATAAGTTCTCCTAAATGCAAGACCAAATCAGACCAGCTCAGGTCTATTATACTCGCCTGTACTAGTGCAATAAAAGCTGCTCTGGTGGTCTTGTTGCCTTCAGGCCAGACATTCAATGAAATGTATCGCTGCTCCTCACTGTAGGCTAAACACCAAACAGCTCTTCCATAGAGATTGAATGATTTAATGCAATTAACAAAAGGACAACTAACAACTTTGTTTTTAGCAAAGTAAGAGTCATTTAAGCACAAAAATGTTTCCATTTGTGATTTATTTTGTTGTGACACGTCTTTGCTGTGGCCATTCATGTATTTCTTTAACATCACACATTACTTCACAAGCTAAGATAGCTGTTGTCATTTTTCAGTGGGAGTAGTAGCATACTTGACAAGAATTGTAATATCATTTTAGAAGAGCACCACTGAGGGAATAAATAGAAGAAAAAAAAAAACGTCAGTGGAGAAGCTCAAATTCATGTGAAATATAGGGAAACAATAGTGCAAATTAGCTTCACAATAAGTGCAAGTACAACACAAAGGGATTATCCCTGTTACCTGTTATACTTTTTTATACTAGACTTTTAGGGAATATTCTTCAATAAAGCATGGGCAGTTAAATGTTATTAACTGTTGATTATTTGAACAATGACAAGAAAATTTACAGAATGAAACAACAGGATGGAAATAAAAAGCTATAGTAAAGTATAGTGAGGGATTGAGAGTTTGCTTACATGACAGTAATTTATTTGCCGTCTTTTGAAATATATAATACTTATTTCAGTATGGAATAGGAAGTAATGTTTTAGAGTGAGACGACTCATTAAATCTATTGCTAACACTTAAATATGTTTGCCTTTGCCGTGTTGTTTACAAACCAACAATTATGTCACTTCCTGAATGATGATGTCATCAATGATTTGCTTTTGTTATTTAAAGAGATATTACAAAAGAATACATGGGTGAAAGGTGCGAAAGGCCTATACATACATTACTAATTTATTTACAAGAAAACACATTTTGCATGAAACATTTCAAATAGAACAGGTAAAAAAAAAACACAAAAACACCTGCATCCCTAATATACACACTCTCAGTATCTACCTGCCACATGTAACACATTTCAATCAGATACATTCTAGAGTAATTAAAGTAATAACAAAAGTCTGAATTCTGGATCTTATGTTTCTCCCTCTTTCACACTTTTATTTCCTCCACACTTTTTTCAGTCCATATATCTTGTTGTCTGATGATTTTTATGAGCTCCGTTGCTATTATGGCTTTATCACAATCTTTGAGGCCAACTGGATAACAGCAGCCATTTTTGATTTAGGCTAATGTTTAGCTCATTGATATTGTGATTCGTGAAAAATGTACAGTATCTCTCTTTCTCTTTCTCTCTCTCTCTCATTCTCTTTCCAGAGAAGAACCTCAGGGGATCGTGCACCCCATTTCACTTTTGTAGACTTATTACCTTGCATGCCTACAGACCTGTATGTGATCAGAGCTGAAGTTTCTTGACTGCCTAAACTTGCACATAAATGCTTCTCCAAGGTGTAATTCTGTGACTCTGAAATGGCATGTTGCCTCTAGTTGGTAAAGTAATTCCAGTATCACTAAGATTAGGCTATGTTGTAGTGACAGTTTGAATAATAGAAAGATATACAGAATGCCATTTACCATACGAAACAAAGCAGTTAACTCCTCCAGCAATCAATGGTTCACACACTGGCCCCAAAGTTTAGTGAGGAGCTCACAGCAGTTTTGACATGGTACTAGTGATGCAGTGGTGTCTGAAAAGGTGAGTATATGAATTTATCAAGATGACAAAGCTTTTTATAGCTTATATGTTAAACTTTTAAGTCATACTTCATTGCATGAAATGTGTAGAAATCATAAAAAAATATTTTTGAGTTATTTTGCTTGTATATTGCACTTTACTAAAAACCATAGTTTAGATTATATGACATAGATAGTTATTTAAAAACAATATCCATATAAGTTATCAATTCAAAAGTGTGGCTTTTTTTTGAAAAGAAATTATTACATTTATTTTGATTTCTACATCAAATTAAAAAAATAAATCCTAAAAAAAAATGTAACATGGTTTCCACAAAAATATTAGGCAGCACTATTGTTTTCAACATTGATAAGAAATAATTCTTATGTACCAAATCATTAGAATAATTTCTAAAGGATCATGTGACACCGAACTGAGTAATGGCCGCTGAAGTTTTTCCCATTACAGGAATAAGTTACATTTTAAAATATATTCAAATAGAAAACATTTTTTTTTATAATCGTAATATGTAATTTGAATGTAAAAAAAAAAACATTTTTATTTTATTTATATAGCCCTAATATGAATAATAGATATAACCTTCACTACAGTATATTTAGGTCATGCTGACAGCTAAAGCTATTGTAATTTGAAATTGGCCTTGGTGATGAAGTTTTAGATGGGTGTGTGGCAAAATCCTATTTGGTCGCCGTACGGCGTATGGTTGCTCTCAGCTACACTATTGGTGGTGCTTTCCGAGAGCATCAAAAGAGTCACTGAGAGGGTGGCTGGACGAAATGCTCTCTTACTGGTGGGTGGTGAAGACTGTGAGATGGTCTGCACTACTTCCTGTGGCCTTTAAGAGAGCAGGAAGGAAAGGAGGGAGGTGATGAATGGCGATGGGTAGTGCCAGCAGCGAGGACTGCAGGAGAAGCTCATTCAGGCCTGCCTGCCTGTCTGATTTATAGCGCAGGGAGGGCACTGTGTGCACCTCACCATTTGCCATTTTGCCCTCTTGCTGTTCTCCTTCACTCCGTCGTCAATGCAGAAAAGGTTAGAGGGCATCGTACTGACACAGGCGTTGCACACATCTGGCTAAGTGTGGGAGTTCTTTACTTTGATGGGGAAAGCACCAGGGATGTGGCTTAGTAAATACACTCAGTGCCAGAACAACACCTGTCGTAGTTTTGATTCGCCGCTCAGCCATCCTTTTTTGTTTTTTAACTATCAAACACAGTGGATGAGTGACAGAAAGACGGACAGATGGTGAGATATTGTTATAAACAAGAGTTGAAAGGCAGCTGATGTTTGAAGGGCCTTTTCACAATAATCACAGTAAGGGCGAACACAGTAAGTCGCAAACATTGGCGCAACAGACCCGGCGTCTACCTGAGTCGTGTGATTACTCCACCCCTGAGTCATGCCCTTCTCTGGCTAATTACCACCTGTCACCTCAGTTGCGTTTCTCAAACACTCCTCTTCTTTGATGAGGTTCAAAATATCATCTTTCCGATGAAGAAAAAGCAACGTGTGCATGTGTGTGACTGGTGGGGTAATTATCATGTTTGCGCTGTCAGTGGAGCTGATTAGCCTGACTCATAAAAACATGACCCTCCGGCCCAGCAAAAACAAGGCCACCCATATTTATAACAGGGAAAGGGAGAAAACACCTGAGCGGACTATTAGTCTGTCACAACACACTTTTGCCATCCAACACACACACACACACACACACACACACACACACACACACACACACACACACACACACACACACACACACACACACACACACTTAAACACTTCCACATGGAGCTCAAGTCAGCATTTTATGAGCTCTCGTTAAACGCACCTTGACAACTCAGCAGGCGAGCTTGTTGTCACTCAGTTTGAGTTTGTTTAAATTAGGGAAAAAAAAGCAAATTAAATATATATATTTTTTTTACTTAACTTGGTTTTATCTGTTATGTTATTCCTAATCAAATTAATATATCCCTTTTTATCTATCTATCTATCTATCTATCTATCTATCTATCGTTCTATCTATCGTTCTATCGATCGTTCTATCGATCGTTCTATCCATCTATCATTCTATTCATCTATTGTTCCATCATTCTATTCATCAATCTACTGTACCTATATCTTCTTTTGGAGTTAACATAATTGTATATAATTGTATCTTTAATAATAATAATAATAATAATCAAACTTGTCATGAGATTAAAATATAAAAATATATTTTATGATCGCAGTTTATATAGTATCTTTAAAAATTGTGAGCAATTATTTTTTCACTATAGGTTTTAATGCTATTTAGATCTTGGGAAACATTCT